>NW_002060951.1:3152237-3154467 GCF_000150275.1 Trichoplax adhaerens | reverse complement strand
CTCACTACTTATTTTGACTACGGTACTTCGAGTTTTTTTACTCAACCGTATACCAGTTAACTACCATCATCTAATTCCTAAGCACAGTACCCATTTTTTGGCTTTTCACTGTGTAAAGTTTCGGTTGGGGCACTTACTCAATTGTACAGTGTACTGTACTGTATTTACAAGTAAATACTGTGCGTATAATAAAGCATGCGCAAATCGGGAAAATTCCATATCATTAAATTTCGGTAAATTACTATGGCATATCATTAAATACCGCAAAATATAGTGGCATATCGTTAATTTTCCCATGCAGGGTGGAGTGTCTCTAATGATGGTCACAATGTAATACTGTATCTATATTAGGGCTACATCTGATGGTGGGGATGGCACAAGCAACAGAACTACAGTAACGTGCATGAAAAATAAGATAAATGAAAGTATGATGAATAAAAATAAATAATAGTGCAGTAAAGTAAATGAAAATAAGATGAATGAGAGTATGTATGGAATGTAGTCGAATGAAAATAGGTCATGAAGTAGTAAAAGCATAGAAATAATAAATGGTGATTAATGGTGGAGTTGAGAATTTATCTTAGTAGATAGTTTTGCAGCCGCTGTATGACAATTTATTTGAATATTACATCAGACGATTCTATAGGTAATAAATGATAATTTATAAGAGCATTACATCAGGTAATTTCATAGCTACCATAGATAATTAATCTGAACGTTACATTAGATAATTCTATAGCGACCATGTGGTAATTCATCTATACACAACTTTAGATAATTTTAAACCTACTAAATGATAATTTATCTGAACACTGCATACATCATATAATTCATAGCTACTATGTGACAATTTATCTGAACACTGCATCAGATAATTTTATAGCTACTATATAATAACTAATATATCTGAACACTACGTCAGATAATTTTATAGTTACTATGAACATGCAGTTTTGTTATAATACATTGCAGTGTTGTATGCCTGAAGTCTGCATGCATTATATATGTATCGTACATATAATTATTTGCGACTAACTATGTTTGAATAAAAATTCAATTTTACTTTAACAAAACATTGTAGGGTGACACGTACTGTCGGTCTAAGACAATTTGACGGGGATAATTTACCTCAGTACAATGTAGTAGTATACGATGGAAACAATATCAAAATTGAATACTTAATAGCGTTCAATCCTATACACCGTAAAATCTATCTATTGCAGTAAAGTATCACTTTTGATATTACGAAAGTAGATTTAATATTTTACAGCGTTTAATCCTATACAGCGTAAAATTAATTTAATGCGGTAAATTGTCTCCGGTAAATTATCCGATTTCGCCTACTGTTACATTTAAAGTTGCCAGCAAAGAATTTATAATTACTAGGTATACATCCTCCTTTAAAGGAGCATTTGAACATGCCTGGCTAGAGCATACCGCTTCCTTTCTGGCTACCTCTCGAAGGCTAAAAGAAATGCATTCTCATTTGCAGATAAAGTTAGGAATTTATTAATTACTAAGTATGAGTTCATTAAGACTATACGTACTGTAACAAGATAAAGTGAAAGCCATGGGACCAGGCTGTGTAATGTATGTTAATTATATATATATAACAATATAAATACATATATATAATGTAATGCACTACCGGGTGAGTGGGTTCGGCTAGATTACTACATAAATAAAATTACAAGATATAGCGGCTACTAGTACAAGCCTACCGGGAATAGGTATGATCGTGCATGACCGATTGTATCTAAGACCATTAAACTTTACGTAACAACAATCAGGGAACTGACTCAATAGATATTTTATTAAGCCTAGGAAATTCTGGAAGATCCGGAGTCTGGACGTTAACAGAAACAGCATCATGTTTTAAATTCAATGAAGATTTGGTACACTCAAGCTTCAGATTTTTGCATTCATCCATAGCGTCTATGCTACCAGCGTTATGGGAAACTAGAAATAACACCGAAAATATTAGATTATAAAATTTGAAACAAAAGAATAGAGTTGCGCTAATTTTCCTACCGGATTGATGGTCAGTAGCCTCCGTTTGTGTAAACGTGCTATCCTTTAATTCTCTGGCGCAAGTAGAATTACTAAATATGATAAACTTATTATTAAGTTTAATCAGGATACATCTTAACGTCGATACGTTTTAGCCATGTTAAAAAGGAAACTAATATAATATTAATAAAATATTATATTATAATTGCATTACTCTGCA
>NW_002060951.1:3005382-3006646 GCF_000150275.1 Trichoplax adhaerens | reverse complement strand
GAGTGTTGGTCTTATTAAATCGTCTCGTAATTACAACTTAACATTTTAAATTTGTAAAATGGAAATTCCTATAAGGACAATAAGGTCCTTAAAGGTATATTTTCCTCATTCGCATCAAATTATTAGGTATTATCAAATATCATTTACTTGTACAAGTATTCGTAACTGAATGAAATCCAATTTATATCATTTGAATCGCCATCTGATGTTACTTTCGTATGTGTATGATGATAGGAAAATCTTAGACTTCGATAAATGCTCACACTGTCCATAACAGATATGTATTTATTCATTATTGATTTAAATTTATTGCTGGACATAAAGTAATTCAAAGCTTTCATGTTATGCTAAATTTTGTTTAATAACTATTAGAATTTTATATTATTAGTGGGTAGCTGACCTTGAAAGTAACAGGTTTTTATAGGGCTTAGTAAGGTAAATACGTACACGTATATCCAAACTTTCTGGGCAGTGGCTATTATTTGTCTTATGAGTTAAACTTACTCTAACCGAATAAAGATAAGGCTTATCTTACTGTAAGTGATACTAGCCTCACATACACAATACTTCAAACATGGTGGTTCATGCAACATTTAGGCTAAATAATGAAGTATTTATTTCTTGCTATCTTGCAACATCAGATACTTTAGCCGATTATATCCATATGTTTTTAGCTCTTCATCTTCTCGTCAATTCACTAGGTACGAAATTTTAGAAAGTTGATAAATTTGATAAATCAATAGTGTAAGTATAAATGCAGTTAACGCTGGTAGAGCCACACGCATTAAACGGGTATAACAATTGCTGATCCGTTTCATTTAAAAAGATTGTCTCTGTCAAACAAGTTGCACAGACCTCAGCCTTGTAATTGATCATAATACAGTGTTATATTCTAGATATTACGCGATGCACATAAATAAGAAAATAGTAAATTACCTATAAGGTTGTCATTTTAAAGCAAATTAGGGTATGTATAAACTGAAATATTTCAGTTAACTTAGTAACCGTTATAAGAAAATGTAAAAATCAGAATGGCTGTGTAGAAAACTGTATAAAGATTCTATGTTTAATCAATTTTCATCAGAATATTACATGAAATCAAAATTTAAAGGCCCAGTGGCCACCCTTAGCGATATAACGAATACTATTTTAATAATCAGTACTCTGCAGAAATTACTACCTTAGAGCTATTCGTTTTACATGAAGAAATCTTTAGGTAAAAAGTACTGTAAGAATCTTATACTGACCTATTGAACTGAACCCA
>NW_002060951.1:2662579-3005332 GCF_000150275.1 Trichoplax adhaerens | reverse complement strand
AGAAACTGTAGTATTAGTAGCGTTGTGTATGATTCGCCTATTGTACGCGCTTCGTGATAAGAAATTATATAGTACTCTTATATAAATTCAACCCCTTTCCACCAAGAAATTTAATAAATTGTACAAGTTTTGTAATAAGAAAGCTGCAATCTAGACTAAAGCCAATCGAAGGCTAAATTGATACAAATATTATGATGAAGAGTTTTATTATTCGGTAATTAATTTCCGTTATAAAAGTTTATCGTTTCGTCAATTACTCTAGCGGATATGCTTTTAATGATGAGGTTATTTATGTAAAAATAATCAATGAGAGTAGTTCAATTAAACCCTGAAAATAAAACTTTACAAGTACAGTACCTACGGAAACATCTCTAATTTAAGAAAGAAATATGAGGCAGACCCGCATACGTTCTGAAAGAAAGGCGTAATCGATAAATCTAAAAGACTACCTTAACATGCCTTTCATGGAAGAAAAAAATTTAGCAATTAAGTGAACTTAAATTACCAAAAAATGATACTAAATTTCTGATTGTGTGCTACTTTAGAAAATTTTCATTAATATACTAATTAAAAAAATTTCGAAACACTAAATAAAATGAGGTAAAGATTAATAAACAAAGGAAAATTTCTATATACTGAGAAAGACCGTGCTACTGGCATTTCTGAATTAATTGCTGATTTCCTCAGATTTTATGTGTATATAGACTAATCAGATTCGTGTATAAAGACTAAAGTCTATACACGTAAATCAGAGCAAATATTACCAACTTACTTTACTTTATCATTGCATAAGTTATATTAATAGCCACTGTCAATAATAAAGAATATCATTATGAAACGTAAAATAGAAATATATGACGCGTACAAATAAAACCGACTATATCACAAAAGTTGTGTCACATCAGTCTAAAAATAAAATTAAAATGAAGGATTAAAATGATTTCACAAAGGCCTAGTAATAATCGATTTTCCGAAATAAGGAAAAACTGTAGGTGTTTCCTATATGCAAACGTAAAAAAGAATGATCACGTCTTGGTTATGAAAACTAAGAAAGAGAATCCTTTAAAATACAGAAATGACCAGGGATACTATATTATATGACCTAATAAAGAAATTCTTAAAACTGTAATAACGTCGAGCTTACCGTGTAACATACTGTATACTGAAATATGATTATACGAGTTAATAACTAAATTGTAAACAGATTATCCGTGTGATGTACATAAAATGTAAATACGAAGAAAAGAAAAATTTTTCATCAGTAAAATTTACGAACTTTCTGTATAAATTTTTTTCGAGACTAATATGAAAAATATGAATAAATTTTAATTTAATTCTACCGCAGCTGCAGTAAAATTTATTATAATATTAGCAGAATGGATAATTTAGGCTCGAAATTAGCAATTTCTGTACTTACGAACCTAAAGCCTTTCCCTAGTACTTTCTTATGTGAGATTTCCATTAAATAAATAAACTTGACGTATCGAACAAGAACACATACGCTAAGCTAAAATAATGGAAGTTATTAATAACGGAAATTCACAAAGAATAAAAGAAAAATTATTTATGCCAAAGTTACTAGACATTTTTAAATACATTCCAATTAAGGTTTATCTGATATTTTTAAAGCCCTTAAATATACAAATAAATGATATATATGAAACTAGTAACATTAACACTTGTAGATTTTGTAACAAAAGAATCGGGTGGTAAGCAGAAATTCTAATAAATTTAGAAATTTAACGAAAGCTGTTAATAGCCTACTGTATTTACATAACTATATATATGAAATGTAAACTTACTGCGGATATGGCACTGATTGGCATGATTAGAAGATAAAATATATAATGATGATTTCGGCAATAACTGCAAAATACGATCGCATAAAACTATCAATACTTAAATGTTACAAAAATTCTTACGCATCGTCAAAATTCTGAAGTCCAATTGTAATAAATCAACAATAAATTATATGAAAACAATTTTTTTACGAATAATTTGTGATTGCCGTGACATAGAAACAAATAATGTATAAATGCATAAAAAAGAAGTGAAAATATAACGATAAATTATGGGTACCAGTTTTCAAATTAAATTCTTAAAATATTAATCTAAATCAGAAGAAAATATTGAAATATACGGCAGTTCGTAAGTTTTCCTTACCAGGTGCTGCTGACTTCCATTGGATATTGTGTAAATACCGAAATGATCAGAAGGACTGCCGGTAAGCCTAATCAGTAAGAAAAGGACTATTCTAAGTTGCAATTAAAAAAAAAGTCTATCTAACAAGAAGTAAACTAAAAATCTATACAGTAAATTTCTGCGCGGATATACAAAAAATCATACTGCCAAATTATGCATTCGTATTTTTTGATACTGATGATCCTATCATTTAAGTAACCCTGACATATCCTTAGCAGAAAACGATACTCTTCCATAATAACAAATACAATTGCGATTTAAGTTCCCTTAAGGGCTATCGTAAAGAATACGGAACATACTGTCTATAACCGGAGTCTAATCTTGTTAAATATTGTATATATAGCACATTTCACGAATTTCTTCGAAGCGATTTACTGATAACGAAATATCTAACGTTGTAAAATTTATATTCATGCAATGAAATGAATCAATGCCTATGTTTAAAACAATCGCTCGTTATTCTTTTAAAAGAAAATAATCTCCTTTATGGATAAAGAAATTAGATCAAAATATGTTTACAGACAAACATCGCTTAGAACCGTCAGCTGTTCATTTGCCCCTAAACACATAAATTTTAAATATCTACAGTGAAACGTATTAAAAAAAAACGTAAACGTATTATAAAAAAAAGAACGGTAAAACAGTACATTATCATTTAAAAGAATAGAAGAATGAAGACTTCGCGGTAGTGCCGTAATAACTTTTAATTTTTACTAGTCTGTGCTGTACTTATTTATCAACCAAAATATGCAACTGCTGCAAACTGAACTTAAGAATACCGACAGTTCTACGAGAGTAACTCCGATTAAAAATCGTAAGAAAAATTTGTTTAACTTCCTTGAATTGGTACTTCTAATGCGAGTTACTTGTTTTAAAAATATTACAGAAACGATTTTTTCGATTACTTTTGGCTCCCATAAATTTCTTTAAAATGTCTAAAATAAATACCTACACCGGACGCACCATAGGAAATTCAATACGTTAATTATGCAAAAAAACTTATTAATGTTCCTATTCTGCCTTGTTACATATATATATAACCTGTCTAAACTCGATCGTTAATAAGAATTGCTGTGTAAGTTAACAAAACGTCTCAGACGCATCGATTGAAAGTGATGCTATTGCTATTCCTTTCTAAGCAAATGGCAGATTTAGTTAAAATAACAAAATGAAAAATTTAAATGTCTGAAAATAAATACATCCTTTCAAAATTATAGTATGTAGGATTATTTTACAATACCATATGGGTTTATCGTTAAGAAAACGAAACACTTTATAAATTAATATTTGAAAACACGAAATAATTGCATGGAATCCAAAATCTAGAGCGAACTTACTAATTAGTATAGTATAGCTTTTTTACCGAACCTAATTTTTTGTCGAATAAGACAATACGATTAACTAAATTTTATAAGATTCGAAGTTATAGTTGCATATACAGTTAAGTAAGGAATTTTTTAAAGATAAGTAAATGGCTAGAGTGTATTAAAATTTATAGATGGAAGTAAATACCGTATCCATATGCCAAAGACCAGGCCAGTCTATAATTTCTACTTCTATTTCGGTGATAAGTTCTTAAAGCAATTTGAACTTCAATTGTAGCCCACGTAAAGCAGGATAAAACAAAAAAGTAAAGAGCTGATGCAATGACAGAACACTGGACCTACGTAGGGTCGATAAAAAATTTTGTAAGTAATCAATCCTGTTTCAATCTAATATACTACCCAAAATATTGTGAGTGGGAAGTGAAATAAGGCACGAAATCTCTGTTAGATTAATATTTTTTCCCAAACAATTTTGGCTTAAGAACTAATGTGAATCGAAGAAACTCAGCAAAACTCTTGCAATCGCTTAAATGATTATTGAAGTTACGTGCACTGATTCTATTAAAAACTTTAGAGTTTAAGATATACATTCCAAAGTCATTTCCAGTCGACAGTATAATGCTGTTTTATTCCCATGAATTGATGAAAGACTTGACTAGAAATATTTTATACTTGGTAGATTTAGCGCTTAGGGATTTTAGACATACACGTATTGTGTACGAATCCATGCCAAAATTTTTACCTGATGTACATTTAAAGCGTATATGATGTATATGGAGGAATGTAAAGTAGAAGACCAATAATTCAATAAATCAATTCTGGTTTAAAAAGCATACAGTATATAAAGAAATGAGGGAAATACAATCTGCAAATATTTTAGGACTGCAATTTTACCTTCGATACGTTCCTAGCCATGCTTTCCGCTATCATAAATAAGAGAGACGCAAAACCAGAAACTGCCGTCAAGTTAATTATAGGAAGAAACCGGGAGCAGAACCCACGAATTCTAAATTAGAAGAAAAGCTTATTTTCAGCCACTGCAGATCCAAAAGGTCCAAGCATTCCGTAAATATTTACATACGGCTACGCTAAAACTTTAAAATTAGGTAATACTCAGCGTAGTAGAGTAAAATATTACTACAAACCTTATTAAATAGATATAATATCCAAAAGTTAGCGTATTACAAACAAGTGATATCCCATGTGACATATAAATGAAACCTGTAGTTTGAAAGGTAATCCTAGAAGACTGCAGAATAAATTGAACAAGAGTAGTTGGAGCACTTGTATTAGCTGTACTTCTGCTACGGTATTAGTACTATGGTATCTTACGTTATCTTCATTTACAAATAGAGATAGTAAACCGATGTTACTATAATTCATGCAATTACAAATGGTACATGATGCATTGGAAAATGCAAATTGACAACCAGGATTCAACAAAATACTGCTCCTGAATGAAACAGAAGAAGAATTAAAGTGTTGTTATGTCACTGTATCATTTGCATAATACCATCTCGTCGAGATCAGAAAAATTAAAAGCTAACGTCCAAGTGTAAATAAATTATACTAATTAATGCACCAATAATGCAAGTCAATTTATTAGTAATACTAAATGAATACATTTACTTTGGATTAGCGAGTTCTCGAAAACCTATTTTGGATTTACCTTGGCTGATGACTCCAGTAGACACACATAGAATCTCTTCTGACACCGGTTATTAAGACCCGCTATAGAATATTAAAGTCATTTTTAATTTACGAAATACAACAGGTGAAGACTGTATCTAATTAGAGACAGAAAGCTAAGAGCGACAAAATCGTTAACGAAAATCTACGATGCTACACCAACATACAATGTAAAAAACTGATATTTATGTTGCCGGTATTCTATCTAAATGATCATTACTCCGTGGCTTTGTTACTTAATTTATCCCATATGCTCGAACCTGTTTGGGATGCTGGAATATAATTTTTATGGCCACTTTTACCGGAAAACGATTAATAGGTCCTATTCCGATCGAAACCATATCATCTAACGACATACTTTGAACTTCCTTAGCGTATCTTACAACAAAAATTTCAATAAAATTAGAAGCAAAACAGTAATTTAATTTTAATTTATGCTCTGATTACATTTCAAGCGATACTAAGCTTAAACTGACATGTAAAGTTTTGTAATCTTTAAAGATAAGGTAGCAGCTTCAGACGTCAGTTAAAGTGATGAATTTTGAAAAAATTTAATTTGCGCAAATAACTAATAATTGAATAATGGCTAATTTGACAAGGTAGCTAGGCACTATAGTACCTGAAAATTGCCTAGCTACCTTGTTAATTTAGTACCTTAAAACGGAGTTACTTTTGGCTATGGGTATAAATTCTGCTAAGGTCGTATATTTCATAAATGCAATGCAAAGACGGACATTATCTATTTCTGAAAAGTAAGAAAAAAAGACTCAGTATTTGCTTATTATCGATTGTTACGAGTCCTAAAATTTGTTGTAATATAAACGATAATAGTAATTCGATGCAAGCTTAGAATATAAGTGTTATAAGCTGGAATAAACAGTTTAACGTGCACTACTTTAAACAAAGTACAACAATAGGATAAAATACAAAATCCGAAATTAAGAGAAAGCGTAAACTGAAAAAATGCCGTCCTAAAAGTTTTGATGCATCTTTGGTATTAATTTAAATCTCTTTTATTTTTACTACAACGGTATTCATTAATCCGAAGGCGCGATGAAACAAAGAAAAAAAATTGTATAAAATCGAAAAGCACGTAATTGAACAGAAAATGCTAATTTATCGGAATACCCTTAAGCATTTCTTCAGAAAAAATAGCCGTCGTATAATCTCCGCGGGAAGTTTGTGAAGTAGAAAGCACAAGCGATTTATTATAGCCAGCTGGTAAAACTCTTAATTTAATTTCTATTTAGCAAAAAAAATTCAGGTAGTAAAGAAGTAAAATATAAAAATTATTTCATCATTTGATTTTAAAATTACATTTCATTAATAAATACCAATGTTTGAATGCTTAATAGATAAGGAATTCGTTAACGGATCTTGCCATCGTAACGCAATCTTCTTAAATGCATTAGCAACATCTACGACACTAACATTCTAATTAATTGTTAAGAGGACCTTATTTGTAAGTATTGAACTGACACATAAGAAAAAAGGTGTTCAATAAAATTCTAACCGACGTCATGGAAATACTCTGCCATTGCTGCTTTAGAGTTACATTTAAAATGCTATTCACAAGCAATGCGAAATCCTATAGGAAATTATAGTCTTAATTGATTTTTTAAAAAACATTAATAGCGTGCATGTCATTACCTACAGCTAAGTAGCTAAGCACGTAGTGATTGGTTACAATATCAGCAGATATAACAGTAATGTACTAACTACAGTATTGTATGCCCCGCATCACCCGTAGCAATAGTCTACCAATCTGGCGCGTTCTCAGAACGAGCCTGATTATACAATATTAATATTAATAAATACAAGGCCAAATTAATTTCGATACTTACTTGTAAAGTTTTATTTGCTACAGAATCGTTACAATCACGTGCAATTACGTTTAAGAATGAAACTATTGTGATTATTTCTCCAGTTATCATGTCCCCATTGATGCTATTTACAAGAGGTAATTCACGTGAGAGATAACCACAGTCATAAAAGCCAGATGAAATCTAAAAATTTCATTTATTTGTCAGGAAAACGTATTCGTCCATAGACAAAAATTTTAAGGAGAAAGCGTGTATCTGAAGTAATGACCTGTTAAAATTTAGATACTTGTACACTCAGTAGAACTGCACTAAGCATTATATTTTCGAATATCTCGCTATTACCGTTGCTTTTAATGAGTACAGCTGTTTTGTCATGCATTCGGTCAAATCAGGATTCTCCCACAAAGCAGCATTTCTATGCCTTCTACATTTTCTTTTAGCTATACCTTTAAATATTAATTGCCCTTAAATCATTATTAATTGTTATATACTATAAGCGGCTTGTTTTACTGTGTTAGCACTATATAATTTGAAGTTTAATATTGTTACTTAAAAGGTATACACAACATTTGCAACATAATTTCAAATTTTAAGAACAGCAATTCAATTAAAATAGCTATAGAATTCAGACCAATCTTATTTGTTTCAAACCGAAAATATCTACGGCAATTGCATTGCCTACTAAGACTTATTATATATACATATATATTTTTTATACATTATCGAGATATGCGGAAAGCGAAATTTAAACTAAAGGTTTACCCACGAAATTTTCAGGACACATTTGCAAATCAGTCTGGGTAGCTCTAGTTGCAGACCATTGTACACCTTGCTTTTTCTCACTTTTACAAATAAGATCGCTGTCTAATAAGATAATAAGGCAGTCAAGATATAGTAAAATTTGATGACACAGGTGCTCATCAAAAGAACTAAAATTAATAAATCTGAATGCACTGTTTAAATAATACATATATATATGTATTTACATACGTTTGGTAGTATTAAAGTAAACTCTCTATCTCTACAGTGAAAGGCAACCTATATCTATTTAACTTGTTACATTAATATTAACTTTTTAATATAGTCAGAACGGCACTGACGGATCCTTTCCCAGCTGAATTAGATGCGATGCATGATAGCTGATGATTTTCTGTCGTCAAATTACTAGCAAGAATCAGAATGGAGGTGTATCCTTTGTTTGAAATTGTAGCATTGGAATCTACCATTTGATGAAAACAGCAAATTGAAAAATATCCAATATAGCTTTAAATTCGATCGCCTAGCATATTATTTCAAATGACTGATTACAATTATATAATTTCTTGTATCTATTAAATTTGATAATTACAATTATATGTATTATAACATATTAACAGTGAACACCCGTTACGATAACGTAACGGGTAATCACTGCTAGTTCTAGTTATATTTAATAATGTAAATATTCATAATAATTTATCAAACGTTGAATTAACTTAAAACTGTACAATACATACAAAAACCATACTGACTATACTATTATAAAGATTCTATTTTATTAAAAGAATATGTAATGTCCCGATGCCACATTTAATTTATTTTTGCACCTCATAAACTTACTCGTCAACAAACTGCCATCGAGATACCATGTATACTGTATTGGTAAGGAAACTACGCCAGTCTGCGCAGTAATATTAATTATGCAGGTAAATAATGGCGTTTGTCCGCTTGTTATCGTTAATGGGGATAAAAATGGTTTCGGTTGAAGACCGACATCTGTGCAATTGCGAAATGTAAGTAAAACAATCCTTTCATTAGCAAGCATATAGAAATTAAGTTCAGAAATGGAGTACGTTGATAATTATAAGCAAGATCTACAGTAAGATTATGTACTGGAACAACGAAACTAACCTGTATCACAAAATTGGCCGATCCATCCAGGGGAACATGCACAACGATAACGATCATCTCGTACCCTGCAGTAGCCACGGTAACAAGGATGATTCTGGCAAGTCTGAGAAACTTCATCGGCTGATAAAAATATAGGTAACAATTCTCTGGATAAATATTTTACGGTTAATTTAAGGTGTAAGAGGAATACTGGTACAACATCTACATATTAACGTTGGGGTGGAGCTGACTTACCTAAATCAGGGGTTAGATTTGTCATAGTTATGTACACAACTTCGCTCTGAGGCCCATCGCCACCATTGTTGTAGGCATTTACGTTGAAGGTATAGACATAATTACTTAATAATCCAGTAATCACAGCAGACGAAACGTCGCCAATTCTCATCACATTTACCGCATCGCTATCATTTAAAGAATAGACAACCTATACATTTTACGATAGTCACCCAATTATTTTTTTGCACTGGAATTTTAAAATATGATTATTGCGTCACTAGACCAAAAATAAACTATAAATTTTTTTTCAAATGTAGGACACCAGTGCATACCAGTATATACAGTCCTGAACAGATCGAAATAGCTCGATGACCAACATTTTATCTCATATTTAGGTAAGAATGCCTAAGATACCTATCGTAGATCAAAATAAGTAGAAATTAAATATTCAGGTTACCTTATAACCATTGACTATCGATGATGCAATTTTTCTCCAAAATATTTGTACACTTGTTTCATTGATTTGGAAAACTTCTATTTTATCAGGCGCCGAACCTGGCGGTGCGAGTCCGGTTTTAACAAAAATTGGGGTGCTCATGTTTCCTTCACCATAGTAATTTTTGGTTTGCATCCTTACTTCATAAATAATGTTACTTCGGAGACCATGAATCATAGTTTGATAGTGACTAAGTAATCTGATTCTTGTATATTTCTGACCACGGTTATCCCGCTCTTTATGCAAAAGAAAATATTGAATTCCTGGACCACAATGGTATTCTCGAGGCAATGGAGTCCAGCGGACACTAATTACATCTGGCATACTTTTCGATCCAGTGGCTCTTACAATATTTGGTAAATAAATAGGAACAGAACCTTTGGTCTGCAGTTCAATAATTTGATTACTCTTACTCCTCCCGACACCGTTTTCAGCCACTACTGTAATTCGATATCTATTCCAAGGCGATAAGTTAAGCTTTGCCGTATTCATATTTGGAGATATATCAGGATTTGCTACTTTAAAGGATGTGTTGTTATTTACTTGGTAAAGTACTATAAACCGGATTAAAGGCTTAAAATTTTCTGATCCAGGAACCCAACTTATAAAAACACTTTTAGCTGTTAATTCATGATAAGTAATATTACGCACAGGATCAGGAATATCCACCACAATCAACTTAGTCTTATTAGCTATATATTTATTAAGAAATCGATCATCATATAGTTTAACTATGCAACTATAAATTCCAGTATAGTTGAATGTTGCATTTGATACCGTTAACAAAGAAACGAGAGGAGAAATGTGATAAATAATAATACCACTGCAATTACTCAAGTTCACGTCATCCTTTCGCCATTCCAACTGCATTAATAAACGAGCATCTTTTGTTACGCTACAAGTAAGGGCGAAAGAGTAATATCTCCGAATTAATACTTCCTTAGAGGAGTTAATAGATAAAATAGTCTGATTACGAACGACAACATTAATTAACTTAGAAGATTCCCCATGAGAATTTCTCGCCATGCAGCGATAAACTCCTTGGTCTTCCAAGACGACATCATGCAGCTTTAAGTTACCATTTTGGTACTTCTCAAATTTTCTGTTCGTAGTATTAATATAGTTTGTATCTCGGTAATACTCCATATCTGGTCTCGGACCGCCAAAGACGGCACACTGTAGGATATCTGTTGTGTGCAAAAAAAATGTTTGTGCCATTACAGAGCTAATAAACTTAGGTGAAGAGGAAATTACATTTAATCTGCCGTATGAGGCGATATTGTCGAAATTATTCTTGGCAATGCATGTGAAAATCTTCGAATCGTCCTTGGTCACAGATGAAATGACTAGATTGCCATTTGGGAATACTGAATACTTGGAATTATTTTTGATTTCATTTCCATTTGCAAACCATAAGTAAGTGATGCTGGATCCAGATGCAATACAAGGCCATCGAAATTCCGACTGTTGTACTGCAACGAAAACGTCTCGAACAGGGCTAATCCACTGTGGACGTCTTTCAACCTGTAGTTTGTATATAACTGTATCTTCACCGTAAACATTTCTAGAGTGACATCGATATCGATCGCTATCTTTACTGGTAACTGTTTTCAATATCAAACGACGTCCATTATTCTCATAGTTATATCTATCAAAGGGAAGAGGTCCTCCTGATCGATCCCAGTATATCAACGGCAGAGGTCTACCAACAGCAATACAATCAAGAACTACTGTACTAATCCCTTCGATTCTCTTCATTGTAGTAACCCTATGAGCTCCTTCAGAAAGTATCCGCGCTGCAAACGAACTTCTATTTGACTCACCAACAACGTTTAATATCTTCCAAATACTTTGACTCTCTTGTTTAAGAGATATGTTCAGATACTGATGAAAAACTTCGCTGATAATATGGCATCGATACTCATCGGTATCTAATTTTGTGACATAGCTAAAGTATAAATTGCCTGTCGCCGAGGAAACAAATACTCTTTTACCGTCTGCTGGATTCTGACCTGTTGATTTCTTTGTCCAATAGATAATTGAAGGCCATGGTTTAGTAGTAGAGACAATACCACATGGTAGGTAGGAATAGTTTCCCTCGCTCGCAATTACTGGTTTAGAATCTGACGACATCCATGGAAGTGCGAGAATCTCTAATGTAGCAAAACGACTAAGAGATATTCCTTCTCGCCCCTCAGCTATACATTGATAGCGACCTTGATCTGATGTTGACACGCTCGTGACTAGTAAGCTGCCGTTCGCGATCCTGACTCTTCCAGTCTCGCGTATTGCGGTATTGTCATGTAGCCACCTATAAGTAATATTACGTCCGCGTGCTAGGCAATGAAGTTGAACTGTTTCCATAACAGACGGAGAGATAGCCTTATCGCCAACATAATCTAATGGTTGTATATAAATGTCTAATAGAGAAGACCTGACCAAACCAAGCTGAAAAAGAAATATTGTCAATTTCATAAACGATTCTAATCCAAGCTTCATTTCGCACTACACTGTACTGGCTAATTTAATCATACAGTTTACCATACCTCGTTGTATGTATATGTACGGTATATAACTTTACAAGTAGAGTTCACACGTACTTACTGTAGAATAATACTATTACTAAACAAAATACAGTACATAAATCAAAGATATCCTTTTCTGGCATCCAAGCAGAAATTTATACCGTCTGTATTTTATCTAATCTTTTAGGCTAGGCGATTTTTTAACTTGCTGAAATATTTGTACAATATTATACTTATAGAAAATTTAAAATACTCGTAAATATAGTCAGTAAATTTTCTTTATAATTTAAAAATTGCTGTAATTTGAATTCCGCAAGTATAAAGTGAACAAGACCTTGTTATTCCTGGCTTAAATCGATCATATGATTCTATAAAATAACACTAATTAATTTAAAGTTCAAAATATGTGGACCACGTGACGAAATCTAAAATACCATTTAGTATACAGCGTCATTCACCATTATCAGCTATTGGTTAATTAATTTACGTAAACCAAAATTAAATTATTTTATAGCAGCCAGTAAGCTTCTATTCTCCGCATCTTTAATAAGTCGCTACGAGATCCTCCATGGTATACGAGTATCATAATATAAAAACTGATCTGTACAATCTCACTATTGAATGATTCCGTGATAATAGTAGGAGCCTAAAACAGAATAGTGTAGTTCTAAAAGATCAGATTTCTGAATTGATTTTATCCACGCTGAAAAACACTACAGTAGAATTACAAAAGTGGTCCACGGTATCGTAGAGACCATAAACGATGATGTAGCACAGTCTGTATACTGTTCTCTCCTAAAGGCCTTCATCACGTCGTTAATGCAAATGTTAGAATTTCATATTATGTCCGATAAAATATATTACCATCTCTACGTATTAAATTTACTCCCGGATTTGCCAGAGTCAGTGAACAATCTTAAAAATTTGTCCTGATCCATTGCTATTATAAAGTACATATACCCCGTTAGCTATTTCATAAGCAAGTAGTAAACTGTAGTCAAGAAAATCATGTTATATTTGATATAAAGTATTATACCAAGTGGATGTGTACTACGAAAATACTGGTTGCTCCATAAAGAGAATACGGTATTTTACCGTAGGGAACTCTATAGTATTTCTATTACTTGGCATTCGGTAAATAACTACTAAAAAGTTATGTACCTGTATAATCATGTTTATAATTCATTAGATCGTAGTTTAGATCTGTATAGATGCGGTACATTAGTCTCTCCATTCACACAAAATGAATTGCTTAACAAAATTGAAATAACTCCAGATAAAATTTATTTTGTATCAGTCTCTATTTACGGTTATTTACGATAAGTGTTAATAGCTATAGATAATTGGATGATTATAATTTGTCATACTTATGTCCCTGAGATCACCAATATGCAAATAATGTTCTATTGATGAACATGAAGTAGAATAGTTGAAACCTTACCAGATTTGTACTGTAGACATATGGTTACTACTATTAAATTTCCTCAGGAAAGGGAAAAACGGTTTGCTAGGTCATTCTGATTACTGTTGCGGGTATACTTTAGGAACTTGATCCGTAGCTCAGCCATTAATTTACTGCACTTGTCCGTTATAAGATGGGATTGGCAGGATGACCCTTGTAACTCATAAAAATATAATAAAATATTATTTTATCGCATTTCTAGTTTATACTACTGAAATAATTAGTCACACTATGCCGTATGAATATAGGGCACATACTGTGGTAGTGGCAATTGTCTTAACATCGCCTGTCCTGTAAACTACTGCTTATTACCTTGTAGTGTACGCGCCGGCATAGAACGTGGGGAATCCTAGATATCGCACAATACTATTTACGGCTTATCTACACCTTATCTGCTGTACTAGATTAACGTACATTACAGTAGTGTAGTATTAGCCTTGCAACCTGTCACACAAGTTCTATGCTCTATGAAACGATTTCCTAAGTATTATTTATTTGTGATGTGCATCCGTCATACGGGAAGATACAGAAATTAATTTGACTACTTTTATGTATCCATTGCAAACATTTCTTAAAGTAAAAACAATTGCATACAGTAAAATTATTAACAATGATTCGATTTATCACAGTTTGCATTTGACTGTAGCATTAGAAGCACCTAGAATAGATGTACAAACACTTAGATGAGAATTGAAAAGTATTTATACAGAAACCATATTTAAAGTAATATGGACATTGTACTTTAGTGCACGTATTGTCGAGTTCCTCACAAGTTTAAGAAAGACCAAAACTGTTACTATTTCAAAATTTTACGATTTTTGCTATCATCAGTTTTGCAAAAAATAATATATTAGACACCCTAAGTAAACAGCTATATACCATACGATTACATTTACAACTATCGTAATGTTTCATATAATGTCTGTACGATGATTTTTGTATGTGCTTGAGTATTAAAATGAGTGTTATCAAAGCAAATCCTAAAAATGTTTAAGGATTGAATTTCTAATCAATAAATATTTCCCAATGGTTTTCAAAGGGCCATTGAGTTAAAATTAGTTTATCCTTATTAAGTACTGCAAGTACTTTGGCTGCTACACGAATATCATACTGTATATCATCCAATCATTTCCCTTTAGCATCAACTTCATGATTATAACATTTTAAATCAAATCTAGTATGCGTATCTAGATCTGAACTACGGTATAAAAATTCTTGGAAATTAATAACGATTAATACAAGCATTTTTTACTGGACAAGTGGACATGCCACCCTGCTTGTGCTGATAGAAACGACGAACATCTACTGTTTTTCCCGGAATAAAATACAGTAGAACAGTACAGTACTGTACTGTACTGTACAATACTGCAGGAACTGTACAGTACAGTACAGTCTCGATCTGACGTTACAGTACGAACAGTACAATACTGTACAGTACGTACTGGTACTGTACAGTACAGCTCAACGAGGGGACGGAGGTCAGTGACATTTCTATAATTTGAGGGCTGTGTGCACCGTACTGTACACAGTGTACAGTGTTATGTAACAGGGTCAGATCACATATTACTGTACTAACTGGTATTTTACTTTTGCATAATTTATTTATTTATTTTATTTTAATTAATTCACTATTAACAGGCACTGCTATTAAGGTTGATTAATAATTAATAACTTTACAGTTAGAAAATATTAGCAGCTTGTCCCGTGTTGATCCCTCAGTACTGTACATATTTTTTTCGTAATTGATCATATTAATCTTTATTCCTTGGTTCTCTATCGTGGCCGCTACCGCCACCTACAAACTGAAAAATGCAGTAAAGACTTAAAGTGTCTGAACAACATAGCATGGTTGATACAAAGTTCATCACATTGTATCGACAACCAGGAATTGGATTCGGATTCAATGTCATAAGGCGAAAGGGTCGACCACTCGCAATTTGTATGGTGCTAGATGGAGGACCTGCGAAAGAAAGTGGCCAGGTTAATATAATTTAACTGTAAATATTCTAAATATGTAAATATCATTCGTTATTCCTCAATACATTAGTGCCAGTACGCACTGGTTATATTATACTGTACGAGTATATACAGTATAGTACAGTATATTCTTATTTTTTATTTATCAATAATTATCGTGAGGGTATCAAGGCCTTCAGAGTTTTGGCGATGCAATGACTGCAGTACTTATAATGAGTGTTACTAGCATCTACAAGACTACGACTATCTAGCTACAGTTCAACAAACAAAACACCTTTCAGCATTCATTTAACTGTCAATATGAATCTGTGAAGTATTTTGCCTTTTATTTATCGCAACAATTATTAATATAGTTGTATAGTTCCATTTGATTTACATTACTTGTCATTTTGTTCATGTACTGTACGAAAAAATTGCTGCAATGTTACAGAGCTATCAACTCTGCTGAAACTACAGAGTACTGTACTGCACTAGTACTGCAATAAGTTCTAACGAATTAATTTCTACATATATAAATTTCTCGTGTACTCAAATTAGAAAGGTGCATGCCATCAACTACGCACTGTAATTCGATTAATTTAATATACATTACGACTTAAAAAATCTCAAGACTTCATTTGTAAGTTCAAAGTTAAGTCATATTTTGTAGCGTAGTAGCCTATCATACAAGAGGGTGAGCGTAGGCACATGGCCGCACTGCCCTAATTCACTATTACTGTACTTTAAATGTAGCAGAGTACGACACGAAATTTAATTCAACTGTAAATTATGTTATCGTGATGTCCTTCTACTATAAATTATACCAATGCAACGGTTTTAGTCCATCTTATGCTATTCGTTTGCAGAAGGGATTAACATTGATCCGCAGAAAGCTTTTAATGAGTGTAGTCCCTGAGCTATGTAATTTGTATCATATGACAATATACTGTACAGTACTACGGTTAAATCACTAATGAACTAATAATAAAAAATTTCCCTTGAGAGTAATTACATCGCTCACTAAGAAGTATCTAGAAACGGTTTCCAGTTTTATCTGACAATGAGCCAGTTAGCATGTTTATGTCTACACTTCATAATCTTACAAAGCCTTCTGCAATCAAAATACAGTTAGCAAAATCAGCTTGGTTTAGCTGACTGCGAGCTCGTAAAATGCAGTGTACGGTATTAAAGTTCTGAAGATTACAGAAGTAAATTTATTTCTAATGTAGTAAAGTAAATCTACACCTGCCAAACGTTGACTTTAGTTACTGTATACCGTACAGTTGTACTGTACATCATAATTAATCACTTGATTTATGAGTTTGACTTGAAATTTCTATAATTCCTTGTGTTGCTAATTTACTACATGATATAGATACCGCGAAATAACCGCATTTCTTTATATATTAATGAATTTATTGACAATTACAGACTTATGAAACAATTATATGCACATATGCAATGTAGGTTGGTGTCGGCGATATCGTAGTCAGTATTAACGGTAAGGATGTATCGGAAATGCTTACAGGTGAAGGTACGTACGGGTATATCTGTCTAGGAAGATCAATTATGGTTCCAATCAATTTAGCTTTACTGACCAACTCTAAGTTTATAATGCACATATTCCACTCGTACATGTGCATTACCGATGATATTGATGTTTGTATTGTAATAGTATGGAAATTAAAACCTATTCCTCTTCTGATATTTATTAGCAATATCTTACATCAAACACTGCAATGAGAAAGTGGACTTGGAGCTCATACCCAACAACGGTAAACGAAAAATATTAATTTATGGACACATGTTGTATAACAGCTTCTAAGCTTGTTGCGCTTACGAAATTAGTTTTATTGGCTACAGAATGCGGCATGCTAATGGAACATAAATTTCTCATGCATCTTTCTAAAAACTAGATGCCTCACATATGGGTCAAAATACTCCAAGCGATAGTATTTTACTATCATCTTTGCAATCTGGTTCTGAATCCGGATTTACAGATAAAGAAGCTCAGAAACATATATCTCAGATTTCTACAATTGACACTTCTGTTGTCTCGACAAATAATCAACTCCAAAACAAAACATCAAATAGCTTACACGAAAGCTATACAAGTCCACAAAAATGTATGTGCGTACCTGAGCTAGTAACTTTGCCTCAAAATATCGTTAAGGGAAGTAGAAAGACTAATAACTTTAATTTAGATGTAGATAACACATTAGACTGGACCATTGATTTCGCCGAAGAATGTGTGAAACCTAATGTGGGAAACCAAATCGAATGTGAATCTGACTCAAAGAGCGGTAGAGTAAATAATTCTGGGAAAAATATTTCAAAATTTATGCAAGATCCTGTGATGCAAAATAATAGATTAGATAGCTTAAGCCGCGATATTTATTCGAAACAAATCGTATCGGTCGATAGTGGACTGTCTATGGAAAATTCCGGTAGTGATTTCAATAATTACGGAAGAGCTTGTAGTAAAGACGGCGATCTAGTCTGGATTAAGGTTTCTGGCATAAAAAAGACCACGTCAGCTGCGTCACTGAAGAACAGGACAATTGTTCGCCGAAGTCTTCGAGATTCGAGTTTAAATCACATATGTAATAACCCATGTGAAGGCCAAGGCAACCCTAGTCATTTGAAGGAGATTATATTGAACAATGCCTATGATACAACAGAATATCACAGGATTACTACCGCTGACAATACTAAAATAGATAAACTATCATGCGAATCTAATACTTCTATCCTGAAAGGTGCACCTGTTGACAGTTACGTTGACGATCTTGCTCAAAAAATGTACAATCTTGACGGTTATGATGTCAACGATATTGCCAAGAATATTAATGGAAAGTAAGCACCTATGGCCCCGACCATACGTATATCCATTACTAATGCTGACTGTAAATACTTGTAGATCTAGTTATATTAATATCACATAAGAGTCAAATATCGGCATTGCTTTTACATAGTCCTTATACAGAATTTTATCATACATACATACATATACTGTATTCCTTCTAGATCTGAATATGCACGCAAACTTGGCTCGGCGTATCTGGGGCTTTACAACTTCAAAGGAGAGCGCATAGATAATAGTCTGAGGTTAGTCCTTTGAAAAACTTTTTTTACAAATTAAATTGCTAATATTTAAATTTTGTCCGATCTAAGATCTTTATTAAAAAGAATGACAATTACTGGAGAAACACAAGATCGGGAACGAGTTTTGCAACATTTTTCACGACGTTATTACGAAGATAATCCGACCGTTTTCGATTCTGAAGGTTATAGTGTTTTTAATATAAATATACAAGTTGTATAATAAAATAATGTATAAGAAATGTTCGTAAACAATGGTTCGGCTATCAATTCGAAATAAGACTAGTTTTCTACTTGAAATCATGGAATGTCTTATATTCTCTACAGATCAAGTTCATACCATTGCTTGTGCGTTGATGTTGTTAAACTCCGATCTTCATGGAGAGGTAAGCAACTTGTACATTTCGAAATAGTTATGGAATCTTAAGGGTTAAATAGTTTTGAACAGTCTTTTGTGCGAACTTTATCATTGTGATCCTATTTTGCAAGATTTTGGAATTATTTTTGTATAGAATATTGGTAAGAAAATGACGTTTAACGATTTTGTGAAGAATTTACCTGTACCGAAAAAAAATTCTAGCTTAGGTAGAGACATTCTTAAGGTAAGACTTAAATATGTAAGAAAGATGTAAATTTTGTGCAACTATGTACGCTTACATTAGTCCAAGCAAAATTGGTTTTATGAATATTTAAAATGCTTGCTTACCACATAACAGTAGGATATTGGATTACATACTGACATATTAGTTTCACAATAGGAATTATACTATTCCGTTAAAGAAAGCAAGTTGGAATGGGCATTGTAAGTTAATTCGAAGTAATTTAATCACTAATGTAAGAACTAAATAGTATTAATCATATAACAGGAATAAAGACAATATAGCAGATGTACTGGGCATTGACGATACAGTAGCACCGGCGAAACCGGATATGGTCTGATATTTTATGATGTCTTTGAAACTTCTAAATATGCTGCACTTGAGTTGCGTTTTCATAAGTGCATATATTTAATACCCATAGGCTATCGGCAATATTACATTTAAGGAAGGACAATTAAGATGCAAATTTACTGAAAGCACTGATGGAAGAAGGCGAAGTAAGTTAAAATATGCAATGCTTTCGGCCTCAAAATGTGACTTACTGTTAGTGTAGTGTATTTAGATGGCACTGTAGCTCTTAACATCCCAAAGCCTCCCTCCCTTGAAAACTCTCGGCTTTTTATACCCTCGAAGGCAGATTATTAACACTCCAAACCCCCCTTCCCTCAAAAACTCTCGGCTTTTTATACCCTCGACAGCAGATTATACCGTAAGGTGTCTGCTGAATCTACAGTAAGCCTTCCTAACATCCTAAAATCTCCCTCCTTGAAAACTCGGCTTCTAAATTTTCGACGGCAGATTAGACCGTAAAGTGTCTACAGAATCTACAGTAAGCCTTCCTAACATCCCAAAACCTCCCTTCTTAAAAACTCTCGGCTTTTATACTTTCGACGGCAAATTATACCGTAGGGTGTCTTCAGAATCTACGGTAAGCCTTCGTAATGCTAGAAAGTCCTTACCATTGTGATTCTTCCCTAAAATCTTAATATAGCTATTGGATGTCATACTGCAGGTACCGCACTAATCTTAGCACTTTTGAAATGTCGGTTATGGACTGTATACTCAGTGTACAGTACAAGCAGTGGTACAGTGTTCCTTCTTCAGTAGCCTTTGGTATATTCTGTTTATACAAATTGCATGGACTAGTATTCTTAAATACAGGCATTTAATAATTATTCTTAATATAGATATCTTTACAGTCTATTTTGGCTATACTCAAATATATTTTGCTATGTTTAGTTATTTATAACACCTACAGTCTTCGCTATTTCCTACAATTATTTGCTATGTTGTTTATTATGATATATATCGTATCTAATTCTACAATCCTGTTGTCTACAAGTATTCTGTTTCAAAGGCTATTAATACCGATGATTTCTGTTTCAGATTTGTTAGTTGCACTTGTTAGTGTTAGTATCTACGCACAGTACTTTACAACAGCTTACCACTAATCTAGCAGTAACTATCACACTGTACCCAGTTACTATCTACAATGAAGTATCCGATTTCTAATAAAACCCCTCGTGTAATTCTGTGAATGGCTACTAAAGCTACATCCACTGACTCTCCGAACCCTCCATCACAGTTAGCTAAAATAATAATGGCACGAAACCATATTTTGTATCTTGAATAGGTAAATTAAAAGGAAGAAAATGGAAACAAAGATATCTGAGTTTACGCGGAACTACGTTGTATATTTTGAAGGTCAGACTAGGCTATGTTGTAAATTCAACCTTAACGTCTCTTTTAAGTAATATAATATTACCGAATAAGGAGATTGCACAATATATGCAACAAAACGGAGAAAATTTAATTAAAACGTAATCGGTAGTTATCGTGGTAGTTAGGCAGCTCTAATTAGAATGCTACCCAAATTTTGTTCCTTACCATTGCTCAGTATGTTCCTAACGGACAATACGATTAGAAGTTAGATTAATTACACCTAGAACAACTGTAAACCTCATTAGATACATATTGACTGGACCTATACTGTACACAGAACTACTCAACGACGGAAATTGGCTCAAATGAAGCAGATTCTATTAGCCTACTTCATGCCTATGCTCTTAGATGTTCCGATTATAAAGGTCATAAAAGGGATAATATATTCAAACTGACTACTTCCGACTGGAAGACATTTCTATTTGAAGCCGCGTAAGTCAAGCATAAATATAAAATTATCGATGTAGCAGCTCAGCCAGTGCTTTATCTCTTCTGAGCACCAGTATATTACAGTAAAAATGCATCTGGATATTCAACACAGAAACGAATTAGAATTGGAACAGTGGTTGTTATCTGTTAATGTTATCGCTGCACGATATTCCTCGCCACCCTTACTGGGCGGTGTCGGTAACAGGTACTGATTCAGAATTACTAGATTACCAAAATAAGTTAGATAATTATAATTGAGAATACTATCACCGTATTGCGTATTTTCCAGTAAGAAGTTTGTCAGGCCGATGCTCCCGATCATATCAAGTACCCTCAGCACCGTAAGTTTAGGCTAGTTGGAGCAAAATTACTTCTTGAAATTTTACACCGACATATGTTTGTGTGAAGATGTATTACTCACTGTAAACGTCAGTACTGTATTTGGTAACAGCTCTAACACGATTGAATTTGAAATTGCGCTATAATCGCTACTTTACTTAGAGATAAATTACCCATTGTATATTAATTATACACTATAAAGCATTTCGATGACATTCGCTAAACAGGTGGTATTATTTTAGGTGCAGCAATTGGATCGCCATCGACTTACGGTACTGCATCTGGGTATCCAAGTACTCTTATGTTTTAGCATACTTAAGGATGCGGTTTTATGTATGATAAAAATCTTCTATTTAAATAAATATGCAGCGATCATCACTTCAGTTGCAACTGGAAGAGCTTTATGATGCTCCTGCTTCATCAAGAGATCGATCACAACAGGTAATTAAATGCAGTTATATTAATATATAGATTTATTCCGCATATCTGCTAATATTTGTATTTGTGCAAGAAGGTTTATAATATCGAGAAGCAGAAATATTTGCGATTTGAGGCAAGTCCTACTGTACCGTAATGCGTTTAGCATTTGTTAGCTGTTATAAATGTCCATATATAGCGTCATTAAAATTCACTATACGTACGAATATAACTGATTAAAGTTCGCTGTATTATAGATTGATCGAATCAATACCTACATACTCTGCCTAACCAAAAAAAATCTTAAGATGGATCGGCTTCTTGCTAAGATCTTGAATGATGAAGCTACTGATTCTTTAAGAATTTAGCATATATCGGAAACGGATGCGAAATATCGTTAATGTTTTATTGAAAATTGTGCGTCATATACACGAGTAAATCATATTCCCTGAGTATAACGTTAATCATTAATAAACAACTATCGCAAAATCTCTGTAATGGTTATAGAGGATTTGCAACCATATCGTAATGAATTATAAATCATTTGCATACTTTAAGGTTACCTAATTGACGTTTGATTTATGATTTATTTGATTCCTAGGAAAACAGCAGATTAAATTTAACTTCTGTAGTTGGGTTATCAACCTTTCAGATCCATGAAATGGTGTTCATATAAATTATTTTTATTTTTGAACCCAGAACTTCCACTACATTCAGTAATATGAAGTTTACTGATACTTTTAAACTTATAATGATTTCATACAGCCAATACATACGTCGCTATAATAACTCTTTACTCTATAATTTATAATGCTGGCACAGAAAACTTAAATCCCATAGATAGCATTAGTAGTATCTATACACTTCATTTATTGCTTAATTATTTGCCAATATGATTCTGGTTTTGATCTCATAGTATATAAGATTGGCCTCACTAGTGATGTAAATAGGAATTGTCATACATTGCGCTACATTCATTAACCTCCAATAAGTAAGCAAGCTGAAAACTGTTGATCTACGAATGCTAAACGGTCAATAAAGATCACTCACTCAGCGAAATCTCTTTACCTGTGATTTACTATTATTAAAATTCATTAAAATGAAATAGCTAATTTATTTCCTGTTACGTAGTCTCATGAACCCATTCCAACTCAGAATAGCCATAGCCTTAACATGCACTTCATATTAATTACGGACATACACCATACTAATATATTGGAAACTTGGTAAGAGTAATTGCGACCACTTCACGTATTAATCTTCACAATATTATAAAATTGGTAAGAAATCGGGTAGCCTTAAGTCTATAAATTTTTCTATCCCTTATGAACATCGTTGTTGGATTGCTGGATTGTTTGGTATTTATATGAAAGGTGAACGTACAGTAGGTGTACGCTTTGCTAATATTTTTATATTTTGCTTTAAGGCCGTCATTTTTACCTTCCTTACCCTAGGTTGAACATTCCCATAAATTTGTACAAGTATCAGTATACTTATAGGGTATTATTTCATGAGATTTCAAACTACTAACGGACTGCGACAGCAATAGAGGGGGGCTGGTGCATTTACTTAGTGTTCTGACGTTTTATTTGAAATAGAAACTTGATGAAATTACGATAGTCAATATTTTCCATTCACATCGAAAAGCAAGTCTTAGAAACATCTCATAAGAATTTGTACTTAAATACAGAATAATAATAATACCCTAATAGCAAAGGTGATTCAGCAGGCCGGTTTCGATATTAGGTATAGTGGATTGCATCGGAGTCAAATATCACTCTGAACTTTGACCGATATTTTAGCATGAAATACTACTGCATACTGCTATTTTGTGCAAGACATATGTACATTTCAATAAAATACGAAAGACGAGATTCCTGGTATAATAAATACACTAAGTCCTTGTCACAATTTTAGGCTTTGTTTAATTAATCCGTTCTGTATTACACATACCAACAATACTGCCGTATGTTCGAACAATACAAAATGTTACGTCCAGCACTCCCTAATACTGTATTAGGTGTTGACTTGCAAGATATAAAAGTACTTTATTGGGAAAACCCATTAACGACCATACAACATATACGCGTATGTATAACCTATATATACCATTAGGCTAAATTTACAACACAGGGAACAATTAGGATGCAATTATACAATTACCCCCATATTCTCCTTTAATGATTAGCAAATTGTATCAATACATACATTACATACAGTATAGTACTGTAGTATTCACATTTTGTAGTTGCGAGGACAGTATTCTGACATAGCTATACATAATACACAAGCGTATATAGGATATATAATTTAATTTTTCTGTATATTCTTTTTTTACATTAAGCATACGAGCACCAACAGTTCCGATTATGCTTCATCCGAATTTAAACAATTATGAACAAATAGATGTCATGGCTACTGTACTTCCTTATACAAATTTATAGAAATTTCATGACATACGTATATGGATATACTTCAATAAATATCGCAGTAACCCTCTCTATTATTACATCTGTATAATTACTTTGGAAAAAATTCATTTACAATTCACTATGAATCAATATCAAAGCACACTCTCAATGCTCGCAAAACTTATTATTACTTATATTTTCAAGATATACAATATTTGCATAGCTTTATTTATAAATATTGCAAAGTTATGTTTTTCGAAAACGAACTTTTGGATAAGTCAAACAGATACCTAAATTCTCTGTATGCTCAGATACGCCTAAGCAATTATTTGATTCTCTCAATCTTTTGTATCTTCTATTGCAACGACATTAATTAGACCGCAGAAGCTTCATCTTCATCTATAATTTAATAAATGAAAGACAAATTTTTCGTAAGAGTAAGAATATGAAGTAAAAATCTAAATAATGTTATGTCGAAAAACAAAATATACCGGTCGCTAAAGGAATTGTCGCTTTTCTAGCCACCGCCTTTACATTGCCTAAGTATCAATCTTCCGTTAACGAACTCATTGTAGTAAATGTTTAAAATTGTAATAGATAACTAGCATACCTCCAATTACTCCTGCATCTGATCGAAGACTTGTTGAAGTAGAATCTATTTGGTATCCAAGCAATATTATTACAAACAAAATCGTTTAAAATAATAGCCTACTTAACTAAAGTACATGTAAAGCATACTAAATTCCACAAACTATCGCATAAAATGTATTGACTAGAAATTATTGGGGTAGGTTAATGGATTGTGCAATGTCTACTAACACAATATACGCTGGAGATTAGCCATGCACTGCTCATGCTGTAAACCTACATCGTAAACTTCTTCACACAAAAAGGAATTATCTTATCTTACAACCTGTTAGAAAAAGTAATACTATCTCAAACATATCCAAAACTGGCCTACGCAACGATCACCGGCACATTTTTCAGTTTAACAGCTTATTTAAATAGCTTAAATTGTAGCAACTCCTATGTATTATAGCATCAGAAAGTAGCTTGCGATTGAACATTAAACTTTACATACCAACAGTTAGAGCCCTACGTATGGATGGATATCTTTCGTACGATTTCAGATCTACAGCTTTGGCTGGATTTGCTATTATCCCAGAATTTAAATCATTACACATGCTAATTCCATATTTATAACACAGCCTTAATTAAGCACATCACTCATGTGATACAAAATCGAATAAACTATGACCTTTTCCAACAACATCTGATAAGCTTGGATCAATATGCTGACATAAATGAAAACCTTGTATCGAATCATCTTCAGAGCTATCTGAGCCAAAATCTTGTGAAGAAATATCAGCTTTTCTATTACCAATGAGCGTGACTTCTTGACAATCGTATATAAATTCATTAGTTATATAAATCAAATAATTTCAGAAAGCTGGAACTCACACATCATCGCAAAATAAGTGGTAGAAAATAGAATGTTCTGTACATGTGAACTACCTGATAGCTTTCTACGGATCTGTGGTAAGGAATCTAAAGTTTTAACGGTACAAAAGACAGAATTAATACCTTACATACAATGCAGAATAAAGTGCTGAGTTTAAGGATCCCTACCTTCAGTCTTGTCGCTATTTCTTCTACCATTATATGGCGAACCTTGCAGGCTTGCAATTGTCAATCTACGTTTCGGTTGGCTAGGCATTAAACCACTACCTATTTTTATTCAATATGTACCGTATTACTCCAGATATTAATATCAACCTTCTATGCTTATGACTGTAGGGATCAAAATCATTAAACTTAAATAAATTATCGAACTATCACTGATTATGTCTAAATACAATGCAAACTGACTATGTACTGTATTCTAGGTAATCATGCTAATTTACTCGGATTTGAGATAGGTTCGCAAGCACAAGACATCATGTCGAGCTGATCTTCATCTGTTACTATTTTTGCTTCTTCTAAGTATTTACGAACGCGCCGAACCATTAAGTTCTATATAAGATGAAAAGTCTCTTATACCATGAATTAGCATAGTGACACCGAAAATTCCTTTACCTCTTCATGCAGTCTCTTTGGATTCATGACGGACGGCTGCTTCTTTCCCCAACGTCTTATACCGCCCTGCATGGAAATATTGCTACTCATATTTAGACTATTAGTGATATGATCGCTATGTGAACTTGCACTCTGCTATATAGAAAAAGTTATGAATTAATACAGTTAAGTAATTACCAATGAAATATCGCGTATTTTATAATTTTTATAGGTCATACTAACAAATGAGCCGATATAGTGATGTCTAATATATCTTATCTCTTTTGATATCATCCTCAGTTTCTCAAAGTTTACCTAAAGAAATTGTTGTATTAAGCAATGAATAAAACTTGAGGATATAGTAATAATTCTTACCAAACCATCGATTACACTTTCATTTCCAAGATGTAAAAACGATAGATCTTTCAGCACAACCGGAAAAAATGGAATAATAGGACAATAGACACTGCTAACAAGGTTTCTATACTTGGACATATTTCTTGATGGATCCATCAAGCCTTTCATATCCTATATGAACATTAATAATACATTATGCATTTGTGCATATCGTACAAACGAAGTCGGGGCTATCAGATTCCAGCGAATCAGGCTTACTTCAAAAATTTTTAAGTATTTGCTAGGCAGCCGATCCCAAGTATTTTTAAGCCTTGAGACTGATCCATGACTCAATCCACTTCAAAATCGAAGATTTTTTTAGATTTAGCATCGAATAGCAAAATGAACTTCATTAATATCTCACCTCAAAACGGCAAAGAGGGTGTTGAAGTTTTTATATTCTCTACAGAAACCTAAAGCAATGCATTGTCGTCCTTGAAATACAGTACAACCTTACAAGGTATTCGAAAAACGTGCAAAACTTACGCGCAATCTTAATAAATCTTTTGATGACCTTCATCCTTTTCGTAACATTGACTTCGGATAGAACTTCAGTAACTACCCAGAACATCTCCTGATTTGCAATCTAGTCACATTTGTAAATTTAATTCGGCAAAAAATAATATCAACTAATACAACTTCGCTATGACATATACTTAAAATTTTTATGATACACGTATTCTACCTCCGTGAACTTTCTGAGATTTGGGACAGCAAAATAATCTTCTTTATTCAGTTTGAAAATATCAGCAATGTATTCGCTAGGGCAAATACTACTTAGCAGTTCTAAATCCTTCCGGCATTAATATAAATATAAGAATTGTTCCTAATTGATAATTCAATTATAGATAAGCAACACGGTATCTAGCTATTAACTCACTCTAAGGGTTATTTCATGGGCTAGAACTTCAGACTGTAGCTGTAAAAAGCAAACATTAACTTCTTTCACCAACTCCTGTAGCAATTAGAAAATTTCGTCATCATAAGCCATTACTTTGAGACAAATAAATAAAATCATGTTTTCCAAGTTACCGCTGCAGCTTCAGGCGATAACAGACTTTCTGTAGTATAATTATCTCTTAAATAGTACCTACATAACAATTGGAGGTTAAGATAACATGTTATTTTCTACTCCTATTAGCAATCTATACACATAAAAACAAACATATTACCTGCCATTTAACGATATCTTATTTGCTAAATCTGTCATTGAATCTGGAAGCCTTCTCTGTCGTATAAACTCTGATTCAGCTACAGTTACATCGAACAACGCACAATTCCTATTTTGTAGAAAGATATCGTTTAAAAGCGGTTTCGTTTATTAAAATTAGTTGGCATTTAGACTTACTCCAAAGAAACATTCAATCCAAAACTTTCAACTGCAAGCTTGACGACCATGGCAACTGTATGTGTCTTGTTTAACGAAACAAAAGTTCTGTTATCGGAATACTGCAAAAAGCATTTTTTATCCAATATCAAATATGCGTAATCCTACCTTCGAAATCATTAGGTATCTAAATGACTGATCTGCCCGATAAATTTTTAAAACTTGATCACCGTGTGAGTCACTATCACGACTTGGCAAACTATCTGCATCGCTTGGAGAAGCCACCGACACATTTGAAGTCCTTTTACTGCTATCTTGATCTTCCGAATCCTTACCAGAACTATCCATGCTACGTAATGGGTATTTGTTATTGATCGATTATGGTTTTATTTACTGAAAAAATTATCCTATCAGCATAAGTTACCTATGCTTTCCAGCTAAAACATTCAATTTCTGAATTGCTTTCATAAATTTTGTGCTTGAAGATTGCTTACCGGTAATTACCTGGTTGGACTATTTTATTAGTTGTTACCTTTGTATTATATAATTCAATGTTTGTAAATAGCGTAAAGCAGTACCTTTTTACTAGAAACTTTCTTGCCAGTATTCAATGGATTACCGGGGACTTCAGCGGCTACAGTGCCTGTTTGAAAACAAATTGACGCCGCTCAAAATTCGAAGACAAGGAAATACCAGTTAAAAAGTTCTAGATTGCAAGTTCCAGGATTTGATACCACTATCGTCTTACCAGTAATTGATTTTTCATACGATCCAATACATTCTTGATCAAAGTTTCTAGCGATTTCGGAATACGGCAGCGCCTTTAAAAAAACTTAATTTAGTTCTAACTACAGTTAAGGCAGTCAAATCATAAATGTACAGAAGCTATAGAACATAAAAAATATAATAAAAGTAGTATAAAGCAATATTCAATCAAAGACTTAAATTGGGTATTAAAGAATTAAACTCCTACACCCGAAAGTAAATTCGGAAACTGTGTAGAAAGAGTAATAAGTGTGAAAAGATCGCGATCTAATATTCACTCAACCTTTCTGCTCTCCTTATCAAACATAGCACTAACAATTCATGTGCAATACATAAAGCCAAGTAACGCCATTCATTAAATTTTAGCATTGAGATACTACTGTTATACTAGTATTTAATTGACAGTTAATTAATGATAGCTTACCGAGCCAGGAGCTATATTTAATCGCTCCGAAGTAACACTACAGTTTACTGCTTCCTTTAGACCTGACCAAATGACAATAGATAGTTATTGCAAAGTACCTGCAGTATTAAATAGTTTTAAGCGTACCGGTGATGCAGTACTTGACATTCAAAGTCAGATGTGAGCTCTTATTTATGATTTCCATAGCCTAGAAGAGATACATTTGAGCAAATAACAAATTAATTTACCATAAAGTTTAGTTTAGCAACTGCACTGCATTGTGATTAACCACAAAGTAGTCAAATCTTCGTCAAAATTCTTTTAAAATTATCCTACCTTCATCAAAGGCAAATTTGTTAATCGCTGGCCATTTATTTCTAAAAGCTATAAATTAAACAATATTTAATAAAGCAACTATGATTTTCAAAAGTATTTCGTAGATCACGAACCTGATCACCGATTTTGAGTCCAAGTTCGTCTGCTTTTGAATAAGGCTCAACCTTTAATTTAATTATTAAATAAATAACGAAAGAATAGAGAACATGAAAATGTTTATAAATGTACCACGTAGATAATTATAATAATAAGTATGAAAGAGAAAAGCACTTACATTAGAAACAAATAATCCCGTTGCAAATTCTTTCCCACCCATTACACTAAATCCAGGAGGCTTATCCTTGGATAACCGGTCCTGAAGTGGCAATTATTTTGCATATAATGTATTTGGGCCTGTTTCATACTGAAATTATTGTACTTACAAACACAATGGTCCGAAAATGAGCTTTAGAAACAATTACATTCTCCAGTTGTCGTAATAGTCCAAATAAGTTCTGTTAATACATGCGCATGGGAAGAGTAAGATAGTGACATTACGGTTAATCATTATCACTATATAGATCTTTAATATATAATACCTGTGATTCAACCTGCTTTGTGAAATTTTCAAGATACTTTTGCAACATAATATTTCGATCAAAGTCTTCATGGACATATTCCAGCCATTTGATAACAATTTTAACAACCTAATATAGATTACAATGCAATAGTAAATCAACAGCACTGTAATCAGTAACAATTTCTATTTCAAAATTTACGTTTCATAGTTATCAATAACCTTATCATGGAGAGTCTTATCTTTGAACCATTCAAATAAATTGCTAAAAATCCCAGACGCCTCTTGATTGAAAGTTCGATATGTCAATAAATAGTCTTCAATGTAAGTCTCTTCTAAACACGAATGATCAGCAATCAAGTGTTCTAAAAGCTTTTTGGGAGTAGCCTACAAAATTAAAGACGGTTTCAATGATCACTTCCCGGTAAATAACGCACTGCCGTCTGATCTGTAGAATAGCTTAGTATTTACTTACTCTTAAAATAATCCAATCCTTATGACTCCCATTTTCAGTTAGACGAAGCTCAGCAACCGTTACTAGTACCCCGTTCTCTTCAATTCTTTGAATATTTTCTTCTTTCTTGCTTATTATCTTCCAATACTTCTCTTGTTCAATGCAAACAAACTATTATAAAATTTTATAATATGATATAGTATTCTCAGTATCAAGATGATAGATTAAAAAAACAATCAAATCACAAGAGTCATGCAAGTAGAACAATATCCTTCTGAGTTCAAGCCTGTAGACGGCGAACAAAATGGCATAGAATGTATCTACTGCATTTACAAATACCTGACAATCGTCTTTTCGCGTAAGCATTATGCCGTCATGGAACATGTCATAAGTCACAGGTTCTACGCCGAAACTACCATCAAATTCATTAAAGAGCTATAATTACTGTAGTTATAGACGCTTCGAAATCAATGCATAATTTAATATAATCAAAAGATATAAAGGTAAATGGCCAATTACCTGTCTCCAGCGTTCATTACAAATGAATCATTTCCATTCCTTTGAACAGTCACCGATCCGTTAAGTATTACTGACCAAGAATCCAGCTGTTTAGTAACGAAAAGTTTTACGCAGATCAGGTTTCTAATCATCTACTATTATAAACTGAATCTAAATTAATAAACGTACCTTTTCTTTATCCTTCAGAACGATCGTCCCTGCCTTGTCAACAACAGCAAAGTACATGACAGCACACATATCTCTTAAAATTAGCTGTGGCATGCTAGCAAATGCCTGTTAATACAAGAATAGAGGGAATATGAAGTAAAAATTTAATTCTAAATACTAAAAATTTATTTCGATAAAACCTTGAAACGCTGCAAAAACTCCTGTAGGATATCAAGATCGGCATTTGTTCTTTCTACAGGTTTTTTTTCCAAAATATCCCTCACATAATCTTGACTACCACTCAACGACTGCAGAAAATTCATTAATATAGTACTTAATTCTTCGATTGCAATTTATTTTCCCATTACGCTTAAATTAGAGGATATCTTAGTAATTTTTCCAAAAAAATATCAGAATATTGCAGGATACAAACTTCAGTTGATTGCAAAAGATCTTCATCTCCATCAGAATCTAAAATTAAAGGGGTTTATATGTATGCATGCATGAGTTAATATTAAAATTAGTTGAGCCACAAGCTATCAATAGTACAAAGTAACTACTTTCACTACTCTAGAAATACCGTTGAGTTCCCTCGACAAACCTGCAATCGGAAAAAGTCAATAGAATAAGTATTGTTAGATTAATTTCAGATCTTTGCTTGTCTTAGAAAATCATAAGATATACGCGTACTCCGCTGTACATACTTGATATTCCACTTAGAGAATCATATTCATCATAGTAATCATTCTGGCTGGACTCATAATTTATATTAGGCTGCTTAATAGGTGACAGTCGAAAATTATTTGGACTTACAATAGTTTTCTGCATAGAATAATAAATAAGAATGTTTATATACTGTGTAAATGTCGTATACGTAGTAGACTCGCATTGATTGCAACGTACCTCTCCTGAAATTTCATTTGCATTCTGATAAGGAGGCATGACGAAGTACTTTTCAGGTAATAATAAACTGACATCTGAAAAATCTACCTATAACATAAATAGATTCATAGGCAACAGAATTGCGTAATATAGATCATTGATTTCAACACTAGGAGATAGCTCTACAGTACAAATATCGCAAAGACTTACAATAACCAACAATTCTGATTGTTCCAACGTGATGCATTGAGTGCCACGTTTCCCTCGTGTATTTTCGGCGATTTTTCCAAAACTGAATAATTTTATAAATCGATCACATATTCTGATTTCAAATCTGATTAAAAACAGCCAAGATTAACGCTATACACGTATTAAGATATCTACCTCATTCCGGGGAGATACATAGAGCCGTTAATGTAAACAGATCCAGACAACAGTATGTACCAACAGTCGCAAACACTGTTTTCTCTTGTAAAGCAGAAATTAAAGTAGGTATTCAAAAATTTATACAGTAGCAAAATGTACCGCAAATCAAAGTATTTAGGTTCAAAGCTAGGCATAGGCCTCAAAGCCAACTTAAAGCATTAATCACTCGTACAACTACCCTACCTGTATAAAACGTAATTGGCTTGGTGAATTTCATATCTCATAGTTTCACACATCGATCTAGAGTGCGAATTCAAGAAATAAAAGAGAAATACGCGTAAGCACAACGACGAAAGCAGTACATAATGCACATAATGATACAGTACAGTATAGATAAAAGTTCAAATTAATAAAATGTCCTATACGCGTATCAATAAATATAATAGCTAAAATTTATACGTAAACCACAAAATTCAATAATCAGTAATAAGTGGCTTTAGGACCTCAAGGTAAGGCGGGGATAACGTTTTAGGACATCTAAACTTGAAAGACTGGAAGAAATGCGATCTATATCCTGAAACGATTGAATATTAAATAATACGGCACATCAATTCTCTTAGTACTGTATAGTGTAATTTCACATAATGTACTACTTAAAACGCAACAAATGAAAAATAATGACAGGATATTCAAAATTATTGAAATTAAACTAGTGACGGATAGATTAGTAGCAAACTCACGTCATCATTTCTAATCTCCGGTGGTCTGGTTATAGATATAAAAAATTCTCGATCCAATTTAAGAGAGGCCATAAGGAATGCTATCGGCTGGCTGTTGAGTATTGATACAGTAGTAACTTGATACACGTTATCGTTTTAACTACGCCTACAGTATCGATGATAAATTTATTAATTACTATATGCATATATTATTCCATGCTATTAAAGGTATGCAGTAGATGATATAAACTCATACGTTGCTTAAATAGCAAGTGAAAAAAATAGTAATTACGAAAAGAAAAAGAACATTTATTAAGATGTAATAAATGTGCTGTAACTACAAAGAACATAATTACGATCAATACAATTTTAAATGTGTTTTTATAACGTTCTGTTCGGAGTTCTACATACTGTACGTACTGTACTGTACTGTACAGTACTGTATTGTACAGTCAAGGACTACTGTTTTGTACTAAAGAAAAAGAGAGTGCGCAGTTTATGCACAGTACTTTTAATCTATTGTACTGTAATGTAGTAGCTTTTACATCTGATCCAGCTGATCAGTAGCAAAAGTTATGCAATCATTTTTGCATTACTGTACTGTATCATATCTGTCCTGTACTGTACAGTACTGTATGTACTATACTGACATTGTAACTGTACAGTACAGTACTCTACTGTACAGTATAGTACTACACGGTACTTTACATTGAAATACTGTAATGTACGGTACAGTACTGTATGGCTGATATACAGTACAGTTTATCGTACAAGCCGACTGTACTGTATAGTACCGTAGTGATACACCATACACGGTACCGTTTTACAAAGGGAACTGAGGTTTAAAAAGTGTAAAAAGTCTTTTTAAACCATAGCTGTTTCTTTCTTTCGATCATCTCTACTGTACGCTTAAAATGTTTTGAGTATTATACTTTATAGTATAGCCCGCTCCCTTGGAACCGAACGTCGATGATTCTATACTATTTCACTGAAACTAACGTCTTCTTACACTACCATTATACCTCTGTATATAGGCTGTATTTATTTGGCCTGTTCTGTTAAAACGTTCATCATATCAGTAGCTGTCTCCACAGTTAAGGCTCTAAGCCGGACTGGAGTCGACTCTTTGACGTCTACTGTAATCTACGGAGCAAAGTCTGTTCAAAACTTCACTGCCTTCACGATCCTTCAGTGTACACTATTAGTACTGTACTGTACTGTAGTACTGAACATTGTACTGTACTGTACTGTACTGTACAGTATGTACAGCAGAACTTGTTTCCCAGTGTACTGTACAGTACAGTACTGTACATACTGTACTGTAGTGTACTGACTGTACTGTACAGTGCTGTACTGATTGCTTCCATTCACAATTGAGTATCCCGTGGCCTTATTCACGCCATTACGCGATGGCGTGGAAGCGAAGTGTTGGCTATGCGTACATATAAAATTTTATGATTATATTTATCTTTTCAAGGTCTACAATATTTTATTTGTGCAAAGCAACTTAAATGGCATAATCGTCTTCAAATTATCACCTAAAGTGTTGCTCTGTAACGAAACTATTAAACACTGGCCTGGAGATGCTAAACATCAAAAAAACTGTCTCAAAAAACAAGCGACGTTACCGGGATGACGACTTCGACTTGGATCTAAGCTGTATCCTTCTTTAATCAAGTTAAAGATTATAGAATGTTACATGTCGCATCTAAAGTAATATCGCTAATGTGGTACTGAGTTTAATGGATTAGTGCTGAGAGACGGGTGTCGAACTTGTTCCTGGTCTAGCTGATGAGATGACATTTTTATATCTGTACTCTAGGCAACACAATATTATACTATACAGCACTACATACGCGTGCTGTACAGTACAGTAGTTCTGACGCCTTGATTGCCGAATCCTGGCCACGCTATCTGGATTCTAGCATTATAGTACATAAAATGTTATTGAAGCTCTCGTAATCTTCAATAAACCCAAAACTACCGAAAGCGCTAATGTTTTCCAGTTAACGCTGTGGCAGTAGTATGTATAATATACTCTACTTTAGTAATGTGACGGAATGGAGTACGATTAAGTTACAGTCTGTGTACTACAATTCTACCACTTTACTTATACCGTATATCGATAATTTCTCAGCCGGTAATCTTTACGGCTTTATGTAAAAAGTAGCTGCTACTGTATTTTGTAAATTGTGCATTTGAACTCTTAATAGAATGATGAATTTCATGACGATGCTTTAAATTCTAATGGTAATTTCACATTCATCCTATTACGATTTCATACCAGTTAACTTACTGTGGCATTCCAATACTACTCTGTACAGCAGTATGTATTACCCACCGTTCTCCTATACAAACCATTACAGCACAGTGCTGTACTGGCAGTAGAATTATATACTGTATTTTATCATAGTTGTTGCCAAAGAAAATAATAACCTTTAGTATGTTTTCATCTACTTTTCTTGCTTTTATGAGAACAAGAAAATCTGTACGGTGACATCTGACATAATCTGTTCAATACCAATTCTTCGAAATACTGCAGTTCACAATTAGTTGGTATTATTCTACTGTATTCCAGACGTCTGTTCCTTTTAAATATTAACCATACATTTCAGTTCATTAGATCGTAAGGCATAAGATAGCCGTAACATCCTAACAGCTAGATAGTTTCGGCAGCCGGATACAATAAATTCGTATACACCTACATTGAATTTCGACACTGTAATAGCAATGCACTGTACAGTATTTATATCTGTTAAAAATCTAAAATTGTTAAGACCACGCTTAGTGGAATATATCAATCCTTATCAATGACATTCGAAAAGTTACGCGAGTATCTACTAAATTATTCGGTCGTGACTTCTAGAAATAACGTTCAATTGACTTTCGTAAGCTACAATAGGAATTTTTTATGTATTCCCTGACACTATTATCAGATATCAAGCCGACAATCATTGCGATGGGATTTCCTTCAGATAAACTTGAAGGTGTTTACAGGAATCATATAGATGAAGTTATAAGGTAACTCAGAAGTAATCATACTTATGCGCGTATATTTCTGGAAACGCAATTTAAACTTGCTAATCTTTGTACGGTATATATGTAACAGAAGCTATAATAAATTCAATATGTTCCTTATTCATGGCTACTTATTTACATTTTTAGTTTTGCTGTCTTTATGTGATATTTTAACAAGCATAGATTTTAACGATATAGGTTTTTTGATACAAAACACAAACAACATTACAAAATTTATAACCTGTAAGTACCTTTAAACATTCACATTTCTGAAAATGCCTGAGTACTATAACACTATTAAGAAATACCTAGGTCGATTAGTTAAGGGATCATTCGAAACCAAATGATACTTTTTTTTCGCTACTTTCTTTGAATTAGTAATAACATATCGCGGTCTTAGGCCTGTTATAGAATGTATATTTTACAGTAATACGTTACTTTTATGTTCTTTAATGGAAGATGTAACGAAAGGACTTACGATCCGGATCGATTTTTTAACCGTGGTAAGTACCGTCCAGGTTTATCGTGCTTTTGGTATATAACTTAAGTTGGTACTTGATGTGAGACTCATCAAGTATTAATCAAATACTTTCCTTAACCTCATCTATGCAATCTTCTTTTTATCCAAACTTATCCATGATTGTAATGCATTACCGGTTTATATGCTTCCAGTCGCTACGTACGCTTTCGAGGACCATAATGCCCCACCTTTTGCCTTGATTCAACCTTTCTGTGATGATGTGGATGAATGGCTGAAAAAGGATGAAAAGAACATTGTTGCTGTTCATTGTAAAGCCGGAAAGGCATGTGTCAGATTAAATATGTATTAACAAACATGTTAATTTACATTTGCATGGTGATAATTTTATATTATCTGATAATTATTGTACGCTTACATCATTGATGAATATAGGTATTATTTGTCTAGCATGCGATTATTTATAACATGGCGTTTGCTCGCAAATTACTTATTAAACATTCATTAGAACGTAAACTTACAATTTCTTCTTATAGGGGCGTACGGGAGTTATGATCTCTTGTTACCTGTTGTATGCTAATTTTTTTGACGATACAAATGATGCTCTTAATTTTTACGGGCAAGCAAGAACACTCGATGCTAAGGTAATCTAAAATAGGGCATATGATAGATACCTTCATGATAGATCATTTCACTATCCGATATATATGCCTCCTTTTATATGAAGGGTGTAACGATACCTAGTCAAAGAAGATATGTAGAATATTACGGATACAGCCTCAGGTTGGTAACTGTCCCATATCGATTTCGACTGTACTAGTTAGCATTGTGTTACAACCAATGAAATTATCCTGCTTCTTTACTAAAATAACAATACTTTATAGTAACTACGTAAAAAGCTATCTATTTTACATTACATGTTACTGTAACCTTAAGAATAAAAAAGATACCTGATTTCATAAAGGACATGATGAATCTCTCTGATTGTAAGCATATAGTACTCGCCAACTAGTACGTGGTAGTGCCTTAATTAAACTCGCTGCCTAACTAAATGTGCGTTTGAACTGAAACTCTTGAATAGAAAATATTGCAATCATTTAGAAACCCTATCTTAGGAAAGTTAGTTGCTGTCAAATGGCGGAACTACATGTTATAAAGGACATATACTAGAGATTTTACCAGTCCATTAAAACTGTCACCTAGCTTCCTAATAAATCATCAGAAAATGAACGTGTGCAGCATGCCACCGTATTCAACGAACATTACATAATGACAGCTATAGTTAGCGGGGGCTCATTAGCATTAGCATTGAATTTAGTATCCGCGACCCAGTTTGCCTTAAATATAGTTTTTTGCTGGTCTGGCATGGTAGTCATTTAAATTATATCGTAATCACTTGCGCTTATTAATCCTTAATACCTCACGAAGTGCATCCTGATTGAAGCGAGCAGTGTCGTAATAAAATATTCTAATATACCGCTGTTGCGGTGCCTTAAGTTTTCAAGTATCATTCGTATTTTGGTGATAAATGCTCTACCTGTATTCTATTGTTATTTAATCTCTAGATACTAAACCAATTACGTATTGTATTAATCCAAATTTTAGGCATAAATTAATTTACAAACAGCGACCACTTTTAATGAACGGCATCATCATTGAAACTGTTCCTAATATCAGTAATGGGACTTGCTGTAAGTTAAGCAATCCTTAATGCTTTAAACATCCATCCAGAGTAATATTTGTTCGTTTACTTTTAGGCCCATTCTTTACCGTAAGACAACATAATGTTAAATTAATTACATCGAAAGTTATGGAGGTACGTAACTGAGAATAAGATACCCTTCCTATATTCCCCTATATTAGGCAATGTTCTAAGCTACTCTTTGCTAATTTGTAGTGTTTTAATATTATTTAATGAAATAAGGGAGTAAGAAAAGGGAATGAACGCATAACTTTTGTCCTAGACAAGCCCTTGCCAATTTGCGGTGACGTAAAGATTGAATTTTTTCATAAATCTGAATATTTCTCTAAGGTTTGTGCTAATATCTTTAATTATGCCATCTGATAAAATGTTGTCGTAAATTTGAACGAATGCCTTTTTGCTTTGTAGAAGTCAAGAATGTTTCATTTCTGGTTCAATACGTTCTTTGTTGTACAATTTGCAAAGAATAATAACGATCACACAGACAGAGAAAACGTTTGTGGCCAAGTCAAAATCGTTCAAGCTATTGGTGATACCTGCCACTCCCTGATATTCAAGAAAGAAGAGATCGATCAATCTCATAAAGATACAAAAAATAAAACATTCTCTCCTGAATTTAAGGTAGGAATATCGTATACCCTATTCACTGACTGCTTGTGACGCAAGTCCTGATGTAAAATATTTCAGGTCCACGTACTATTTTGTATGAATGATGAAGATACCGATTCAGCGGAGCAAGGTCACAATGAGATAGCCCCAGAAATACCGTGTAACGTAGAGTCAATTGATTCTGATGAAGATGAAAACAGTGTCTTAACAGAATCTAACACTGGAGATGAAGATGATTCGGCTGAGGACGGTAACGAGCCGAAACCGGCACTGTTAGTTGAAGAGATTAATAAAAGAATGAAAGCTAGCCTCGAAAATGCAGGAGGATCTTCCGAGCAATCGAAAAGTAAGATACAAACGCGACAAAAGTTTGTCTCACCTAGAAACAGTCGACGTAACTCTAAGGAAGACGTCAGTGAATCAGTAGGACCCTTTCAGAACAAAAAGAGTTTAGCAACTTCACCACGGCTTTTTAAGAGGGGATCTGATAGTCAGTTACAAAATTTCCATAATCTTAGAGATTCTGAATTAAATAAACTGGAAGATAAGACGACTCAACTAGAAGCTTCAGGTAGATCGTCACCTATTGGAGTGACCACACAAGAAACCACAAAGGAGCAGCCTGCGACATTAACTGCACCTCATAGAACAACCCAACCAGATCCGCAGATTAGAGTGGGAACAGTACGTCATGCAAATGGAATCGACAAAGACAGCGTTGTATAATTATGAGATCATTTCAATATTCGAAAACAAATTTGTGTTGGGCCATACCGATTAATTAGTTTCAACGCATTCTTAATAACGTTATATTGCGTACTAATGTCATTGTAAATTAATCACACCTTTATATAAAGTTTAAAGTCGGTGTGCTTTTGTTGCATTCCATGACAGTAGCCTTATAATAGCTATGCTGTGCTCAAATATGATCCTAGCTTAGATTAGCGTTATTTTAAGCATGTTTTAGTGTAGTTTTCTACTTCCAGTAATGGTTTGCGAGAGTTATGATAAGATGTAACCGATCATTAATAACGAGCTGCCTCATGTAAAATTGATAATCCATAGCCTTTCTGTTCGCAATTTACGTTACGGGATAGATTACTGTACTGTACATCGTACCCTTCAATCGTACGTTCTAGGAAATCGATTCGTGCACCGCCATAAGTTAGGCAGACCCTCTGTAACTGTATTTTACTGAAACTTCAAATTAATGTATACAGACATAACAATTTTATAGGGCATTAATTGTTTGCGGTATAGTAACTTCATTAGTTCTTTTAGGTGTGCAAAGTAGAGAATTTACTTTAGTGAAAATTCTAACGGCAGAAATTACTATCCGCTCATCAAGCGAACGTTGTACAGTTTACCTTGCGACTTACGTCTAAAATAAGAATAATGCGAGTATGATTCTGTATGCTTCGTGGCTTTTCTTTCGTGGTCAATGTACATACCTACCTATTCATGCAATACCTCTAACTTGAAACAGTACTACCGTAAATGCAGTATATAACGAGAACGATGATGCTGTTCTTGTAAGCGCATTGCAGAATTCTTTATGGCTATCGAAAGTGTAAAAATTTTATCAATTATAATCAATTATAGAACATGTTTGCCACTTATGAAAACATTGCCAAATAATTTAGCCTGAATATTATCTAGTGCAGTACGTAACTACGAATACGTCATACAACCATGTTTAATCATATTAGATATCCACTTGCGGATTGTAACTATATCAAAAAGATGTTATATCATTATTAGAATAAATTGTCATTCAAGATATTAATTGTTATCGATATATTATAATGACCCTTTAAATATCATAGTTCACAGATTTCTTTAAATAAAATATTACATCACATTTCGTATGCTCGTATCCAGAATAATACTGTACACTCGTATACTTAGTAAAACAGAATAGAATTCAATGAAAGATTTCTTAAATTCGAAAAATAAGTGAATTACAGAATCAAGCATCCGCTTAATGATCATTATATTATAACGAATAGAGTGAAGTGTGCAGTCCAGGTCTTTTTCTAGCAATCCATCGGACTTCATCCTCACGCCATCAGTCATACAGTAAGTTACTTATAACTTGAAGCTACTGTGCTGTTCTACGATGAAATACCGCATTAGTCCATTTTCTTGTACTGCACGGCGTACTGAAGATTATGTACTGCACAGTAGGTTACTATAGAAAATGGCTTTCATTTGGCCAAATGCGGTACAGTAATTATAATTTCACTTTTGACGTTCAAATCATAAGCCAATATTGCTAATTTTAAAGCATATGAAATGTGAGTTGTTAATTTAATCACTAATCGGATTGTAGAGATAAAACGCTAAAAGGCGTCTTGTATACTGTACTGTACTGTATAGTGTATATTCATTTTGAAAAGGAATGAATAAGGGTTAGCAGCGTCGAACCGTATTTTCGTTTACTTTAGTCATACGAAGTTGCCAAACTAAATCGTTAGCCCGCTGCTGGATTTAAAGCACATAGCTAGGCATCGTTAAAGGCTAAGGGTCATGATTACCGTGATATATACCGTGACCGTGCATATGGCAGGAGCATTCTAAGGAGTGTGTGGTTGAACTTGTTGTACCTGGGGATTACTACAGTACAGTACAGTACTGTACTGTACATTATTACAGAATAGTAAAAAGAAAGAGACGAGACAGGAAACGGCTACATTGCAAAATAATGTGGATGCTTAGTAATAACCGCTAATTTGGATGTCAATCACGGATAGTATACTGTAGTGTACCATTACAGACATGTGATACGATTGAAATGACCAAAATAACAATTAGCCTCCACATTACTACTACAGTATACAGTATATCTCATTCAAGATACAGTAAGCATTCGGATCTGATAGCCGTACTGTACTGTACATTATTGTATGTAATATTATTTTGTTATGTCAAGGAGATGTCAGTGTAGATTTACTAAATTATCACGAACAAAAGTTACAGGTGTTACTGCTAAGATAGAGATCTATCATCAGAGAGAGAGACAGTAGATCAAGTATGCTTTTAATAAGCAGATGCATACTGTATGATTATAAACGACAATATACAGTACAGTACAGTACAGTAGATAGCTACATACTGTAGATCAAGACAGGTACAGTAGGTACTGTACAGTACTGTATGGTATGCAATATACTGTACAGTACATAGAGGTCTGATGCTACGGTACTGTGCACTGTACAGTACTGTCGGTCCTGTCATTTCCCTAATAGTATTGTACAGTACCGTACTTTCTTTTTCAGGAGATCAAGTTACTGTACACTGTACAGTACTGTAGACGCTTTATAAATGGTAAACTAAAAATGTAAGAGTTATTAACTGTAAGTTCAAGCTTAAAGTTTAGTTTTAACTGACTGTGAACTCACGCTAAGACAAATCAATAAATGTAGCTGATTGTAACTTTTACAGTAAATAAAGGAGCAATATATATCATCACATGGACAAATACGAGGTAAGAATAGTAGTTTTTTATGTTGCACTGTAGGCGATTTAGAAGTTCATATTGTGACTTTGTTTGAGGATTTAACAGTAAATTGTGTTCAACTGCTGTTACTCAATCTAGTAGCAAGACTGTGGTATAAAGTGTGCTGGATAATACCGCGGACTTCTAAATCTCCGAGATCTAGAAGTCCGTGATAATACACGTAATTTATAAATTCCTTAGTTAATAGTTATCAATGTACAGTACAGTAGTTAGTTACAAAATTATGCACTGAACAACCAACCTTAATCTAGCGTATAGTGCTAAAATTCGCATCGGTTAATTTTAATACCCATCCTTACCATGCAGGTAACGGTACCGTATTTTACTGTAGTATATTGCAGTACATCTACAGGTATATAGTAAATAGTACTTTCCATAGTTTCACATCCGAGATTGCACACATGCACACGTGTAAGTTGCTGTATTTTAGATCACAAGAGCCCTGAGCATCATATGAGATGAACACTATTGATCTAACCACAATACCTTACCTTTCCATAATTAGTTACACTACATAATACGCTTACGTATAAAAATATGGTATTTCTTGAGAGAAATTACAAAATCAAAATTTTCAAACAGAATACCCTATCCGCTTATCCACTTTCCGTCACTGCATGCATATCAAAGAATTTATCGTAAATATCACGATAAGTACTGTACCTTAATAACAAACCAACAAACTTACATTAAAATTTGATTTATAATTGTATTAAATCACCTTTACGTTTTGTGAAACTTATACGGTTTTCCGATGTGAATGAATGACAATTACAAGCTAAATAGCCTCATTTTTATAGAAGGCAATCCTAGCAGAACGCATGGATATGTATGGCGTAGTATATTCGCTATGTTACTCTCCATGTGGAAAATTACTAGCTGCAGGCGACAACTTTGGTCGAATCTTTATATTTCAGTAAGTTGTTGATAAGTTACTCATCACTGAACTGTAAATTATTCTTAGTTGTTATCAATATTCATATATGATAAAAATATAAATTACAGCTTTCAATCACGATGAGTAAAAGGATCTTCAAACATTACAGTTTGCTTTTAATAAAGATTCCACTAATACCATCAACCGACTTCTTAGATTAGAGTCTGCCCTTAATTCGACAGTACTAGCTAAGGAAAAAGAAATTATCAAACGCATTATTCAAGGTTGTATTAAAATTGACTTACGGAATGAGAACATTTCATTTCTGGCTAAATTGTAAAGCCAGCGATATTCTTACTTCGTCAAGCTTACTATATAAACAAGGACACAGCAGGGGCTATACGGCTGGGTCAAAATAGATTTATATGTAGTACTGTATAAGTCAGCTGTACAGTATTATAAAATTTAATTTATTGGATAAATTTTTAACTTAGATATGTAGATGCTTTGGCTAATTACATATGCATATTTTTTTGTATCGGTGTAGTGCATTCTGGACCCATTTATGCTTTAACGTCAACTTCAACATATCTTGTTTGGTGAGACCTAATAAATTCAATAAATAATATACTGTAATTATAATCAGACAGGAATTGCCTACCTATTACATCGTAGCCCCTTACAGTACTATATAATAACTCTACACAAATTTCCTAGAAAGAATAAACACTGATTCTCTGTATCGTAATTAAACTTTTTTCATAATCATACACCAGTAACACATTAAAATTAGCAGACGAGTTCATTACCTCATTGTAATGCTGAATATTTTATTCTTCTTACTTATCTTTTTTTTGAAGTGGTATATTAGATAGAATTGTTGGCTATAAATGGAGCGAGATTCTTGATAAGGTAAGTCACAATTTTAAGATTTTATTAGATAGGAAATAATTTAGAAAGAGTGTTAAATTGTGATGTTGTGCGTGAGATCAAAAACTGCTAATAAATAGGATATTCATGAAGTATGGAAAATCTACATTCCGTCGAGGTAGAAACCGATTCATATCATTTATCTATAAACAAGTATCATGTATTGATAGAAATATCTCATATAAGTCTTGACTTTACGAGATTTTTAACTACAATAACGAATACGCTTATGACGATGATTAAACTACTTTACGACCTCAGTAAACAATATAAATCAGCGCAAGTCAATTCTCTGGTTTGGAATGAAGAGGTACCGAATTATCCTACTATTCATAATTTGCTTATAGCACCCGAATAAGCTTGTATGTGTTGTAGTTAATAATACGCTGCTGTAGCTAACTCTAGATCAGTTAGATAATAAATTTTCCATTAGGAGCTGTTCAATTATGTTATACAGTTGATAAATTTTTTTAACGAAGCACCCTTTGGTTATCATTATAATTACGTTCTGTAGGAAAATATCCTATATTGTGGTTGCGGAGATGGGAGAATTTATGGTTACGATTTGAAAAGTGGACACAATAAGGTTAACAGAATGCATTTCGCATAGATTGTAAAAGCTCATGAAGATGTATTAATTATGTTAACTTAAATTTCAGTGCAGCATGGTTGGTCATGAGGACAGCATACATAGCATAGTCTTAGATCCCCAATCGAAGGCGTGTATTAGCTCCTCTGAAGATGGATCAGTACGATTTTGGGGTAATAACCCATAATAGATACTTTTACATTATCACAATATTCATCGCTGCTTTACTTTCATACATCAAATCATTTCGCGGTGTAGATAATCGTAAGCCCTCTCAAATTGCTATAATTGAACCTTACAAACATCAGGTAAAAATTAATTCTACTTCTCATAAATCGCTGACCAGTACGTACAATATTTTATTACTATTTTACTTCAATATGTAGCGTAACCTTCAAGCATATGAGAGATACCGAGAATAATTAGATTATATGATGTTGACAATCTAAAAGTTTCTGATTTCATGCTTTAGCAACTAAGCCATCATGGAGGTGGCAAATGGATTTCTGCTATGGCAACCGATACTGATGGTAACTGGATGGTAAGTTGCATTAGTATCTCAGATGATAGTTCCGAGTTAAAGTAATTTTGATGCCAATAAAATAGTCGGATATATTTCTCACCTAGCAAGCGATTAGGATTATCAGCTAATGTATATAATATATAATGTATAAATATACATTCTCAAGCAATGATTTTTCAATTATAATTAAAATTATCTATAGTTTCAATAACTTTTCAACATAACGTCCAGTTGTTATCGAATTGATACCTTCGCTATTATCAAGTATTTTCATATATCGTCATTTCTAGGCATGTGGTGGAGCTACTGGTCTATCTATTTGGCACCTGCAGTCTAGAACTCTTACATCGAGCTGCAATGATATAACCGCTTGTGTTCGTGACGTAGTCTTTTACGATGGAAATGTACGTACCTCCGGTTAGATTTATGGAATTATTATACTGATAAAGTTTTAGCCTGTTAGGTAAACGTCAATGGTAATGTAACTTAAATGCAATGTGCTTTCTATCTAGTTCATTACAGTAGGGGATAACCACCACGTAACACATACTACTATTAATGGTGAAGTTACCGCAACTATTCCTACTTCGTCATCTCCAAATTTCGCAATCCAAATAAATGAGAATCTTAATAGTAAACCGGTGGGATAGAATCAACTAATTATGAAATAATTTATTATTCATCGAATCACTATTAACTACCTAACATCTTTTTCCTTCCTAGGTGCTATGTACAGCTGGAAATTCCATCATGATCGATATCTTCATCAATTTCTTTTATAAAACTACCTCTTTCCAGTGTACATGCTCGTACTAATGTTCCTTCAGTATACAGTATATGTTATATACTATATACTGTACAGTATAGTAAAGTACGGTTCGTATTATAGAAGTTCAAACAGCACTCTTAATAGTTATACAACTAACTTATCGGTACGTTCAAAACTAGAAAATCAATTAATAAAATGAAGAACATAGCAAACGACCATCCAATTAATAGTTCTAAACATGTTACAAAAGTATCGTTTATAAAACCTTTTATGTCATTCATGATAATAAAATGTTTGCCACTTATACCACTATGGTATTTATGACAATCACTGATACCATCAAGGCTCAACTAATTTTACACGTTACTAATTATTTCAAGTACATACAATATAAAATAAATAAAACGCGTCGCCACATCAGTAAGATAACAGCAAATTTTTCATTTCGATCATTAGCCAAGCTGACTTTGTAGCTTTTGAATGTAAAATTTTATCATAGTTTGTTTGGTACCTACTACTATTTGGCCGTAATAAGTTGATCCAATCACAACTTCAGGTCCAAATAAGCTATTAATTTTGGACATCACATCAAGTGATACCAATTTCTGTAGAAAAAAACGTATTAATTAAGCCAATAACGGCGAACGAATATATTAAAGCCATCATACATCGCGAGGCTCAATTAGTTGCGATACAAACCTGTTTGCACAAATCATATTTTGCCGTGGTGATCAAAGTAAGTAGAGCTTCCTGCTGTACACGATACGGAGTGCTACTTGTAATTAACTGTATCAGCCTGAAAGATAGTGCAAATTTTAATATAACCAAATGCAAGATCGGATCTGTGTTTGTCTATTTTAATGATTCATGTTACTCTACAGACAAAAATTAAACCTTTCTAATCCGTGTTCTTCTATAAAAATTACTGCGTACCGCCTTGAATAATTTATTAGATTGTTTAGCGCGGCTAAAGTCAAAAATAATGCATCTTAATACGAAGTTTCTTGTAGTGACGTTAAAATTATCAACAAAATAAATCATAACACTATAAATTAACCTGTAGCATTAATTACAATCTTAAATATGTTTTCATGTAACAGTTGGCACAACGGACTAATAGCTGGTTCTAGCATTTCTTGAAGGATTGAATTATGATGTGCAGCATTTCCAACGGCAAAACTAGCTGCCTATGGTGTTTTAAAATAGAAGTGCGACCAATGGCGCCAAAGTTTCAATTATAAGGCATTACTTTGTGTTATTAGAGTATACGCATGCATACCTTTTTCACTCTTATATTATCACTGGTTAAGCGAAGGCAAAGCTCTTTTAAAACAGTTTCACTAGTCGTAATTTAAAGTACAGAAAGAGTGTCACAGATACAGTAGTAAAAGTACATAGTAATAAAGTTGAAGGCTAGTGTTATCAATGAGTATGCTTCGGTGAAACCTTTCAAAATAAGCAGCGTATTTTGTGGAAAGCCTAAAAATAACTCCTAGTAATCGGCAAATATTTGCCTGCACCTCCATACAAGGGGAGTTCAGTAGATTGATCACGCATATGCAATCAGCTAAATTAGTAATTATAATCGATCAAGAATAGACGTAATTAATCCAAAATTTATGGCATGGGTATCCTGCAGATGAAATTGTTGAACTAATTTAGAGAACTACCAACAGAAAACCTACAGTTAGTAAGAATTTCAATGAAAATATCACAGCCTTCCGAGAATCGAATTAACTGTCCAACTATCGAAAGACCGTTAGCTTTAACTTCATTTGAACAATTTCCGGAAAAAAGCACTTCAAAAACGGTAATGAACTGTAAGTTAAGAGTGTATAAATATGTAACTTGAGTAAAAATTAAAATAAGAAACTAAAATCTTAATTTTACGGATTTATGTAAAGGTTATATCACAACCTTATTCTGGTTTATCAATATATTTTGCAATTCTTTGGTCATTATTTCATTGCGCAGTACAATATTTAACAACAGTTCTGAGAGGAAATTAAAATATCCCAAAGAGAAACAGTTTAATACCCACCAGAGAAGCCGATTGCAAATATCACGCCAAATAAGGCGAAAGAAGATATAAATCAAAGTATTCAATTGTATCGCTTACTTATAGAAATTTCAAGTTCCTCGGAATTTAATCTGCTTGCACTTTCAAGTAAACTGGACAATAAATCAACTGATACAAAAGAGCTACAAAACACAAAATCCAAGAAAACATGAGCAATAGCGTAGCTGTCTAAAACATCCCGGATAAACTCACCCGATGACACTTGCCAATCTATTATCATCGAAATGAATGGACAGTGGAATGCATAATACCTTCAAAACCTAATAAAGACACATTCTTGAACTTAAATGATTATTTTTACATATACAAAACATTTCGAAGTTGAAATTTTTCACGGAATATTACCAAGACTGCTATTCTTTCCAGTTGGGCACTAATGTCCCTGCAACATAAATTATATGATATACAAAATTCGTAATATTGACACTTGAAGTAATCAAAATTCCATAATATGACATACCCCATTCTTGTCTCCGCAATCATTCGCTTATTAAATTTATTAGACAACAAATGACTATACAACTGCAAGGACAAATTAGCCTGCACATTTTCAGTATTGGCTAGTGTATCAACAAGCAATGTCGAATCCTAATAATTTACGAAGAAAATTTTATTATAAGATAAAGCGTTTTCAACATTTTAAAAAAATAGACGTCCACGATAATTCGGTCCTTAACTACTAGTCACAATCAATGTCTTGAATATATCATTAGTTAAGAAGCTAATTTGTAATTAAGAACAACTCACATTACTATATATAGCGGATAGCACAAGAAGTTGATCTTCCAAAGCAGTTAACGATACCAGTTCCAGGTTTAAACCGCTATCGGATTTATTCGACTTCTGCTTAATTTGAAAATTTTCACTATCTGATTCATACGACAGAATCCCCACCGCTAAAGCTGAGGTCTGAATGAATGCTTTCGCAATAGCCGGATAAATAGCATAAACATTTTGAACGCCTTTATCCTATTTAAAAATTTTCAAGCGATAAAGATAAAGATGTGCAATACAAGTGAGCATATCTTATGGATTTATATAAGCCATAGTGAAATCAATAATAAGCAGTAAAACATTAAAAGGATTATTAAACAGACATTATTCTCAGCAGATAATTAATACTAGTATACTTGTCTAATCATTTTTAAAATTAATCCAATGACACCGTCATAATAGCCATACAGATACGGATAGATAGTAATCTAAAAGTTAATCAAAAAATCGCAGATACAGAATCAAAAAATTTTGACAATTAATTATTTAGAAACGATTTTCTAAATTGCAGTCGTATTCTCACTAAATAGACAAAAAATCTTATTGCAGAAGTTCGCAACTATGGTGGTTTTATAAAGAAGCTTAAATAGATTCAAGCATCGTGGTTTCTGAAACCATTATTGCGTGAAAAGTACTGTACGAGTATTGTACGCACGACTTTTGCCTTCTCATTTATCTACTCTCGCTGAAATAACATTACTTTAAATAAAGAGTTTTAAATTTCAATCTAGCCGTCTTTCGGTTCCACGTTTCGTTTCAGATCCGTCAACCTCGTATACTATATAATGCTATATTACAATACATGCAGTGCTTTGTTATCGGCTTGTTAATAATGTCATTCAATTATCCTCATACACCTTGCATGAAGTCGTCAAATATAAGCATAACGATTGGGATTGCAACAATTTTTTTTAATTTTGTTTCACAATATAAGAATTGGAAGGTAGAACAGTCACATTTACATGTAAATTTTATTAACAAAACCAATCATGGATGTTTAAAAGACGTATCTAACTGAATCTGTCAGTCTATTTTTGTAGTTCTACAGTATTTCAATCCGCATTCTAATTCACAGTATCTACGTAGACGCTAATATATCGAGAATCACTAACTGAGGCTGGCTTTCAACCTCCTCGCTAAGTGCCCTCTCGGTTGTTTTTAACAATCATCGACTGTAGATACTATGTTGCGCTACCACAACTGCATGTATCGCAGTATGTTCAAAAATATCTCAGTTCCTGGATAAAAAACCATCGATCTCAAAGCTTTCAGCATCTTACAATCAAGAGTATAACACAGAAAGACGGAGAAATCACGATCTTAACTTATTACCCATCATGCTGCGTACATGCAAATTCACTTTGAATTCAAGGTATCTGATAGTTTCAAAATTATATACTTGTAGCAAGACCCAAATCACATTTCGCCCGGATGATACGTAAAACTATCAAAATAGGCATCTATTGCGATATCTTTTAATCTTTACATGCTAAATATTGTTCGAATACAACGTGCCTATAACTATATCATTATGCTGCTGCTACAGTACCACTAAAGTGCGTAATGATACCGTAAAATTTACAAATCAAATCAAACTGTTTCCCATCAGACTAATAAATAGGACATCAGACACAGCAATAGAATTAAACCCAGTTTAAAAATGTTTAATAAAGCTATAATCTATATCAAATATTCTTAGTCACAGTAAGTCACCTGATACCGGCCGCTAAAAGTAATACCAACGACAGCCTCTAATTCAGACTCGTAACTTTCCAAGGCATATCCACAATTAATGCAATGATTAATTAAAGAAGCTAATACAGCCTACAAGTAAGAAAATGATGATATATAGTACTTAGTATGCACAAAACATAAATGATTATGATTTAAGTACAAACTAAACTTAAAAGCCACGAACTCTAAGAAAACATGCTAGTATCAATGGCTATTCAAGAGTAACTAGTTATTTTCGTAACCTTTGTTTCAGGCAAAGCTGCTTCACGAAATAAACCCAGGATTGTTTTAAATTCGCTAAAGAACCTGATCAGAATAAGTAAAAGAATTCAATTATATAATTGTTTACTAATCAGGTTAACCTGAAAACTATAACAACAGTGTTACTCCATTATGTAACTTCATTCTATTGAGTAATGACCTACCTTTCAGGAATTTGTTGCGATTGCACAATAACACAACAGAAGAGATGAAGAACCATTTGCAATACATCTGTTGCTTCGTTATACTACAAACGAGAACAAACATTTTCGTTAAAATTATCTTTCCCTAAACTTTCTCGAACTAAATTTATTACGGTTGTTATAGTAGTATGGATGTTGCCGCCACAAATTTCATATTCCGTACTTAACTAACCACAGATGTTTCTACTCGATTAGTATCAGCTACAGTTACCGAATAATACTAATAGAAGTAATAGAACATAATAGAATCTAATACGCTATAAGCACGCTTTTTACCGATAAAAGACTCAGCAGAGCATCCATTAATCCTGAACTTGATGCAATCGACAATGACAAAGTTGTAGATACTTGACATAAGGAAAAAAGAATCTACAGCGACATTAAAATGAAATTTTAAATGCATAAAACGTGAAGGTAAAAAGGCGATTATTATAAGTTCATCAACTTTCAGAAAGCAATACCAATTTATAGTTAGATAACCTGAATTGTAAACAAAATTTCTCCTTGAAAGTCATTTATAAGGTATAGGAAGTATTCTGTCATTTCCTTGTCATTTTTTTGGAGTTTGTTAGCTTCATAAAACATCGAGCAAAGCTATAATATCAAAAAGGCGGCTCAGAGATGACATCTGGAAGTATAATATTTAATAAGCCCACACATAACGAAATCTTAACTTCATTAATGATGAGTAAGTAAATAGGCTACTTGAACCTTATGTTTCAGTTGTAATTCACTTCTCTTACTGGCAAAAGCTAATCCTGCAATTGCTAATGATAGTATAAGTTATGGTATCATTGTCAAGCGAACTAATTTTTATGTCTAATATAACTAGGTACAAAAGCCTCATTTTACTAAATGTATATTTATACCTTCAAGACTCTCAGGCGCCGGATATTGCCCAATATAAAAAATCAAATCCGTCATTACATTTGCTAGTGCTTGCATCCCACAGATCAAATCTTTCTCAAGAGATGTTGGCCACAGACAAAGCCCAGAACAAAAATTCATAAGAGTCTGTAAAATACAAGTATGCATGTATTTGGATCACATTAACAAAATTATTATATTACGATTGCTATAATTTTCAATTTTTATAATATAAAGACTTAAAAAGGGTTTTAGTAGCTCTGCATTACCTGAAAATAGTCATTTAGCAATTTTCGATTAGAAATTCTATTTATTAACCTCAAAAGCTTGGAAACGCTAATAAAAGTCTCTAAAAAATCTAACCTGTTGCCATCCAAGCATACAGCAGCGAAATACAGATTAGGCAACAAAATGATATGTAATATATTTATTTAAATTGCGTGCGCATCTAATTCTGGCAGTTAGTCTACGATTAAATACCATACCTAACCATCACTTATTACTATATACCTATTACTTTCGGTAGATAAACCAGTGACCAATTGATCGCATACAATGGAACGACATATTGTGATTATCAATTCGAGTACTTTAATTACGGAGTTGTTCTATGGCGAAAGTCGATTTAAAACAGAGATCATGTATAAAAATTGAAGACAACTATGAATCATGTACATAAACAGTCTGCATTAAGATTAGTATATTACGTATAAAATAACCTTTTAATACATAACTTGCAAAAAATTTTACCTACCGAATGCTGAAGGGGTGCCAGTATGACACCTGCCATCAAATCGGTCATAAATTTGAATAAATGAACGTTTTCTATATGCACTCTTTTGTCCTCTTGAGAACTTCATAAGGAAATAGAAACGTTATTCATCTATTTCATTACATAATGAGCAACAATCATAAATGAATAATGAATTTAGGATAGAAAACCCTGGAGCACATCTCACTTACCAACAGCTATTAAGAATATTACTAAAAATTTTAAGGAGCGCCATTAAGTTTTCAAACCGTTCCTCACTTGACTGATTTCGAAAAAACTGAGAATAACACTCGCCTTGCTTTTTCAAATCTCGCCAGATGACGCTATCGTGAATCACACGTTGACATATTAATTCCTCTCGTGTACCAGAAACTAAATGTTGAAGTGACAAGGTCTCTCGTTTCTGAAGAAAAATTAATGGTAACCGATACTACTTATTAAATATCAAATGCCCAATATAAGTTAATAACACACCAAATAAGCAGTATGAACTCATAATGTACGTATGCTAACAAGTAATTAATAAAAACACAATAGAAGTTTCCAATAAAACACTTCACTAGTTCATCATTGAGTAGGTATTACAACACCTTGTGTCCCTGTGATCCCGTTGCGCCAGTCCTACTTAAGCTAGACCACTGCCTCTTTACTTCTTCGAAATCAAAGTCTAAGTAGAATAAAGCATGCAGTTATCGTACATATCTATAGTTAGCACTTATAACTGTAATAAAGGTTCCTATTACGTGCAACTAACACAGAAGACAGGAAATTGTACGCGTATACCTACTCAAAGTTTGCATAAAACTAATTACTAAGCTTTCCTCTCTTTATTGATTAAAAAAAAATGACGGCTTTTTATACGTATATCGTCCGTAAAGACAAAGTATAATAATTATAAGATTGTATAAACAGTAGACTAATTACAACGTAGAATTAAGGATTGTAATTATATAAGTGAATTCGTATCCGTAAACAGATCCTTACTTATGCAACATAACTTAGTGTAAGCACAGAACGTAGAGTGATGATACCACTGATAATCAATGACGATTATTTAGTTTAAATATGCTACAACCTGTGGCAATTTTAAGTTGATATACTGTACTATGCAACAAGTACAGTACCATATAAATACTGTACTCAGTATCTCATTAAATCGATAGAAATAGCAATTCAAAAGATGGAATATGATTCTGCTGCTAATTATTCGACTACCACCCTTTTAAAATTTAAACACTATACTTATAGCTTACAACAGATTTTAAGATCGACATATCTCTACAGATTTAAAATCACAATATTCCTATGTTGTGATTCTGAGACGTTCAGCTTTCGCGTAGTGGCTATATGTAATATTCAAGTTTAAGCAAGTAGTAGCTAATTTCTTTCATGTCATTATTTTACTACGGAACTGCTCCAACAATCAAATAATTTCGTTTTAAGACTTCACAGCATACATAAAAACTAACCATTTTCAAACTGCAAGAATGGATGACACAATAAATCTGGCCATTTAAGGCGAAGTCCGGCATCTTTCTGCAATAAACCTTGTAAAAAGTCCTATTTTATAGTTAATAAATAAAGTATTACCCAAAGAATAACAATTTATAACGATAAGATTTTTAAAACCAATCAATATCGCTGCCCTAAGATACAATAGACATCACTTACTTTTAATTCATGGCTTATCCTATCCGGAAATTGAATCTTATCCTTATAAGATCGGTAATAACAGTTAATGTATATAGAAGTATCTAACTAGCTGATCATTCTGACACATGGATTACATTTTAAAAGGAAAATAACAAGTAGTCGACTAAGACTGCAATCTGTTACACAGTAGTTATTCTGTGCATCGCATTTAAGTCTACCTTCACAATCTTACTAACTAACTGAAATATACTGTTAGTATAAAATGGCGGTTCACCCTTGTGTAATTCATATAAGATACACCCTAATGACCTAACAAGATAGAAATAATTATAAATTTATGTTTTAATCGAATAGTTTAGTGCTTCAATGTGATGTAAAAACTGTGCATGATTATTAGATCATTCTAGGCTTCATCATTCCTAGTTTTATCACATTTTTATTTACAACAATATTGCATCCTGATTACCATAAATCGGTCTTATAATCGTACGGTTTCTCTTCTACTAATTCGGGAGACATATACAATGGTGTACCCTTTATTGCGATGAATTGTTTATGATGATGATTAATTGTAGAAATGATCAATAAGTATACTCCTATATCGTATATTTTGTATTACCATATCAAACGTTCATTCTACAGTATCATCCTACTGAAAATTATTGTACCATTTCATACCTTTATGGACGTCAAAACGAATGTATTAATACTCATAGCACGAGCGAATCTGAAAATTTATTAGTGAGAATTAGTAAAAGTTACTATCAGTAATAACATAAAAATACTTGGATTATAAATACTCGTATAAACGAATATCTCTAACCCGAAGTCGCACAGCTTAATGATTCCATTCTTGCAAAGTAAAATATTTTGAGGTTTGATATCGCGATGCAATATACGATTGGAATGCAGATAATATAATGCAGATACCAACTGCTTAGCGATAGTACGAATCTGTTTCATTTTATTCGTTACATAATAGTCAGGTAGAACAGTGAATTGAATACATTAAGAGTATACATATAATTTGTAAATTTTTACTCATAACAGTAACACAGGAATCGACACTTTCAAATATTTAACCTGATCTTCCATTAGACGATTATCATCTTCTAGAATTTGAAAGAGCTCACCATCAGCATATTCTGTCACAACACATATCTGTAGACATTTAAGAACTTCAGCATGAAACTTAAAAAAGTACGCATACATCATAATTACAGCCCACTTCCAATGTAGTTTAAAATAAACATTAAAAGAATCCTGTACATTTTGTGAATTAATTAATTATAATTGTTGTAGTATTTTATTATCTACGAATGTCCATATCTTTAATATATCCACAGTAACATCAATTACCTCCTTATTCGTTTCAAAGGAATCTAGTAAGGCAATAATGTTGTTATGCGATAGATTTCGCATTATCTCTATTTCGCGTCGTAAATTCATCAGTTCCTTAGTACTGCGTCCAATCTTAGGAATAAATTTCATTGCGACCACCTTGTATATTAAATTATAATTACAATTAAACGATAGGAATTCCCTAATAATAACATTTACATTTACTACCGTAAATTTTTACCTGACCGGTGTATTTTTTACGTCCTTTAAAGACTTTACCGAACGAGCCCTCCCCTATGATACCAAGAACATGATAATCGTCCATCGCCTAAATCTAGAGTGGACTATTCATTGCAATAAAAAAAATTAAATTTAAAGCTATTGTTGTAGTTACAATATGCGGTGTGCGACTATGTACGTATAGTAATATACGATTTTAGGCGCATACCGATAAATAATAATTTTAATTTTAATTTATCTATCTATTTATTATAGTGCTATTTACGCGCATGTACCAGACCAGTGGTCTTTGGTATACTGTACAGCCAACAAAGTGCTACAATAAAACAAATCGGTAGTTTGACTTAGCTCGAACCTGAATATCTGGATAAATTTCCTCGAATAAACTGACTCGAACCAAATGAAATGCGAACCAACCAGATCTTGACTTTAAATGAGTACTGTATAGCAGAAGATACTGTACTGTACTTAATTAATTGAAGTTGAAATGATAGTGAAATAGTTATTCACCCGTACACCAACGATGCACAGTCCTTAGAGCTCCGCACTTTCAGCGATTGATACTGTACTGTACTGTACGTTTGATACAGTGTACAGTACTGTACAGTACTATACTGTACAGTACAGTACAGTACTGTACGTGCAGTACAGTACATTAGAAAGATGGGAAAATGATACAGTACTGTACAACATACTGTACTGTTTGTGTTTGTGTTTGTGTTAATAACAAACGAGACAAATTACCGATCCTCAAAATGTCTAGTCCATCTCATGCAAGTGATTTTCATCCAATTTATGATGAAGACCATGACTTATCGGTGGCCACACCGGACGATCCTGTTCGATTGATTGAGAGAAGAAACATATTAAGTTTGTCTAAACTAAGTATTAAATCACTTATTGATGCTTCCCTAAGGATAGGCAGACACCTGGAGAACCCTGATTTTCCACCGCTACTTGAGTTATTTGTAGCGTTGGAATTACTTTTGCGACACGGCTTGAAAGGTTTGCTAGAATTTCTAAACACTGCATAAAGAGTTTTTGTAATTTATTGTTATAAATAATACTCCATGCTATTTTACTCGAATTCATGCTGTATTAACATAAGGTAAACGAATGATTCTTGGTCGTCGTAAGGAACCTTGGGATATAATCGAGGCCTACTGTAAGATTGCTTGTGATGAAGAACTAAATCAAAGCATTCGTAGTTGTAGAAGCCTACCAAGTGTTAGGTATGCAACTAGGATTGTATCGTTTGCTTAATGTTAATTGTCAGCCCTATGTGCCCTTAACGCTAGCTTTCCATAACATTAGTTACTTTATTTTAACTTAGATAACCATTTGTTGATATCGGCCACTTACTAATTGTATTAAGGGTTAAATGATAATTTCGTCCTAAAATCGTGTATCAGATATGTAAAATAAACGCTATTACTATATTATCGTCGTGCAGTAAACACCGCTATTACATATGTTGATATCAGAAAGATTTATCGAGATTCGAAGATATAGCGCTATAAATAAATAGGGAATATAACTAAGTCCTTTATCTGCATGAAAAGCGATATTTTTATAGAGGCTACTGAAAGAGCTCAAAGGCAACTGTTTAATTCTTCGCAGCATTTTACTAATTAATCAACGTATAATTCACACAAATACTGCGATTTTGCTAATCATACGCGGTACAGTCTTATAGTATCAAGTTTATTGATGTTATCGACTGTGTGGACGTTTAATTATTTAAAAATCATCGAGACGAATCGGACAAAAGATGTTATAAATAGTTCCTCATCATTTTAAACTATCTATTTCACACACGTATGCCAAACATTTCCTATATTCAGATCGAATGTAGGTCGATGGCGAGCTTGGCTTAGAATTGCTTTAATGCAGAAAAAATTATCAACTTACTTCTTAAAAATTATCAATTGTAGAGATAATTTCTTAAGGTAAGCCATAAGCGCCTTCAAAATTTATATCATAGACAGATGTCTTTTGTCCTTGCTTCTTCTTCAATACTCTATAAAAATTACTTAGTGTTATATCGATTGCAAATTATTCAGCGAATTTTATGAAAGCTATGCGACCCTGATGCATGAAGAAAGTTCTGTCATTGCTGGCTTATTGATTGGCCTGAACGTAATTGATATTAATATCCCAATGAAAGGCATTAACTTAGACACACAGGTTAAACTTAGCTATCGATAGTTACGATTCCGTTAAGAAATGCCAGCAATAAATTGGCAAAACCCGTGATATAAGTTTTATTATTCTAGCCCTTAGTTATTAATTTATCCATGTATTTCAAAGATGAAAATGCTGTAGGATATGAAGGTAGTGAAGATAATAACAGGTAAAACTAGAATTCGAACACTACAATTGTAATGTAATTAATCGATCGCCAAAACTTTGTTAAACACATTAATGCTACCGGATACAATGACTAAAGAGCCTTATTTTGTCAAAAATCATTACACCTTACTTAGTTGATTGCTTCTCATAGGGAAAACACCGACTATGATGCAATTCTTGATCAAAAGTGTTACTTAGAAGAATTAAATGGGAATTTAAAGTTCGCTTAATATAGATTTTTTGCTATAAATTTGAAAATATTATTTGTTGCTTTTTCAACTACGTAAACTTACCGCTAAACTTGAAAGATTTCGTAAAGTATTACTATCGATGTGCAAATATTCCGAATGATTTGTTATGCATGCCAATTCTTTTCCTGTACTGTAGATCAACTATCACAACGCTTACGAAGAAACTAGATTCTTCAAATCAGTTAACAACGCAAATGAGCAACAATTTAACCATAGCTTTAGCAAAGGGCCAATGTGAGAAAGAACAAAATGAAAAATTGAAGAATATAATATCAAATCTCAACAAAGATTTCCAGCAGGCTTCTATGGTAATTTAACCGGTTAATGATGTCATTTCCATATCTACCACATGAATTTAATGTGTATTTCTGTAGTTCCGAGAACAGTCCTATTAATCGGAAATTAATCACCTTTATCTTCAGAAGCATGAATTGGACCTTGCTGCTGAGAGAAAATCCGCTAATGAAAGAAAGTATATGCAGATTCTTTAGTCTTATCCTTAAAATCTGTAACAGAATCTTAAATTGCCGAATCGTTCTATTTTTAGAACTAGTCTAGAAGAACTATACGCGAAACTGCAAAAGTCTGTAGAAAATGAAAAGGAATTACGAAATGTAATACAATACGCGATTAATTAAAATTCCATAAAAGTGCGATGATCAGTGTGTGCTTGACTTATTTTAAAACTCTTAAGTATATTTCTTTTGGCTTTAGCAAGCAGAAGAAAAAGTACGCGACCTGTTAAAAACTAAAGAAGAAACCAGTGTAATAAGACTGAGTACATGTTGCATTTTATATTGCTTTGCGTAGTATTTGTAGATAAGTAGCAATAGCGTATCGTTGGTTTAAGAATATAATAATGTAAATGATTTGTTATTGTTAATGAGGGGCTGCATGCTGGTCACTTTATCATGATTATCCTTTTCATCAGTCATATCTCCATACTCTATGCTTATTGTACAGTCTTCTCTAAAAGCAGCATGGCAAAGTATCCATGAAAAAGATGACACAATAAGCGCTTTGAGACAACAGCTCGGTGATGTTAAGCAACTGCTAATTGAATGGCAGAGCAAGGTATATATAGAACGAAGATTTATATCTTTGAAAGTACTGTCCCTCCAAAGTAGAGTTAAGATTGACAACCACGTTTAAATCCGCAACCATTTAGTTAATTATTGATCTTAAGATAGAACAAATTTTGTACCTACTACCAGGATACCAATTCCTCGAGCAAGTCCAATCTAGATCTGATTGACACACTGCAAAGGAGATGTGATGAAAAAGATGGTATAATACGGGACCTACGATTAACGTAAACAATTACATTCGTATCGTTTTAAGCTATTGTAATTAGCATTGTAGTATTATCTAAAACAGAAGTTCTTAATAGCAAAGAAGCGAATGGTATTGAATTAGAAAAACACACAAAAGCCTCGGAGCAACTAAAATTTCGTCTACAACTGATGGAAGAACAATGGTTCGGTTATACTACGCATAATTTACAAAATTGATTCAATTTTTAAACTATTTATATTCGAAGCAATTGACTTATTGCTTGCTACATCTGTTAGCTCAAGCTTGCAATCAGAACTAACTCAGCAGTTGCAGGAGAGAAATGATATTCAGGTATAGTGTACTACAGAATTATTCGTGGTACAAAAGTTTACAGCTTCACTGTCACTCCATATAAATCATCTATATTTTCTTGCTTTGAATTAGCTAAATTCATAAATTTTTCAAGTAGCTTTTTGCAAAAATAATTTATCTAAATGGATTTAATTTAAAAGGCAACCCTTGCCGATTTGCAGAAAGAAAACGAAATTCTGCGTGACAGTCAACGGAAACTAAACAAAGATAAATCTGTGCGTTTTAACGGTTCAAATACCATAGATATTTAATTAGTCACCACGATTATGTTCTTAATCAGATTTCCGACTTTCTTCAAAATTACGAACTCTTATTAGAAAATGAATGAACTAGAACAAAAATGTAAGGAATTACAAAAGAATTACGAAGAGCGTGAGCTCGTAAGTAAACTGGTAAAAATTATACCAGCAAAACGTATATGTAACCATGAGTATCTGTTGTAATTGCACGAACCGTAGGTATTCATTTCACTCTTTAGTAATTCTTTCTTTCTTATGTCATTCTCACACCCTCTAAGGAATGATCTTGATATAATCAGACAAGTACAGTTACAGCAACATCATCAATACGGATGTGCAAACATGTAAAATAGTGCTCTTAATTCAATTCTCTATATTCTCGGTTGTTTCTCAAAGTCTCAGCTAAACGTTTTAAAATATACTAAATATTGCCATCAGAATACTAGGCACTCATGTAGTTAGACGGTAGAGCCAGCAAATAAAATCATTCAGCTAAGCCGTAACCATGACTAATGCCGATAATACTATAGTATGTACAATCACTTGACCGTAAAAAATGTTTCATGAATTATGCAATAATTAACATATTATTTATAAGAAAAGCCTTTCAAAACAAATTAAGTTTATTTAAAATTAAGTGCTATACAATATGACTTGTACTATGATATTCTATAAGCATTTAAATACGTAATTATATACATTGTAGTATACCCCGTACTATATTGATAGGTCTTACGCGATTTCTTTAGTAATAAAACCAATCAAAGCAGAAATTATTATGATTACGTCATTCTTTAAATAATGCAGACGTACGTCTAGATTAATGTTTGAGTAGATTATCTGCTACTATATAATTTAAATCAATCCAATTCACTCTTCATAATTAAAACCAGGCCCTAATAGAAATGGGAGAACATTTAAGCAAGTAAGTATTTATGGCGGCGCATCTTATACTACTCGTATTTAAAATTTGTTTCGCTATCGCTTATTCGCATTTTCTTTTCAAATTCTTTTTAAGAGCACACTTAAAAGCCTCAGACTATAAAGAAGTATCAAAAGCATTTTCGGTAAGGAGCGCCTAAGAAGTACGCTTCTCAGATGAAATAGCGTAACTCTGTCACAAATACTGTGATTTATTATATTTTGTGCACGAGATTAAAATCTTATAATACTTATAAACGACACCGTCAAATTCTACAATTAGACTGAATATCATATTACAATATACGCACAAAGCACTGAGGTATTTCTCAACGAGATCTACAGTCCGTTTCACTGAGTGTTAGAGCTAAAATACGAGCTGTAACCTTCGCATTATCTTCAATAAATTAGAAACTATATATTGTAGGATAAAGCTACTACAGTCTACAGATAAGTTGGAAATCGTCCTTTATTTGCATCTAAATTTATTTTTATGCCTTAGAGTACAAATATGCCTGTTTGTCATTCAAACAGATAAATAGCGACTTTCAGGGAGATACTCCGCATTTGTAAATCATGGTGTAAATCATTACGAACGTCACTTTGTACTTAAAGAGTCAATACTCTGTAATGTTATAATCTTCAGTATTAAGGTTAACGGGAGGCATATTACTACCATATTTGCGGTCTAGGAAAGCGTCTGGATTGACGATAAAGCAATCTCTGATTGTCAGCAATGTAAAAAATCCTTTAGTGTTTCAAGGAGAAAGGTAAGCCTAAACGTTAGAAAAGCACAGGGCCGAAATCTATTTTCTAAATTAGATGTATCTTCAATCACAGCACCATTGCCGTCACTGTGGTGGAGTTTTTTGTGGAAATTGTTCTGATAATAATATGCCGCTACCATCGTCTGCGAAGCCAGTTCGCGTATGCGACGCCTGTTACACGTTTTTACTGACGCGATATAATGCCTCAGCAAAACGAGAATAAAATCAAATTGGCACATCAACCAGAAAGCCTGATTGCTCTTGCTAAGTTCCAAGACTCATGGAATTGGTAATTACTGTACCAGCAGCAATTTCACTATAAAAACATGACTCAATTCTGTATGGTACTTAAAATGTTTTGCAACAATATAAGAAAATGATTGGTCTGTTCTTTGACAAGTATTAATAATAAATGTACTTTAGCTAGAACAGCAGTAAGTTCCTTACAATCATACAGTATTATACCATATTAGACATACTCCATGCAATAAAACAGTAAATTTCCTTTTAAATTTCTGAAAATGTGCTTTATGATTAAACTTGTACTTGACAACCAGCTGATCACTAAATATCTCAAATGGTACAAATACTTGCCAAACAGCGATTTCTACGTTCAAAAGATCGTAAAATTTCATGATGTAACTATAGTATTTTATATATCAAAAATAACAAATAAATGTACTAATACTACGCTAAACCTGTACGATAAATATACCCAAATAATATTTGAAATACCTAATAGTAACACGAAATATACATATAGATATAATAAAATTAATCCCTGCGAAGCGGTAAAGGGGACTAGTTGTATCTAATCAAAGCCTTGTATCAAGTTTCTTTGCTGAATTTATACTAAAATTTCATCAAAAACATCCATATCCCAAATTACAGTAATTAGTACATGAGCATAGCAAGAACTCAGAATCAATTGCCAGTAGTTATCATTGAAATAGTTTCATCGTCTTTATTGCAAATAATACTGTGTTATTACTTTACAGAAATTACTACATTAGAGACGACGACCTCGCCGACCACCTTTCCTCCTCGTACTATCTGACGGAATAGGAGTTACATCCTCTATAAATCAATAAAATATTAAAATTAATAGGAATATTTACAAAAAATAAAGAATATGCCATAAATGGCAGTACCAATCCGTCCAATCTTCATTCCTGATCTAGCAAGAGCTCGCAAAGCAGATTGAGCTCCTGGTCCAGGAGTCTTTGACCTAGACCACAGATGGAACAATTTATACATATTTCTATTTGCTATTATAAATATCTATATGCTGCAGTCAGATTAACGGATTACTATGCTAACTTACTTATTGCCTCCAGGTGCTCTAAGTTTAATATGAAGGGCAGTCACACCTACTTCCTTACATTTGGCAGCAACATCCTGTGCAGCCAACATAGCTGCATAAGGCGATGCCTATTGAAAATAAAACTTTATTAATGCTTGTACTCATCCACTTTATAAATTCCTTCGAACAATTCAGTAATAATTAATCAATAAAAATGCTTGAGTACGAGTACCTATTTCGGCGTTCATTGTAACATACTTTACTGTATATTTACCTCATCTCGATCTGCCTTGACCTTCATACCTCCTGTTACCCGAGATATCGTTTCCCTGAAGTAAGTATACTTCAGTCAATGAAATGTAACAAACCAATACACCAATAGACGATATTAACACATAATCAAATTACCTTCCTGACAAGTCTGTAACATGGACGAAGGTGTCATTAAACGAGGCAAATATATGTGCAACTCCAAATACGTTTTCTCCTTCAGGAACCTAAAATTGTAATAATTATTTATAATTACTTCGGCTTGTAGTAAGTAATATTTTACAGATAGATCAGAAAAGAGAACAATGTCAGTAAGCACCGATCAGTAAAATTCGTAAAGTTAATCGCAACTCTTGTTGCCAATTGAAGTAAATTGTATAATATCACGTTAACATCGCTACTAATCAAATTTTTGATGATTGCAGCATCGTCCTATTTTTTGGCCACCAATAACTAGCACAATACCAGTGTAGCCATTTACTTCAGAATTATATTATTAAAATAGCCGTTAAATATGTTTTTTGTTCATGAACCACTACACAGAAACGCATATCATGTAAATCAGAGTTGCAAAATTTAAGCACGGAACTTGGCAAATAAAAGCAAATAGAGGTAAAAGTAGCACCTTTTCTCTATGTCTCTCAACTAACGCAGACTGAAAGCATAAACTATTTCTCTTCACTGAGAGGGATTGTAATTGAACAATGTATAATATTTATATATGAATACATACGCGTACATCAGTAAAATTTTAAAATTTCTGTTACAAAACGACGTTTACATAATAGCATACGAAGGCTGCGAAAGTACAGTACCTGAGGGCCAAGTTGGACATTCTCTTCCTTTTGAACTTTACCTTTACGAGAGGGGGCCATGTTTCTCTTTTCTACCTAGACATAAAATTTTCAAAAGGATACTTTACTATGCTGTCCTCAAATAAATTCTAATTTTTACTATCTAGGATTAGATAGCCCTCATCATCAAGCATTAAAAGACGAAATCGTAACGTAAATCGCAGAGATTGTGCAAGAGCACATAGACAATCCGCATATATTATCTTATAAGTACTAAACTTGCAGACATAAAGTTATAAAGTACAAACACATCATGTAAAAGAACTACACTATGCGAACTGTTTCAACACACTTGACAAATATCATAAAAATACGATAAAATATCCGGTAAAACATATCCTTTTCGCATACAATCAATCGAAATTCATATAAATTAGCAAAAACCAGTAATTCTCTCAAATAATCAGCCTTAAATAAGGACGGATGCAGTCAGATATCTAATCGATAGCGGGTAGCTGTACCTCACCTTGATAAAATTTTGTCAGAGACCTTGGAAACAAGCTTGCAAGGTAGAAAATACTCGCGCTCGAAGCTGTGCAGTTACTTGGAATACGTAGTACAGTACTGTACACTGTACAGTATGGACTGTAAAAACATATTCGTACAGTATGGATCACACGTGCACTTCCTGTCGAGTTCTACTGTACAGTACTGTATTGGTAGATACCGTACTTTACTGTACTTTACAGTACAGTACACTGTATTGTACACTGTATTGTACACTGTACAGTACAGTACTGTACAGTATGTACAGTACATACTGTACAAGGTACTGTACTGTACAGTACAGTACTGTACAACGATTAAGTTTGCAATGAAGTGGGTAATGGACCTGCTTGCGTTCAGAAATATTTCTACGATCTTGATGAACAAATTCGATTTCGACTTGAGCGACAGGGAGTCAGACCTTCGGAAGAAGCAATCGAAATAGACATTTATCTACGTTTAATGACTATGCTCGATAACGCTCCACAAATAGACTGTATACAGTACATAAAACACATTCATGAAATAAAAGCATCACTCAGCTTACAAATGGAGCGATATAAAACGTTACTCTGCGTATGAAACTACTCCGTGAATTATAAAAACATCACTCGGCTTATAAAATTCTAACTTCTATATAAAAATAGAAATGCGCATGGAGTGAGACTACTGCATACTGTAAATATAAAAAACATAATAAACATCACTCGAGAAATAAAAATGTTACTTTAGTACAAAAAGGCCGTTGGCTCTTAGACCACTATACTGTACTGTACGTACCGTACCGCACTTGTAATACTGTACTGTACAGTACACTGTGTAGTCAGTACTATGGACTTCTAGTGTGCGCCTATCTACAGTAGTAGTCCATGACAGAAATAACCACCTACAGTACTGTAGTGTTCTAAAGGAAACTTTCAAGGTTAAACTACTTGTACTCAATAATAAAATACAGTAAAATAAAATTAAAATTAATTAATCTTAAATCAAATTTGCGCTAATCAAAATGCCCAGGCCCGAACATGGTGGACCACCAGAATTGGTATAAAATTTTAGCGTTCTTTTAACCACGAATCGTGCGTGGTTGTAGACAGCCGCTTATTGCTTTTTGCTTTTTGCTTTGACTGATTAAGACTGATGTCTAGCAGCAAGTTTATGTCAGTATAATATCACTATTTCTGTAATAGCGGCAAATGTAGATTAACCTCTAACATTTTAGTATACTGTAATGTACGGTAGTGAAAAGCATATCTACATACTGAGATGATATTTAGAAAGTTCGACGATTTTAATGACTGTATTTTTTTCAATTCGTCATTGCTCATCATTAGCCTGTAATTCGCTATTTTACGATTATTATACGGTACAGTATATTATAAATTTTTTCACTTAGACTCTATAGTACTGTACATTACTTGGAGAGTTCTTAGGAGAAATTGTGATCTTCTTTTATTGTAGTACTATAACGAAAGAGAATCCACGAAGTATACTAACAAGTAAGAAGTGCTATTGGAATTAAACATGTCATGAACTTACTATAGTTTGAAATACGCGTATTTATTTCACGTACTTCAGTTCAAGAGTTATTGATGTCCAATTTCGAATGAGTGAGAGAGCAATGGAATTGTTGTCCTTACCATCGGGACAACCCTCATTGATTTTAGACGTCGGGTAAGAGCAAATGCCTAACGTAAACTGTATAAAATACTTTGTATAAGTCATAATGTAAAGTAACTAGTTACCTTTAAAATTATAAGTATCAAGTTTCGATAACCTATTGAACGTTGTTGTATTCATTTGGATAGATGCGGATCTGGCTTAAGCGGCGAAATTATCTCGGAAATGGGTCATTTCTGGATTGGGTTAGATATAAGTAAAGCTATGCTCGGTAAGCGGATGTTTCATGATAATGCTATCAAATTCCTGTAGAATCCTAAGTTCGAATTGGGTAAATCCTGTCTCATTAGTATATTCCTGTATGCCCTCAATATACTGTACGTACAGTGCTGTACAGTAAATGGAACGTTTGTGCCACTGCTAATAAGAGAATCCATTTTAGCATGAGCACTTCCGCTTAACATCCGCTGCTAGATATTATTAAGATATACTATCCAAGAATTGGCATTAATTGAAATTTTTAAGATACAGTATAGACGAACTATTCCTAAATTCAATAATAATCTTCGATAAATCAATAGTACTTCAAGTTAAAATAATACGAACTTTAGCTTAATGCTCCGATTTTCGTTACTAAACGTTAGATGTTGCTGCTTGGAGAGAAGTAAATGGCGATCTATTCTTACAAGACATGGGAGACGGAATTGGTTTTCGACCTGGCACGTTCGATGGTGTCATCAGGTACACCGGAGTAATCGTAATTTTGGGATAAGTTCAAACATCGTCAACGAGAATACATTATGATAATGTACTATACTTTTCAAACAAATTCAAATCTTAAGCATTTCCGCTATACAATGGCTTTGCAACGCAAATAAGAAACATCACAGACCAGCCCATCGTTTATATCGCTTTTTCTGCAGTCTTTATATCGCAATGGTATGAGGTGTACATATGCTTATGCACGTATATTTTGCAATATTTGATGTTAGTCATAGTACGGCATAAGAAAAAAATCTTTTGAATAGGCAACCTAGCCATGACTATCGTATTGAATATATATCATTCAATAGGCTAGGGGCGCCCGTGCTGTTTTTCAGCTATATCCAGAAAACTCTGAACAGGTTTTGAATTTTTTATTTAAGATAATACTACTAGTAACCTTACTCCAATATATGACTCATTCCTGCGACGATATTTTTGCTATCTTCAACTACGTATTACCAATAAATACGAGTATAGCTAGAACTGATCACTACAGCAGCAATGAAAGCTGGTTTTACGGGCGGTATAACTGTTGACTATCCAAACAGCACCAGAGCTAAAAAGTTAATTGATAATTGTGAATTACAGAAATTTAATGGATGTTAAGAAATTTTTAATTTATTTTAGGATGTTCCTGTGCTTATTCACTGGACAAACTGCAGCAGCTCAGTTACCTCAGGTCAAAGTTCTATATTTAACAATTAATACTCTTTACGATGGTGATAACTAATTAATAATAAACCTACTATAAAATTTGATAGATAACTTTTGAAGACATTTTTTGACTTAATTATATTATTTGACAGGCTTAAATGTAACACATCTTTATATATAATTATCAGGGCTTGGATACTACCTTTAGTCCGATCGCGAATGTAGTACAATTTACAAATGAAAGGTTTGAGTGTATTAATATTGTATTAGTAAATACCGTAAATTTGATACGAATAAATTGCGTAGATTTTCTGGTAGTAAAAACAAGCTAGCAGCACCAGCACATGCAAGAAAGAAAAGTAGAGATTGGATTCTTCATAAGAAGCAGAGACGGCGAAGGCAGGGCTTGTAAGTATTGTCTATGTTTTTGTAAAATTAAACTTCATCCTCCATTAACACTGAAGATCTGCAGCTACTTAGCAGACTTGACAAGATTGGTATCTTATGCTGAAAACTTATATGCGTAATCTCTTTTATATTTATAGCGAAATTCGCGCCGATTCTAAATACACCGGTCGTCGAAGAAAACATAAATTTTAAGACTCTTGATAATTAGTCAAGATATTTCCGTTATAGGAAGTAAAGCCGGTTCTTATATTTACGGAATGTGTATAAAATGATCAGTCCTTGCCAAAATGTTTATGAATGTCAACGATACAATGTACTTTGACGGCAAGCCCGAAACATAATTTTAAACTTTTATAATTCTGTTGACATTGCAAATCTTTAGCTTCGTCCAAGACCGCAGAAACGGTTATTGAAATATACAGTATACGCAATACCTTACTGCATACACAATAGAAAGATCTTAATTACGATATCGTAATATCTGAAATAATACTACCCAGTATTGTTTCATCTTACGCGTAATGCTACTAGAGAGTTTAAAATATACCCGACGTAACGTAGACGTAGACGTAAGGTGCTACAACTACTTTCTAGTACGTATGTAAGTTTAAGATCGTACAGTAGACCGTAATATCAATTCAACTGAATCTGAGCGTCGTGCCTATTATACTGTATGATCTATGTAGAAAATGGCCGATTACTGTGCTATGCTATGTCGATTACAAACCAGTCCCTGTTACGAACGTAGTCGCCGCGGCGTAAATCTAAACTTTACTTTCTGAGGAACGTAGTTTCACTTAATAAATAAATATTACAACTAGAGAAGTATTCATTTCATCCATCGAAGTAATTTTTTTATCGTTTCAATAGAAGACGACCGGTAACTGCTTCCAAAATGATTCCTAAAATTATTGCAAAAAAACTGTGATTGCCATAGAAAAATGGGTGATATTTAAGATTGTAAGAGTCAAACATAAGGTCAAAGAGATCTTACAGTGATTTAAAATGTACCAAGGAATTGTACTTACCAGTGATTTAGATAGTGAAACAAGGCATAAAGCTCCTGACGTTTATCAAATCCAGGTTTCTTAGGAATTAGTTTATGATAGGATGTGTAAAACGCACTTTTGAATCCCCCAAATAATTTGGCAATAGATAAATCAAATTCGGAATGACCATAAAAGCATGCTGGATCTAATATAACTGAAATAATAAGTTTGCCTTTTAATGCAGTTCTATCGTTCAAGATTATACTATTAAGTTATGCAAGAATTTAGATTCTAAAATTGCCTCAAGATATGTAATAGCTTTAAAATTGACATTGCGTATGGTACACTCGTAGATATCTATGATTAATTCGTAGTTATTATGATTCTTAAAGAAAATAGAATATTTGACTAATCCACTATATATTGTATATACGCAGTGCTATATACGTGTATATACCTGGCATATCTGGAGTTTCGGCCACATTCCCATTCCATAAATCCCCATGAAGCAGGGATGGTTTAATCTCAATCTCTTTAAAAAATTGGTTAATCTTATTTTCAAGACACGGCCATAAATGTCGAAGCTCCGGATCTTGATACTAATAGTAAATTAAGATAAAGCATGAACACAAACGATGATGTTACGGAGTAGCTTTAGCATAGTCGCTGCAACATAGTTTTGTAAGAAATATGGATTTGGCTATGAAGTTTTACATGTCTTTAATAGATAATCGCATATTTCTACGATATTATCTAAGTACTGATAAATTAATACTTACATGGATTTATTATAAATTGGCTGATTCTCTAATAAATTTTAGGTTCAGTTTTGTCTAAGATACTCATAGTGTTATTTTGTAGGCTTAATTTTCTTTGATATACGAGTATAATGTATAGGTAAGCAAGATTAATGCCTGAATGGGAATAACTAACGTACATAATCTCTTAAGAATGAATACAGCAATATAATAACCAGTCTTTAGTGTAAGTAACTAATACTAATAAAAAATTGCTATAATGAGCTTACCGTTCGATCTATTAAATTAACTTGATATTTTAGTCTTCGTTGCGTAAAAAATTCCTAAGGAAAAACATACAAATGCACAAGGAGTAAATACCAAAATTAATACTAACAATAACATTCCAGGAAATACTATGCTACATCAGGTTTTGAAAATTAATCAAGTTTACTTTTAATTAAATGAAAAGCAACGAGTGTAGGCCCACGGATCTTGTTCGTGGTTTAAGGCTCGTTGCACAGTACATTATGGCAAGCTTAATTAAGTAGCCTGTACAGTGTAATGTACCGGTATCTATACTGTACAGTATGTATATCCCTCAATATAAGCATAATAGCTAATCTATAATATTTTAATATACCGTACTTATTACCGTATTTATAACATAAAATTTTTTAAACTTTTAATGATATGGTATAGGTATGGACAATAAATTTAGTTATAATTAGATTGGTAACGACAAATACTTAAAAATACGTATATAAACTACTAGTAGTATATTTATTCTTATTCTACTATGTCCAATACCATGCACAGTTGCACATCGTGACAGGCAAATATTAATACCTTAAGATGAGTTGATATCGTAGATATTCACAGCAATGTACGTTACAATAAGGTGACTAAGTTGAATTAAATTTATATACGCAAATACGAGAAATACGAGTATTTCTCACATAAACTAATCTATACGCTCTATACAGTACATACACTACTACCATAAAGAAATCACCATTTCTAGAACCTATACCTAGTGATAAGTGCGTTCATTATACAAGTACATTACTCAATCGGCTATTGTAGCCCACAATAATAACAATCTACACATTATATTGTACGTATTTGGTTTAAGATATTACAGTATATAAACATGCAATATTGATTCTTAGTTATTTCTTACTATCCAGCTATTGCACCATGTATTATCAAGAGGGATATAACCACAGCAAGTTGTGGTATGAAATCCAAATTTTCGTATAGCCTTCTCTTGATCTATAGGGGTGCCTAACCGGTCTTCATTTTCAATCATTTGTAAATTTCGTAAGTGCATCCTTTTAAAAATGCATGTTAGATAGAGTAAGGCCTGCAATACTGAAATTCGAAAGATCTGTACCGTACAACGTAAGTTTCTTTTACAGTGTACATATACATACGATACATCAACATTTTACATAATATAAGATTAGCCGTAAGGTACTACCCTTACATGTACTGTAGTATGATCGATACAAACTGATGATTCATCACCTAACACTAAATACTGTACTGTACGAAGGAATTAGTAGAAATATCGGCGCAGCTAGTTACAACAGGCACTCCCTTCTGATGTTCCCAATAGACTATAGAAATTTTTCATCATGAAAACGTAGTTGGAACTAAAGTTATGCGTCTGTATCTTGTATTTACGCAATACTAGCTGTATGTTTCCAAATAAGTTCCTATATACGTATATACACGTATTCACACTATATACGCGTACCTCAGCATACATCTCTAACAGTATTTTCACTAAAACCCAAAAGTAACTTTTAAGTCTGGTAAATGCAAGCTACTTATGCTAAAGCCATCCCGTAGATATTTTCAAAATCCTAGAACACTTCCTACCAGAAACCTTACAGTTCGAATAAATCTGATGTCCTGATTATTTTATTAGTAAGTACTGTACTATAAATTCCGATCTACGTACTGTAGCTCGTCAGAATCTATGATATCTCACAACAATTTGCAAGTATGTACTCATAGAATGCAAATCAGTATCATTGGGTACTATTAATTTCACTAACCTTGCCAGCTGCTCGCCTAGTGAAGCTTGATACCTACTTAAGTTGACAATCTCTAAATACTCCATTACCAAAGCATTTACATTTTCAAATTGTATAACCTAACAATAAAATGATAATTATGCAAATATGTGCTAATGTACATTCAGTGTATCTAATAATAAATAGTTCGTTTGGATTGCTAAATCACTAGCTGACAGATACAGTATGTACACTTGGTAAACTGTATGCTGCACAATGATTACTCACACATGCTACTTTGTCAGATCAATCACTACCTTTGATTAGTTAGTCACAGAATTGGTCACTACTGAGTAGCAGCTAAAACTAGTTATCCAACTATCAATACAACTCAAAATTACTCGTTAGCAGTAAATTATAAATGCATACATCAGCATCCATAATATAATTAATTACTTATTCATTCATAAATTAGTAATTCATAACATTATAACTGTAATACTTTTTACTTTTTACACTGCAGTTGGGATCACATTGGGTAGTGTAAGTAACAAAATTATGATACGCCTTACTACTTGTATACAAATATATATATATATACATGAATTGTTGTCATTATGCTGTAAGTTACGAAGGATTTCTCAATGCAGGGAAGCTAAAGATTGAGTTATAATGAATCAGTTATGAATAAAAGTTGATTTCACTTTGGACCACGCCAACCAAATAAAGCAATTTTATTTATAATTATAATTATTTATGTACAGTACTGTATATACGGGTATACTGTAACACTAATTTAATTAATTAATTACTATCTTACTGTACGTAAAGTAAAGTATTGGCTAATATCTTAAATCACTCATACTTATTCCCCTCTTTGAATCAACATCATCTTCTACGTACAGTATTTTTGATTGCTGTAAAAAATCATAGGTATAATACCATAAGTATTAAGTAATCACAAGAAAAGTTGCCTTCTCCCAACCCAACAAGAAAGAAATAGGGACTTTTTGAAAGACAAGATTTTCTTGAGTAGTCTCTGTTTACGACTTACTATAGCTGTTCACAGTGCAGGTTTCCATCCTCGATTATAATAATACATAATATAACTAGTGATGTACTTCATGTAACCACATTCATACCAAAATACTTCAAAAATAGAGTAAAAGTGTCCGTTGAACTACTGTACAGTACATTTAGTAATTTCTGTATTACAGTAAGGCCCAGTAATTGTATACCATTTCATTCATTGTCACCTTGATCGGCTTAGGCACTCTAATAGTTTGAGTGTTTACGATCGCCAATAAACCTTCCATTTCGCCGTTGAACATTCTGGCAGCCTTCAAATAAGAACGTATTTTGCGAATATATCCGTAAGTCACTTTCAAATTTGGATCAGAATTCATTCGCCAGAATTGATCCTGTTCACTTAATCCAGATAAAATATCAAGTAATGTAATAAGAGAATGAAATAAATGAACGTACATGTTCTTTCTTGTTGAATTTGATAAAGACTCTTCCAGAGTCAGTTAGGTAACTTTTGCTACTACTTATACAGCCGCCACTAATATCGTCTACGACTTCTAAAGTATTCGTCTGCAGTTCCTTTTTAAGTTTATCCTCCATATTTCCGACTGTGAGAGGCGGAGATCTCTTTAACAAATTTATATCAGACAATAAAGTTTAAAGTTTATAGTATAAACTATGACATCTTTGTCGTGATAACCTAATACACCTCTAACCGGAGTCACACTGAATTTTTTCGCACCACAGTACAGTACAGTACTACAATGCTGCCAGTAATATCATACAGGCTGATACAGCTAAGCCAACAGGTGAGTCGGTCCGTCCGACTCGCGTACCGTAGTGTACGGTACTGCGTCTGTACAGAACAGTATAAAGTACAGTACAGTATACTGTACAGTACAGTACAGACACTAGTACTGTACAGTACTGTACCATACTGTACTGTACAGTACCATACGGTAAATGCCCATCATGTTCGGAGTAACATACTGAGAGTGTAGAGGTAACGCGAGATTTATGGCAGACTTGTAGTATTTAAGAGGAAACGACATGCAAAGTTTCATACTTAGTCAGCAATACAACAGAGTATCACAAATTTTACAAGGTAATTCAAAAATAATACACATTACGACTATGTTCAGTAATCTACTTCATGGTGGATCTTGGTATACAAACTATTACGCACAAAGCCAAATTCCTACAAAGGATATCGAAGAGAGTTTTGTGAAAGGCTCTGGGCCTGGTGGACAGAAAGTAAATAAATCGTCAAATTGTGTTATATTGAAACATAAGCCGACTGGCATTGTGATTAAGGTTAGCCGAAATCTTAGATAATTATGATAACCAGATGCTGCCTGTTTTTTTATTACCTTTATCTATCTGTTAGCTATTTAAATCTCATTTTACTGTACAGTACAATAACTGTGCATTCAGCATACATTATAATTATTATTATGGTTATAATACTGTATACCGTAATATTCCTACACTACTGTACTGTACACTGTACTGTACAGTAATATTGTAGCTCGAAATAGCTTGCATTTTATGACAACTGTGCACTTACTATAGATGTTATCTTATTACCAATTAGCTAAGTGAAATGTTATGCTATATCGTATCTAAAATACTACTAGACTATAATTGCATCGACATACCGCAACTCCGCAGGAGACTATTAAAGAGTACTAGTCCCTAATGCTACCCTCCTCTTGCTCTGCGTTACTATACGAGTACAGTATAATTAAATATTATTATTGCTGTAATCGCCTGCTAACTTTCATCATAACATTCTATATCATCTCCGCCTTCTCTCTGTAGTGCCATCAAAGTAGATCCCAATATCACAACAGGATAATAGCTCGTCAATTACTGAAAGACAAAATAGAAGCTTCGCAAAATTGTTCAAACAATTCACAAGAAAAAAAATTTCTTAAGCAGAAAAGAAAGAAAATGACCTCCAAAATACGAAGTAAAAGAAAATTAGAAATATTGAAAGACAATAAAGCCATCGATTAACAGTAATATAATTCCTTTTAATGAATGACTAAATAATATGGCATGTGACTGTATTCCAGTAATTCTAATGTAATATAAACACCATAAATGCTAACTCCAATCTTATATATGGAAAAGTTTGCTATGATGCGCGTAAACAAAATCGCAGAGTTAAACTATCACGGTCCTAGATAACAATTTCTCTTTTCGCTGATGCCACAATTTGGGCAGTATGCCACTTTCAATGATCTTAATGCAATATAAATAGTTTAATAATGCAATGTTTAATATTTTATTTGTACTACTACTGTATGTACCGTAAATAAAGAAGTAAAATTTTGCTATCTAACATTATCATTAAACCCTACGGTTATGCATTCGGCGTTGTGTTTCCACTCTTAGTCGTTAACGTTAACACGAGGAACTTTGATACACTCCTACTAGTAAGCTTACTGAAAAAGTCCTTTTATTTAGGATTTACTGCATTTAAATAGTATAGCTGTAATGGCGTATTATACCCTTATCTTAGTAATTCATTACCTTATCTTATGCTAACACGTTAGGTGCAGTACAACAAGTCACTGTATTCTTACATACATAACATTCGGTACTGATGAATACAGAAACTCAGTGCTGTCTACGCGTAGTCTGTTTCAAGCCCTATACTCAAGTATGAATTATAATTATTAATTATATCCATCGATTCTTAAATTCATTCAGATATTGCCTAATACTTGAATTTATCATCCTTTAAAATTAAATTTAGGAATCATCAGCTTTTGGTATTAGAATGATTATGTCAAATAAGTCTGCAATTAAAACTTGTGTACTGTTTATTAAAGAGTTTTAAGGTAGCATAACAGCTTACAAGAGTATAATAAATCGGGTCAATAAAGCACCTACGCATACGCTAAATGAAGAGTTCGCATGATGTTGATAGGCATGAGGTTCATTTCAGTTCATTGTATCAAAATTCGACATATTCCGCGTTTAATGCGGCAGATCTTTGAATAAGCGCTGTATGGTAGAAATAGAGTAAAATGACACCTACGTTTAACTTATCCCTACTTATTATTTTCAAAAGACGGTTTTACTCGTACGCAGGTACACTCAGCTTTCAAAGACCACTAATTCATCATCCTATTTACGAGCAAAAAGATCTGCTTCACACTACTATTTACAGTGCAATTACAACTCTGTAATCCATCTGCATCATATAACCCAGGACAGCAAGCATCATAACCTAACTAGGCCGATACATGTTAAACCGTTGAGAACTTTTAAGTAAAATATTACTGTTTCTATTACAGTATTCCGATAATAAATCTTGTGAACTTTCATTCAGCAATGATTTTGCTTGTACAAGTTTAAATTCAGTTGGTAACACTCTCGGGCTAACATTCTTGCAGAACCCAAACCTGTGGATGGTAAAGCAATTATACAGATAAATATTAAATAATGTCAAACCGTGCAAATCTAAATCTTATAGTTTTTAGCTATTATGAAATCATTAGAACTGCATTTATAGATCTTTATTGGTAATTTTTTGCACTACTAATTAATCAAGTATTAAAATCCTGATGAATAAGTCTATATGATCGTAAGGAGCTAATGAATATTTGGAAATCTAGGTTATCAATACCTTGAGTCGTTGTCAGTATGCTGATAATATATATATATTCGTATACATAAATTGACACATTGTAAGTTTTTAAGTATTTAGTTTTAGATAATGCTGATCTCCAGACAAATGATAAAAGTACGCATTTGTATGAAGAATTCTTTTAGTGCTCTACAGTAGTACAGGGACCTGTCAATCAACCATCAGGTCTTATCCAAGAAGTTAAAAGATGTGCGCGTAAGTACATAATGTATAATTATGCTAATACAGACTTAACTTAAGAGTTACAGCTACAGTTATTATTATAATGGATCAGGCGCATTGTAATAAAAGAAATTTTTAAGCGAATCGGATCAATGGTAATATCCGACTCCTAATCTAAAATAATTTTAAATTTAAGATGTATTACCCTTTTTCACCGTTTCAGCTGAGTTCTTGTTTCCGGCATACATGGGCTTAACTTCACGTTCGATGTCTTTTATTAACTCTACCAGCTTATGATACTGTGCCATAAACTCCATTTTGTCTTCAGTCACAGGTTTGATGCATGCTTCCGCAGAATATTCAACTAAATTTTTGTCAACAGACATGCTGTCCAACTACACGTTCAATGTACTGTACATTACCGCTTTTAAGGTGAGAAATGAAGTAATGTGCTTTACTTGATTTTTAATATACGTATAATGGAAAGATAGTAAACAATCGTTTAAACTTGACGAAAGAAGAAAAGCCGGAGTCCTCTTTAGCTATCAATGACTACGAATAACAGAGGAAATGCCTCTGACCCTCTGTAATAAGATTGGTACAGTACTGTACTGTGCTGTACTGTACAGTGTATAGGACATCTCAAACAACCGATCACTACTGTACAGTACTGTACAGTACTTTGCGCGTTCAGTAGAGATACTGTACATTGTACTGTACAGTACACTGTACGGTATACTGTACTGTACTGTGCAACTGTTTTATGCTGCACTTAAATTTAGGCGGTATAACTTTTTTTCAATCCTTCACAAGTTGATATCTGCTTCTTGGAGTTCTGTGTAGTGTATTGTCAAATGCTAATTTACGCATATGTGCAGTCCATTTTTCATACAATTTTTGAGTAATCCGTGTTTGCTGTATACAGTATAACTGTCAGTTCGTTTGTAAGCATTCTTTAAGAACTCAGACAGAATCGAATCACAGTACATACAGTACAGAGCATTATAACTAATAATAATACTGTAATTATAATTAATTAATTATAATAACTAATATAACCAATAAACGATAACGATTGCATCGTACAGTATTGATAAAGAGTAAATTTCGCTATCAGATCACTTGAATATTTTACTGTACTGTACGTTAATAAAGCAGAACTTAAAGTAGCTGATTACACTCTTATCCGGGTTTTTTAAGATTCAACTGTTTAACGACTAACAACTAGCTCACTGTAATTTCGCATTTACTCTTAATTAATCAAAATGCAGCAATCACAACAAGAGCTGTTAAATCAGCAACAGCTCGAAGTTCCATGCAAGAAGCACGCTGGAGAACAAGAAAACTATGAATCAACCAAAGATCCTACCGAGATTGATACCAATGTAAGAATGAATGCAGTGTCGTACAGTACGGTATATTCATTCACCCATACAGGGTCTGTAATAATGCACACCAAGCGCATATTATCTGAGAATACGCTTATGTTGCAAATACAATCATATATATTCGTACAAAACTAATGTAATGATGCATCTTGCATGGCAAATATACATGTTCTACTCTCGGCAACAAAATTTCCAGGTAGCATTTACTGCAGACTTTATTTTCCATCCAAATACGCGTATATATATCACGAAAACTTACAGAAATTAGTATGAAACTGGCCAGCCATTACCGGTTGAATCAAATACTTCATGTACGTATGTGATATAATACGATGTATGGCCTTCACAAGCTTAAACTAACTTAGGACTATATGTAACCCGACCTACTGTATCCTATTTGTAATCAACTAAGATTTTCGAAATGTGCAGAATTATAAATTTATAATATGCAAATTATACAACCTCCTGTAACGAGAATGTAACTTGTTGCATTCGGATTTCGTGAACGATATGTACAGTACATACTGTACTGTACATCTCGGCAGTACGAAATAAACCCTACAATCATACTGTAATAAGAGGTGAGATGCTCACTATCTATAAAGTAATTATTTCTACATTTGCGCGTATATCAATACATGGTTCGGCCAAGGATAATTCGTAATAACTAATTTGATACTTTTAGTTTTACTTTTGCTAGAGGCAAACGCAATGTACGCTTGTACGTACGTATAATCGTATTTGATATTGTACAGTACGCGTACAGCGTATGTTCAACTACTGTATGTACTGTACGAACTTGAGTAACTCAATAACATTCCTAATATGTTCTTTTAATCCTAAGGAAATACTGTCCAAAATTGTTGCTTGTGTCCATATAATTCGTAAATGGTAAACGTGTTAACAGTACAACCGCCAGCAAGGTGGCGCGAAATGAGCTAGTTAGATTAATAATACAGCTACTGTAAGCGCTACTATACAGTAAAGCTCGTAGGTACTATATTTGAAGAATCAATAATTTGGTGTAACTTGTAGAATTTATCGGCCTGCAAGTGTAGTCACATTAGCATAGAGGCTACTACAGTTTGCAGTTATGGATGGACATTATTCGAGCGAAAAGTTTAATAATTCCAATTCTGCTTAGCTTATGGATGACGAACGCCCTATAAGGCCCGGTATTGGACAAAAAGGTAAATTGTATTCTTAAATCAAAATTCCTAAATACATACGCGTACGTACGGTGTAAGAGCACAAGAACATGATACTTATGTTATCACGCAATATTCAAGCTGTGAAATCTTTTGAAGAGCTTGTAGCATCAGAGCTTCAAAAGCAGGTATAAGTTGTATAAATATCGTACTATATTTCGTTATCTTCGGTATTTACTAAAATTTCAACTATAGCCATGGTGTTATGCAAGTGTATTGATACTTATGGAATCATTTGGCCTTCTGTTTAATTGTCTCTGTAGGGGTACTCTGATGACCCTATTACACACTCTCCGCTCAAAAAACCTTTCTTAAGGAAAGGCGAAGGATCTGCTCGCTTTTATAACAAGGTAACGACTCAAGCTTTTATTATGCGCATATTACGAATTCACGCGTACAATACCAGTTATTGGCCCTGTTTACGATAGACATACGCATACTTTTAAGTAGATGTGCTAGCTATACTACACCTGTAAATGTAATACTAATGATACAGCACATTACTGTACATATAACGAAGTTCATGTACTTACGTACTAAACAGATTGATACCGATAATTTAGAAATATAGAAGACCCCTTAAAATCAAAAGCAATCACCTTGCAAATACTGAATCTAATAAAGATATCAAGAGAGTAGATGGTACAATTCAAGTGTCTCCCACCAAGAACTCTGAAATCTCAGATTCTACAGAAAGAAAAATTTTACTCCAAACCCAAGAAAGTATTGCAAAGTCGATCACTAATGAATATGTCGTTGACTGTGCCGATGATAATTATGACAAAGCTGGTCTGTCTTCAAGCATGTTAAATCATTTGTCCTTTACGCTCGAAAAAGCGTGGGAAGAGAAAAGAACGGTGTGGTATTATTACCCTACTGTAATAAATTTTACACCTTGTGGCCGAGAGAATTTGCTAAAATTAAGTCTCTTCTAGTCTCGAATTTACTCGTTACTTCTTCTCTGTAGATGGAAGAACAAGAATTAGAAGAATTTGTAAATTTAGAGGAAGCAATAGAAACCATGTCAGTCTCCTCTAATATTTCTCAAGCTCTGAGACAAGGTTTTGATTGCAATAGTCATGAAGAGAATAAAACTAAAACAGGTACTTTTGATTATAAATAAAATAAATATAAGATCATATAAATTTATTTAAAATCTCAGACAACCACCATAGTATATTCGATTTGAAAATTCCCTCATTTGTGTTACGTCAGCTACTAACACCATTATTAAATCATGTACTGTAAAGAACAAGTTCGGAATGAAAAATTGATAAGTAAAGGAGCAGATGAGAAAAAGGAATGTACTAATATGCAAATGTTGGAAGGGCCACTAGGATCTCTCCTACAACATTTGAAATCTGGAAAAGCAAATGATGACGATATCGTGGATAATTATAACGATACAGAAGAAAGAAACGACGAATGTGGTAATGTACTGGTGTCAATATTGTTAGTTCCTATAGATAAAACATTTACCTCAAACAGTAAACACAGCATACAGCTACTAAAATTTCAGATAACAAACGGTGTCAAATAATTCATTCTTACCTACAGGTAGCAAGTTTTCTACTGATGAAAGCTATGAATATAAGGAAATGGAAGATAATAATGCTAACACTTTCGTTGATTTAAAATCAAGCGTACAGTTTGGCGATGATAACAGCTGGAACGATAAAATTGATAACACTGAAAATAGTTTTTTACAATTTCAATCGAAAGCCATCAAAAATTCAAAGAATTCCAATACTAACAAATCAAGGAATGTATCCAATATGGATTCACTGCTAATATTTCCGGAACTGTCATCCGATGTAAAAGGCGAAACTACCGCAGAAGTTAACTTTAGTGCTACACATGAAAGTAGCGAATCACTTTCTTCTCGAAGTTACAATGTTTCTTTAATCCATGACAAAGTAAAACAGCTTAACCAATTAATCGGAAACCATCGCTTTAAATTACGACTATTGGATAATGAAAGAGAAGAAATTGCAAAGGTTTATTTTTACCATTATTCTTAAACCCTGAAATAAGTGTTTGAAATATACTTTGACTATATCTTAGTACTTGATCTCGACTCAGGTGAAAGAGACAATAAAGAAAGAGAGAGATGATTTCTTAATTTGGAAATCGCAGGAAATCAAGAAATTTAATGACATAAAAGAGGATGAAATCCGGAAACTACGTAAACAACGTCGAATATATGAACAGTACCGTAAAGATTCAAAAGCATCATTTAATAAATCTGAAAACGCTGATAAAGAATTGTTAGTGCAACAAGTAAGGAGTGCATAACATCATATTGAACCTAAGTAAATAACTCAGTAGTAATTCTTATTGATATAGCGCCAAGGAGGTATGGAAAGCATTGAACGTATCACCTTCAACTATTCACCACTGCTGTATAATTACTCAATTTAGATAATTAGTATAGGGATCCACACCTTATTTTATTATTAAACCGTATTGTCCGTCTGATTGTTGCTTTTATTAAAAACCACCTGTGCTATAAAACCTATTTCGACACAGGTTAAATTTCTTACACACAGCTTTCACTACCAAGCCTTGCATTGGTATTTCGGTTATCGTCTAGTATATTTTATAAAATCTGAACTAATAGATTAAACCTGTTAGAGCCCGTTCTAATGCCGAAACAAAATGAATTATATGCTTGACCAATCTATTCAGTCTGCGTCCTTGGTTCTGAAATCATCTCCGATATATACAGTATATATATCGGTCTGCTACTTCGATCGTTCGTTTGTCGTTTGCTTTGCCACATAATGTTTTTAATAATATAAATGGCGCTGCTCACGCTGCAGACGGAGCACTACTGACACACATTTATGCTTTATAATGTTTTTAATAATATAAATCGCGCTGTTCACGCTGCAGACGGAGCACTACTGACACACATTTATACTTTATTCGTAGAATTACAGTAACTTAGCTAAATTAAGCTCTCATTATAATAAAAACAATCTAGTCCTATGAATGGCTTTGATAAACGTTTGTCATTTAGACTTTTCGTGTCTAAACCCTCAACGTCGTTTAAAAACTCTAATTCAGCATATAAGTCAACTAATAAAAGTAACATACAATATCCTCTCACCAGGCGACCAAGCAAACAGTCCGATGGCGTAAATCGTTTACTGTATTAATCTGGCATACACAATAATGTTAGTTACATAGTAACTGTACAGCTCTATAATGCTTGTGATCGTAGTTATAACCATGATTGCAGCCCCCCTTTTATTTGCTGTAAGTGTAACTGGCTGGATCTTTGCAATGTACCGTTACCCTTCAAGTACGACTGTAAGCGTTACATTATTAGAATGAATTACTAACTACGGAAAATAGTAATAATAAATTTGTATTACGAAGGAAGCTTGTATAAGTTGCAATATGATCCACTTATTATAACTTTAAGAACGTGCTATTGTGTATCATACTTGTTAATTCATCGTTCCGATTTTATGTACTGTATACAGCTCTATCACTATTTTTGGGGGTTGCTATAACATTTATTATCTCATACATATCTTCTATATCTAGAATTAAATGTAATCAGCAGTGTTAAAAATTGAATTTTCATATCGTAATAGATAAACTGTTTTGCTTAAATTGTAACTATTCAGTGCAAGTCAGTCAATTAATGTGATTCCAAGATTGACCAATAAATGTACTATCTTCAGAAACAGATACTAGAGGACGAGTTAATCAATCGTGAAAAACGTTGGTCTGCAAGTGTAGCCCGTTTGCGCAATCGTATTGACGCTCTTGAGAAGCAAAACCAGGAATTACGTAAAGAAATTGTAATCCTAGAAAGATATCGACTAAAAAATTGTCAAAACCGAGAATTCTTGCATAATCAAAATAATCAGATCGTTATGAGAAAAACAAAGATTTATGATCATAATGGTAAGTACTCACCAAGTCTTGTAATCTAGAACCTATATGAAGCAGATATTTTTATTTTCTCTAATTAGAACCGACAAAAGTTACAACCGGTTCGAATTTCTCTACGGTTAGTACATACTTGTTTATAGTCGCAATTATTTAAAATGTTTCATTCATAATATGTGCTATTCTCTACCTCTGTTAATGAAGAAATGGCCTGAAGACGAAAAAATGTAACTTTCTTGAATTTTATGTACAGTATATAATACGCATTTAATCGATTTTAAAATGCCGATACTTATCTAAACAGAATTATATGATTCTCTAATCATTTAAATCTTTTGATAAGGTTATCGAACAATATTTGCGATTACAAGACCTTAATAGATAAACTTAAGAACACGCCAAAATGTGCAGTTCTTGAAAGTTATGAGCAAGAAGCCAGTGAGACAGTTGCTCACATCGTGAATTTAACAGACAATTACAAAGAAGTACAACACGGAAACGGAATTGTAGAAAGAACGTTTACCGATTGTAGTAGAGTAATATACTACTCTGATGGAAGCAGTAAAGAAATTAATGCTGACGGGACTTTATCTGTTAATTATTTATACAATGGAGATATCCTAAAGATAAGCCCGGACAAAGAGGTAATACAAGTCAAAGAGAGAATAACTATTTATTGGCCGCGATCTCAAGACTACGGTAACTAAAATTTATCTTTTTGCAGGTTTATTATTACGCAGCTACGAAAACACACCATACTACATTTACCGATGGCCGCCAAATACTCAGATTTGCGAAGTATGTAAGCAGTAGCTTTCTTTATATTTAGCATACTTACGTGGGTATGTAATTTCATTCAAGTTTATTCAAATAATATAGTCTGTTCGATTTACTATCACAGTAACCAAGCCGAGATCCACTACCCAAACGGAATGAAAATTGTCGTTTTTCCCGATAAAAGTATTAAATATATCAGTCCTGATGGAATGGAGGAGAATTATGAAAAGATTGAAAGCTTAGAATCGTCACATTCGGAAAAATCTAAATTACCCGATTCGACAAGGTAACGAGTATTGCCAACAGTCTTATTCTGCGATCCTTTATTACGTAATTACCAATGCCACCGGCTTCCATTTCCTATTGAACACAAGCTAGTAAACTGATAAGCAAGATAAATATTGTTTCCTAAATAAACCACTAAGAATCTGCATACGATAGACAATCGCGAAACTCATTGATTTTTGTAATATCGTATTACAATTTTCTTATAAGCATTGCTCTAAAACGGAATGTAAAGATCAGATCTTTCATATCGTTTAATCGTAAGGTTATTTAATTTACAAAAGTATTTTATATTATATCACGTATTAAAAGCACAATTATATCATTGTCATACACAGTTGCTCTTATAATGGACTAACTGTTGCTTATGAGAACTTGAGTATACCAAATTACCTCCCTGGACGAATGAAATATAAACAGCTGTAAAAACTATGCAATACTGTGTGAAATATCTAACCATCAAATATTGTCCGAGTGTTGACGAAATAAATATAACTTAACCTGTAAATCAAACATTAAGACTTAGCGAGACATTTTTTAGAATTCATTAAGCTCTATAATTTATGATATCCTGATCAACCTATGGCTCTCAAGCCTTAAAATATATGGTATGATTGATTCTTTAATAATATTTTATCCTGTATCAATCCTGTACAAAATTATGTTTACTGTACTTTTTTGTTACGGAACCGTAGTTGTATTATGCCTACAGTACTAAGACTATACTGTACACTGTACAGTACTGTACAGTAGCCGTAACCAAACTTATTATTTCTTAATATGAGTACTGTACTGTACAGTACTAGCTAGCACTTATAGATTTAATAAGCTTTCATGATAAAATGATATTTTTAACGATAAAGCAGTCAACAGTGTCTAAGTGAATTTTCGATTTCAAGCTGTAACGCTATTCTCAGGAAGTTCCTCTATATATTCGTCTAGAGAAGAAAATTAAGATACATAATTAAACTATAGAAAGTATGTATGATGCACAAGGTCCTGTAGCAGAAAAGACTCTGAGGAGTACTAGTCCAAAGACTGATAATAACAGTACACCAGCACTGACAACCCTGCTGTAGATAATAGTAGCAATTTTTGGTCAATATACATTTTTTAAGCCTAGATACTCCCACTTCAGTGCTGACATTTTTGTGTCTGCAGTATTTCTAGCGGTCCAAAATTTCAATACTGGCGATGTTTTTAGCGGTAAAGACTATATTATTTTATCACGTTACTGTATGTCAAAAATCCCCCCTCACTCGCTCATTCAAACGAGCAGCTGGGTGTTTATGCCCTTACTCGATGCCTTCGATTATAATTATGGGTGAAATTTACATAGCTCAGTATGAAATTCCTACAGTATTTTTGCCTATAGATTTGTTCCTGCGTTCGGGATTTCTCTAAGGTAGTGATTGCTGCAGTGTAGAATCCAGATAATTCGTACACTACGATATGCAACGGGCTCAGTTGTACGTAGATGCAATAGATGCGCTGATATGCGTTTTTTTGAGATATTTTTCTGATACTGATTTTGAGTATGCAGTCTGCACAACAGACTTATGCCAGAGGCTACTAAAGAAGGAACGTTCACTCTACCAATACTTGTAGATAAATGACGTTTTGAAAGTTCTAGGATTAGTGCGGTACCTATATTATGACTCAGAGTACTTATGTTAGAACCAAAGTGAAGAACCACAATGATTAGGACTTCGAAGTGTTAGGAAGGCTTACTGTAAATTATATGTTATGTAAACAACCTACGGTATAAAAGCCGGGAGTTTTTAAGGGAGAGCTGGAGATTACAGTGTCGGCAGTTGGAGCCAATATTGTGCAGTATGAACTATTGGACATTTATAATTCGTAAATTGTAATCTCACTAAATAATCTACTATGGTTATCAACTATGTCATAGTATTAATAGAGTGACTTCGTAAAGGTCAGTCTTAGATGCGCACGTATTCAAACCTCATATGCATGTACAGTAGAACCTTCTAGAATACTCATTCTATGTACTGTATATTATAATAACTACTAATAAGTTCTAAAATATTCTATGATAGATTATATATATGAGCGTTGCTGTCATATTTTATAAGTCTTAATAAAGTTCTATACTTTGCTAAATACGCTGTCTCAACATTTGCTCGAGAACTTTATTACAAAGTATATTACGTGTGATTTTTATTATTTTTTAAACTGATTTAAAAATATTTTACAAGATGGCGTCTAACGTTTATAAGCCAACATAAGCACCTCTGTGGGATATTCTACTTAATGGATATATAAGAAACAAGACTAACACGAAGAGTTCTGAGTAATTAACTAATGAATACGATAGAGCTGTTTACAGTTCGCAGTTGTACTAGGCCATGGACTACTAGTAGTCCTTGACTAGGTATACTGTATTAACTCGTAGCTAGTCGTTAGTGGCATGCTAAGAATACACTAGAGATAATTTTAAAATGCTAGTTCTGGAAATATTGACGCCTATGGTGTACATGAACATAACATTAGCATTGTATCATAAGGGTAACTGCTATACTAGTACAGTATTCTGTACAGTGCACAAGTGCAGCTTACGAAAATTAAGGACAATATAATTTCGTACCATATTGTAGCTGAAGAAACTAGAGACAAATCATGACCCAGCTTTATGCAAGTGTAGATTACTATATAAACAAAGCGTATTAAGTTATTACAGGAAATGACCAAATTAGATCAACAGTACTCTAGTATTGATTATGTATTCGCCTGATTCACAAACACATATTCTTTGAATAAATCTGACATATTAACATAAATAGTTATGTTTATTCCAGTCATAATCATACAATGAATCTATCCACCTTCGTGTACTTTAGAGTAAATATTCACTCATCAGTTATCCAATAGGCTACTTAAATCAACCTTAACTAAAACTTAAATTTACGTAAGAAAGCAAAGTTTTACTTCGCCAAGTATCACAAAGCGTATAGATACCCCACATCGGATACATGTCTGGCGGTTATGAAGTACAATACTACTGTATCTTAGTTTAGAAATAGAGGTAAGAATTGAAATACATCCTTTTAAATTTTCAAAGGAAGCTGAGCGTTCAACTAAGCTAGAGCTCCCATTGGATCCCAGGCAGGAAGAACTATCGGTTTCTGTTCTAAAATAGTCAAGATGTCTTTTGGAATATGTTTCTTATCAATGACTACTTCAAAAACAAACTCGGAAAACCAATCATCGGTCATAACCAGATATCCTTTCTCTCCCGAAGAGTCACCCCATGAATTCTCCACACGCCATTTAGATGGCTGCCATTCTGATCGCCTTTCTATCTCATTCAGGTTTGTTCCATCTTTCTACAACGACAATTAATTATCAATACATGCTTAACATTAAAAAATTAAGATTTACGTATCATACAGGTGTCATGTAGAAATGAAAATTTTTGTAATAGAATAAGATTAAAACCTATCGGGTCAGAATATAATTATTTCCCAGCCCCAATTCAAATCCTACCATTTCAAAGCTAACGCCAGTAAGCAACATAGCATGAGTCATTAAGGACTCTCCATACAAGAGTCTACTTTTCTTATCCAAATTTAAAGATGAAAAGCCGAAAACAAGGTCATGCTGATGGCTGTAATATAGATATAGGACAGTTTACAATACAATCATTAGTACGCAAACCCATGCAATCTATTTTTCACTTTTATACTGTCATGATAACATATTAACCTTCTACATATTATAAATTATGATTACTGTAATCTTAAGCATAAAAATTTCTATGAGTGTGCGCCATACCACTTTAAATCTAGCAGTCCCAACTTTCTAACAAAGTGCTTCCCAACGTCGCAACCGAACCAGACTGGCTACAGAATTTCGAAATGATCATTAAATTGTTTACAAAAATATAACTCGCCTTAAAAGATATAGTTTCCCACCTTGTAATAACACAATAAATCAGCGAAAGATTACAGTAATATGATATAAGATTAATTCACACAGCTTACTAAGTATTACGAAATCTATACTACAATCTGTAAATGAATAAAGTACCTACAATATACGTTTCAATACACACAAATTACTGCTATCGTCATCTTCCTGGAGTTATTAGCGTTGTACAAATATAATGCATTGACAGCAAAATTTCTTTACTAAGAGCTATGGAACTATGGTGATTTCTTCATGTATAAATTATAAATATCCTAATAAACCATCCAAAAAAGTTGATGTAGAAACTTCTATTACCTCTCCATCCCTTATCGCTGTGCTTGCAAGTTTCTTTATAACATCCATTGGTTGATTATTATACAGGGTTATTCGTCCATTCGACATATTATTTAAATACTCCACAGTATAAAGCTGTCCATACGGATTTCTGGGATCATTTACGAGGCAGATCTAAAATAATGTGTTAGCTCTTAATGATTTCATACATATCGTAAAAATAAAATTTTAAAATAATATCCACAAAAGTCCCTTATTATTTACTGTTAAGATATATATAGCATATACTAATAACATTACTTTGTCGTCCATATTAAAAACAGGCTTTACGTATTTCTGGTAGAATAACTGAGGAGAAACATCCGAAACCGTGTTGAACTGTTTCAGTTTATCGTAATATTCCCAAGTAAATGAGCTCGGAGGACTACCAAGACATATACAACAAACACCAAATATCTAGACCACGGATAAAATCTTATCTTAACTTCATAATCAATAAATAGCCAATTCTCGTTTTAAACGTATCCAATGACTAATCCAGTAGAATAATACAATTTATAATAAACATGGTAAATTTCGCCATTCTATAGTCATATATACTTTGCATTGTGTGCAGGTATAGCTCGGCACTACGTCAAATGTCTTTACTGTATGCACCGAACCGTATTCCGCAATCAAAAATACCGCACTGTACAGTTAGACCTATCTTGCACGATGATATAATCCAAAATATGGATTCATTTATATATTTCATCGTGACAAAAATATGAACCCTTAACGTATACAGTATACTGTATATGCTAGCAGAGTGCCCATTCACTTCGTTTATTCATACAGGGTACTAATAGTGTAATAGTGTGTGGATTAAACGCTATACTCAATATTTCCGCAAACATAACGCCTATAATGATTCCGTAATGTACAATTAAAAATTTCCAAAACGATAAGCAACAATCAGTGCAATTCTAATATTTTTATGGCATGTTTTATCTTAAGTGTACAGCTGGGCGGAAATCGGCTAAAAGACAAGAATATTTCTGTACATATACCGTAGATCGTAAAGTAATAATTACAATTCAATATTTTAGAAAAAGTTGTTATAACGAAGCGTATGAACATATCATAAAGGTATTAACTGTACAGAAAAACATACAGCTAATTTGTACCATACATTATATCCGACAGTAAACACCTATGATAAGAAATCTATCGAGGCAATCAAATACAATTACCGAACTGCAATGTTATCCTGAATATGCATGAAAGTCTTACATTTACATTTACATAAAATATGTACAATACTTGCAGAATAATAATTCTATTTATAGTACCTCCTTCATCATAGTATCTTTTTCTTTCTGCAATTCTTCTTTGTTAGCGTTTGTATCTAATACCAAAGTCCGGATACGGTAAGCACATTCTCTAAGCTAAAAGTAGAAGCAATGATATGACTCCTACAACCGAAAAGATACTTGTGTCGATGATTTTCCTCACTCATGGATCTGATAATCACAAAGTAGCCATTTTCATACTTGTACCACTAAGGTATTTTGTACATAGAATGCTACAGTAATGCAACACTTCATAATGATAACGAACAGTAAATATTACAGTTTTCTAGATTCTATACCGTGTACTTCAACACGGCTGCGGTATTGGTGCTGAACAGAACTATAAACAATAATCTCACCTGTAACTGAGACTACAGTAGTCAATTTCTTTCAAGTGCTCTCTACCTCAACATGAATTCATACGTATTTCACAAATCTACATTAACTTATATCTACGTGGATATGCATACTACTATGATCCGTTTAATTCTGACAGAAAACAGCTAAGCATTTTTCTGTCTCACAGTTCATAACTTACTCTCAATATTCTAATCTCTAATTTATATGCTGGTATACATAATATACAGTATATAACCTTATTAAGTACTGTACATATTAGATACATTTAATAGGGACTCTTACGGTACAGTATATACCTAAGCGATGAATAGTTAAGCTAGTTGATGAAAAGGAAATCATATATAAATCATACTGTAAAACTAAACACGTTAATAAGATGACTGAATTCGACTGTTAATTAAGGATTAGATTATATTACAAATACGTAGCGACATCGCAGACTTTCACTCTAAAGAGGCTATAAAATATGTATGTCTATATTGCAACGAAAAGTTTACTATAACATAAATGAAGTAAGATGTCGTATGCCAGATATGCATAGCAGTACCTTGTAATTCAATATTCTGTTGAAATCACGAGATGCTTCAGAGCAGCTACTTTCTTTCCAACACTTCTTAGGTATTAGCCCATACTTTTTAATCAAATTAACAAGCATATCCCACTGACCACCATCATTAACTGGATTTGATAGTAAAAACATCATGAGGCGTCCATCAACTGCTTCTTTCTTTCTCGCAACCTCCTCAAATACATCGAGGAAGTAATTACATCGCTCAACTTTATCCCAGAAAAACAAGTAAGATTGACTGAATTCAAATTCTTCCAATTTATGAAATCGAATAAACGGAATACGTATGGCATTTAAACATGCAAACAACCAACAGCGTCCACTACTAAGTTGATTACTGCCGATAAAAGTCATCATAAATGCAATATTAGTTAAATAGCCCACTTAATGTAATCATCTATCAATCTATTAGAGATTACCTTATACGCGTACTGCGCTGTGACTGATATTTCACCTAATATAATTAACTTACTGCTATAGTACTACTATTACATAGTTATAATATCTTACAATCAAGGATACGTTCGAAAATTATCGTAATATTGATCGCACCTCTAGTATGACTCTAAATATAATTTGATTCTATTTGTGCTACGCAGTATAATCTCATTACACTCTGCTTTTTAATTGATTACCCACACTTGCCTAAGTGCCTGAGTTACGATGTATACAGTACGGTTAACATACTGTATATGCGACTCATATATTGCATCAGATCTCACAAATTCACTTTACTCCGTTTTAAATTTCCCACAATGTTGCAACTTGCAAGTTATAGATAATATATCAATTTGATGCAGTTTTTTAGCTTACATACACCAGTATGTGCAGTACATTATAGTATATAATAGTATACATACAGATGTTGATAAGCTACTGGTAAGTCGTTGTAACAAACATCGTTTATAAGTCGACAGTATAAGCGCCGACGACACTAATTTTATATAAGTATTATATATTAGTAACAAATGTTAACTTGTGGCACAGATGATGATAAATATTTATCACGAAAATAATGAAAAGCCGACTCATACATGCATATACGAGCATATTAATCCGCAAGTACAATGCATATTGCAACGTTTTAGGAGTATATTAATCAAGTAAATTTAACTGGGTACACTAGAAGCACAAGCCAGGTTTCAACGAACCGAACTGCAATGTGCACAGTCATATAGTAGATCTGAAACTAAATGCAACAACGATCAGACAAGATGCCGAGATGATTCAGAATTAGAATAAGCTTTATTACAGCCGCACAACTGCAGGATGGATCTTGATCGTTGCATCGAACTTAGTAGTGTACGCGTAGTCTGCAACTACAGTGCTTCACATTATAATTATCATCAAATTATCCTCATTTATATTCTATGATTCTACTTTACATGCTCAGTGTTATACTGTATTGTCACTAGAACAATGCAATAGATATGTACACTGTAAGTACGTATACGCGTATAGTGCTGTAATATACTGTACACTCAGTGTACAGTAGTACTTCTATTATGTTGCACCACTAAATAGCAAAATCTAAATCAGCAGAGTGATAAACTCATGGGAAGGCCGAGCTAATTTATCCAATATCAAAAATTCTGAAATTCTGTCCTTAAGTATCTCATCTATTATTATAACTAATTAATTTTTAATAAAACCCCATGCAGTACTTTATTAGCTTAAAATAGAGCCTTAAAATCACACTATACAAGTACTGTTTTGCGTGGAATTTCCACGGGTTTCGCTAGTAGGCAATTAATTAATTATTACACCTGTATTAAAAAAATTAGTTCCGGTTAGTTTACAGTAATTAGTACAATTTTAGAAAGCACTAAGAATATGCTTTAGCGCCGAACCCTAACCCTAATGATTGATCCGACTTCTCAGTATACGCATCTTAACTGCATATTATTCTTAATTATTGGTAACCCACTGCTTGTGATAATTTGCATATTTGTTAACTATACAGCACTTTACTTGTGCACAGGTTCTTATCATATTATGCCCGTTGTGGTGTGATTTATACGTATATTATTATATACAAAATCTACAAATTACTGTGCCTGCATTGCTAAACTCTGTAAAGTGAACGAGGCAAAGCATATTTTCAACTGTAAAATTTTATTATAGTACAGTATAGATGATGTATGCGTATGCACTTGCATAAATGTATCGTGTGAGCAGAAACGGTCGAAAAGAGAAATACAACAAATTTTTTCATGAAGGTATCACGCATCGGTAAAACGTAACCTTTGTAGTTTAATAATGTACGAGATAGTACTTGGTCAAAAATTATATTTCCAATCCCTTATCGCTTAACGGCAGTTATAGTACAGTATGAATTACTAAACTGCTGGTTATTTAATAATAATTCGTATAATCTATGACAGCCCTGCAGCAGCAGGGATGACTTCCCATTTTGAACTCCAAGCTATAATAATGTAGACGGTTTATGGTCGAAATGCTTGCCCCCGTACTGTCGGGAAGTAAAAATATATTGTGGTTTCGGTTCAACTAAAGTGATTTCTTCGAATTATAATTAAAGTAATGAATTTCTATATTGTATGTTTGCACTAGTAACTATAATAAAATAATCGAAGGAACTAGAAGGACAGCTTGACTGAAAAAGAATCGTCAGGTACGTATTTTACTGGACAAAAGTATTTCTCAATGTAATGGCAATCATTCACGAAAGCGAGTAAATACTTAAGATAAATTAATTTGCTGCTGCAGCTAACGTATTTTGAATATTTTTGATTGACTGATTGATATTATTTCTAAAATTGAAATTAATAATTAAAATCTTATCTTCAGATCAATTTTATTTTATTTTATTTTATTTTATAATTGTAAAAATAAACCGTTCAACTCATGCTGTACTGTACACAATATACTGTACAATGTAGTGTACAGTACAGTACAGCATGTGGCTATGTGGATATACAGTACTATACTGCACAGTGTACACTACAGCCGTATACTCACGTTATTGGTTTGGCTTCTGAAACTTTGTATTGAAAGACATGGGAAGTCGCATTTACAATAGCCCGATCAAGATATGTCTCAGAAAGACCATGGCGCGTGATGACGTTTCTTGCAATTAAATTTTTAGCATCGCCTTCGAAATCTCTCTTAAATTCTTCGATTAATTTCTTATCTATACCTGGAACAATTTCGTCTTCGCCCATATCTGCTAATGTTCCCTCTATCTTTGTCTACTGATTACTGCAGTATAAACTACAGTATACAGTATAATCTAGCTGTTACACTGCTGTACACTGTACAGTACAGTACAGTACTGTACAGTACTATACTGTTGCTGAATTCGTATTTTCCCGCACCCTCCAGTATCAGAACATGAAGACCTCTAAATGTACAGTACAGTACTGTACAGTATACTGTACTGTACTGTATACTGTACTGTACAGTACCATTCAATCTGTAAAGTACAGTACTGTACTGTAAGTGTGATTTTGAGACCATGTCTACTGTACGTACTGTACAGTACTGTACAGTACATCGGCTACTCCGATGAGATTCATATACTGTACAGTATACTGTAGAATGCCCGAATCCTTACAAGGACCGTGACAACCTCTTAAGTTCTCTTTGTTAGAAGCAAATACTGTAGAAAGAGGAGTGTATCGTACTGTACAGTACAGTATAGTACACATTTGTAAAAATCACAGATTTAAGTTTATCGCGCTTAGAAAGTCTACAGTTGTTAAAGATTAGGAGAATATTGTCAGTAGCACGTTTCTTTTCCATCGTAACTAACGTTCTACAATGTTATAGAATTTATGTAACTTGTGATGGCTTTGATATCCATGCTAAATTCAACAACACCTCTCTTATAAATAAAAGGCCTAAAGTTTTATTAAATAATAACAATAAAATAGGCAATGTACCATTGTACAGTATAAGAATATGTAGAAGTTATTCACACCAAATAATTTTGGCAATCTGACGTAGTCATTTATATTCTACTGTAATGACCGACATTTTTAATCTCAAAGATCATATCTTTCTTCAATAGCAAACGCATTCCTATCCATATAAAACAACTCGACCATGGACTATCTGCAAATCATGCCGTTACATAAACCAACATTGAGAAGCAGCAGTTTGTGAAACATAAATACTGAAAAATCATAAGAATCAATCATTTGCAATTATACAAAGACATTCGCAAGCCAACTCCTCAAAAATTGGTATGTTCATGGCTTTTGCTAAAGCTTCATCAGGATTAACTGCTGTATTAATATCGTTTAACATTTGTCTAAGATGTTTGTTCTTTAATAATTCGACCATAAACTCACTGCTCCCTACAAAATATGAAAGATTAGCATTACATGTAAGAATTTACGAATATACTGGAAAAATTATATTGGACTTTCGACAATATACTGTATTGCCTCACACACCACGTCTACTTAGATTATCAATTATCTAGAAGCATAATATAAATTAAAAACCAGTTTCCTATTAGGCTCCGTTTTAATAAATTAATGTATACTAATACAATAAATGTACAGAAGTAAGGCACTCGCCATCTGATAAGTTACTGTAAACCTCATCTATTCACTCAGTAACAAGATCAGGCAGATACATATATTTTCATTTACTGAGATATTTTAGCACGTTACTATGATACACAGAACATAAATAAGGCACGATATTAATATAATTTCTTATCAACATACGTATAAACTGCACAAACATACAAAACACTAAAATGAAATATTTTAGGATTTTTAGAGAATGCAAAATCTAACACATATATCTTATTCCTGCGTTCAATAGTGTAGCAACTGTAACAAAGCAGATTCCTAGAGGACACCTTCTACTAACTACAATGACCAAAACTACAGTTGAACCAAAATACACTGAATACTGTATAGAGAATTAATTTATATAGCTTTTATCTGTTTTCTTTATATTTCTCTTAAGGTATCCTACATCGACGACGAAGAAGCATTCTTTATAGCTATCAATATCGAACTGAATGTTCCACTTTGAATAAGAACTAAATCAAGAATATTACTCATTGTCAACTCTAACGACAAAGCTACAGAGAAATAACTCAAGCAGAGATGCATTTTTCAAGGGCACAACAGTAAGAAAACCTATAGAGTCAATACAAATTGCTCTATATTTATTTAAATGTATTTCGGTTTTCATCGGTTGCAGCATGAGTGTGGTGGCAAAAAAGGATAGAAAGATAACGACCCTAAATTCGTCAATGAATAGGAATAGAACGAACCATACGAAGTTTACGAGTGCCACTACCACTACAACACTGTAGGCGAAATTACTACAATCAAATTTAATGTATACATACCTATACATTGCAACTGCTCTGCTGTAATGCAGGAGTGACAACTTAAATCATCTCCATTATCAGAAATTTCCCCTTCTTCCTTTCCGTAAGATAGTCCTCTCATTTCTTTATAACACAAATTAGCTTTCGGTATTCAATTAAGCCATTATAAATCATTCATTAACATAATATAACAAGATATCATGTAAAGAATATATACTAGATTTCATACAAAAAATCTGCAGCATTTATACCTGTTGAGTAATATTCATCCCAGTTATCACGTCTGCTATAAAGCTGACTAGTTTCCTTACTACATCTATCTATAGAAGCAACGAGATTTCGAAAATATTTTTAAGAAAAAAATAGTACATTTCGCTTAAAGATTTATTATGATCAATTAAATAATAACAAAATAACGTGACGACTGTGTCACAAACAATTGTTATAACTTTCGAATCTACACATACGAGCGTATAAGTACAACACTCAAGTGAGACTTTCAGCTTTAAACGAAAATTCTTATTAATGAGACACAGCCATCTTAATTAACAAGGACTTTTGTACACTTCGCTGAAACTACCCTATTGGCGTATCATATCATTATGGACAGGTGACAGGTCTATGAAACAATTAAAAATAATGTAATCTTCCAGCAGCGCAAACCCATTTTAAAATAGCATTATTTAAATTTTTTTATGAAACTCGCACACGGGAACATCACGCGTCAGTTGATCAGGATTGTTTCAACGAAGTGTACAAAAGATCATATATATAAGATGGTTACGTCTACTCATCTAACTCTATATTATGTACTTCAAATGCTGTAAACAGAAAATCATATTGTTGATAATACCAGTTAGTTCTGGTTCTGTTCACTTATGTGAAGTATCACGATGTAACTACATGTAATAATAATTATAACAGAGTAAAATTTCCAATTTCGCAAATTAGTACGTACGCATATGTACATTTGTACAGTATACTAACTGATTATAATTACTAGTACATAATTAACGAAACCGAAAGTTTCTCCGACACTACAAAATCCCAGTAACAGTACTACATAACGTACTTGCCATTGCAGCTGAAAACCATAATTAACTGACGAAAAATACATTAAATACTGTAGAAAAATGCTCTACATTGCTCACCCAAGAAGCTCTTTACGATCATTAGCCAACATATCAAACTACGATTAAGTTAGGCACTATAAGAGCACGTTCTCTATGCACTTTATGATGTGCGTTAACATTTGCTGTACACTGTCCACAGCGTTTTAAAAAGTAAAAAGTATTACAGTAATTACCAGACATACGGATCTCACCCTGCCATTATTTACCAAATCAGTCACATAGGCTTACCTTTATGCTCTTTGTAGCAATATAGAGAGCAGCTATGAAAACGTAAATAAATAAGTTATTTTTTCAGCATTTAGTTCGATTCAAAAATAAGTGGTCTTAGAGCTACATAAATAAATAATAAATACTATATAGATACGTGCTACGCATTTACAGTGAGATAAGCAAGTTTGGATTTCAGCAATTTTAATTGTGATGTCTGACCAATAATTGAATTTCATTATAATTATAAATTACTAGTTGAGCTCACTTGCTTGAAGCGAGCGCACTCGATCTGCAATCTTTCACTGAAACTAAGGCCTGCAATAACATACCCTTTGCACTGTCTGCTATATCTGTACGTACGCTGTACCTTATACTCTCCACTGCAAAGTGGCAGCCAAGACCAGGCGCACAAGCAGTATTTAGCTGAAATAGCCCTGCTAAGTCGCCTTTGTAATCTTTATGGTCTTAAACTCACTAATATGATATATATTATACAGTAGGGCCAATCACAAGTAAACAGAGTTGCAAATTGAATGTTGTATATGAATTTCATATACATCATCGAATTTGTAACTCTGTCAAAATATTTAATACGCATCAATGTCATAAGTAAATTAATTATTCAAGGCATTATCTGCATATTATTTTATGACCTATATCCAATACATCAATGAAAGTTGAAGACGTTCGTCATGGAGCTGGGATTACGAAGGAACTCTTGCGTAGTAGCCGTAATACAAATTTCTTTAAGCTAACTGACTGTTAGTGCACAGTACTGTAAGTTATAATGGACAATCACATACTTCTGTAACGCTACCTAACAGTAAGCAGATTCGTTACAAATTGGAATTTCAAAAAAGTTTGAGTTCACAGTTTAATATAGGAGAGACGTGTGTAATTTTCTGTAACTTGACGATGTAGACGTCGTAGAGGACAGTCCCGACAATAGGTTCATACAGCATATTACCTAAAAGTAATTTAATTTTCTCGCTACGTATTTCAATTTACAATAGCACTGTATAGTAAAATGACGATCTTTAACAGAAACTAATTAATTATATAGAAACATTATGTAGTTGTCGATAGCGCACAACAACAATCCCAGAAAACCATCAAAGGTCATTTGTTGAGATTCTGTAAAAGCAAGTTCATAGCCCCAGCACACGAGACTGGTAGCTAAAGACCTTAGGAATGCTGGTGTGCAGCGACTGAAATCTGCGGTTTTACGTAACGTACATTGTTTAAGTTTTACCATGCAGGTAAGGGGAAATCTTTCTCTGCCATTAGAGTTTTACAATTTACAGAATCAGTTTATTATACTCAACGAGCGTACACGGTACGATGTCAGCATCGTAATTCTGCAGCATACTAACAGTAAATTTGCTAATATTATAGAGCACAGTAATGAGCAATTCATTTAAGTTACAGTATGTGTAGTATAAGAAAAGCATAGTGTGCTATGTCTTCACCTTATGCATATCTTAAACCTAGTCTTCATGAACTCGAAGAAGATTGTGAACGTAGTATGTACAGAACGTGTATAGCAGTTCTCTAACAAATTTTGAAACTACATAACCACGCTGAACACATCATAGTAATCACGACTCGCTAAAAATCCGTAGTTACTTAGCTCTAGTATACTATTCAACTTACTATCTGGCATTGCACTTGGGGCATCTATATATACCTTCCTTCACTGTACAATAAGTGCATAGTTTGGAGGCCATAGTTTCCATTCAGAGGATAAACAACAACAATCATATACCTATAATTTTTAGTCGCTCTTACTTTATGACTTCTCGTATTTTAAAGTTTCTACCAAGGAAGAAGTCACACTAAAAATAATGGACTAACAGTACTGTACTGTACACTACAGTACAGTAGATTAATAACCACGGTGGGCCAGAAGACTCAGACGGTGACGGTAAAAATAGCACGTACGAAGGCAATGACACTGACGACAGTGACATAAAAACTAGTACAGTACGTCATTGCCCTAGGTCCTCGGGTGATCGGACATTTCGCCTCACATTGTCTTAAATCTGAAAACTGTTTTAAACACTTCACTATGCTTCAGTATCTGTACTGATACTTAATTTAATTTAAAATTAAAATTTAATTTAATTTATTTTTCCATAGTACCGTACAGTATTGGCATTTTTTGATCACCTTCGGTGTAATTTTACTAAAGATGTGCTAATGTACTGTACAGTACTCTACATTCAGTAACTGATTTCAAAGGCGAAACGAAACTTTGGTTTACTTAACGAACTAAAGTACAGTATATAGTACTGTAGTTCACAGTACAGCATACTGTAGTGTACAATATGTACTGTATCGCATTGTACTGTACACTGTACAGTACTGTACAGGGTACATTGTACAAACCCGCCACGCCCGAGAACCTGTAATTTGTACCGTACAGTACTGTATTGTACTGTACACTGAGTGTACAGTTCTTAGCACACAACCGTACTGTACAGTACAGTACAGTACAGTAGATACGATGGAACCGCAAGCTAACAAATAAAATTTTTTAATTTTATGCCTTTTTCAGTTAATACTACTGACCAAGCCAGCTGAGTCAAGTTTCAACTACTTTATTACTACAGTATTGCGAAACGTATATAATTGTAAGTGGAACACGCACAATCGCATGAATATTATATATTTGATATTACTGTACAGTACATTATTCTTTTTATTATTTTATTTTATTTTATGTTATTCGTTTAGACATACTACCTTCAAAGACAGCGATCGATCTTACATACGCAGCTTTTGCAATGTATAGCGGAAATACTGGTTCTGCCAATCATCACCCGCCTTCATATCCAGGCTATCCACCAGCTCAGTCAGACGTTCATGCTATGCCTATGCCCGTAATTCCACAAAGTCATTACTCGTCAACGCGTCTAAATAATCCCCCGATTGACGTTTCATCAGATATTTCCACATTTTTGGGAATATTACGCGGTAAAACTTCCGACGACCTTCAAACCCTTTTACACAATGAAAGTAAGATAATTTCTATGATTGGTGAATCAGATCAGGTAAGTTTGTTATTATAGTATGTTATATACAGTACATCGATTTTAAATCTAGGGGAATTTACAACATTGTTAATGCTTACATCTACCTTTAAAATTGTATATTTTTATAAAACCAAAATAACTTTTTTATACACGTACAATGAGCCTACGCTACAGTCTATGTTACATTAGCAAGGACTCTGACATTACTTTCAATTTCTTAATGCAACAACAAATGATGAACTTACGAACGAAAGTACTACTGTGCCATCAAATGAAATTATTATTAGTTTAGATTTGTATGAGACACTGTTAGGATTGCTGGAACAGTTTGAATTTACGAATATAGACGTGTACTATGCATAATACTGTATGTTTTTGGCGTTACATTCTTATGCTGCGTTAAACGTACGCGTACAGTAAGCGCATATTATATGCATCGACCTTATTGTATTATCCTATATTGCAATATATACTATGCGTGTATTATTGAAGGTTCGGAAAATGAAGTCGACTATTCAAACTTCAACAGCAAGAAATCAAAGCTTAGCCGACTACAACTTAAAAAGGAAACCCGACCTTGAGAGTCGTATCAATAGTTTGAAACAAGTTCTGGAAAAGTACAAAACACTACGCGATGAATACGCACAGAAAGTACAACTTCTCGGTATAATAATCCTAGCGATGCATAATAAATTAATTAATGATATTGTACTACTACAACGGTAATACTATTGCTTATAGGCAAAGCAGTTATACTGTAATACTCTCTATTAATTAATAATGGATATATATATATATATATAATAGATGATTGATATTACAATTTTGATTTTGATCCAAAATTTCTCTCATACTTGGTAACTAATATTGACATCTAGGGAATTACCGTATAGATTTAGACACAATCTCTGCTCTTATGAAAGCATCTGTTGCTCAAAATGAAGAAGAAGCAGAAGTAAGTTATGGCCAGCGTACAAATTAATTATAGATCCAGCAATTAATTTAAAGGGGAAGCTTTCAAAGCTAGTAATGAGTTGAAATCAAGCTTTAGCAGCATTCAGATTCGATTACGTCAGTACAAGAATTATATTGGCTTTATTTATCCATGACTTTTTACACTTTACTTACTTCACGGATTACATAATTAACTATTACATTAAATAGTATTTTATAACTCTGCGTAAATCTTGATAGACGCTAGCAGATGAATTTATGGATAGGAAGATATCTGTTGAAAATTTCGTCAATGAATTCTTAGAAAAGCGAAAAGAAGCCCACTTACGGATAGCAAAATCTGAGAATTTAATAAATATTATCTCCCAAAGTGGTTCTCAGGCTAATTGGTACGTAGATTACCGTTTCGTAATTTTGTGGCAGGATTACTTGTCGATGATTCCCTTTGAATATTAGAGTATAAATGACGGCTGATATACACTAATTTACTCTTCACAATAATAATAAATGTTTAGGTAAAGATCTGACCTCTGCAATTAAACGTCGTTTCATCACTTCTCAAGTATCGTATTTGTACCAAGCAGTAGTGTACCGGATTGCACCCTCATATTATAATACTTGATATCAAGTTAGTCATTTCACATTTCATTAACTGGTATAATGAGTAAATATTAAACAGTACCTCGATATAGTATTTTTTCCACTATTCAGTCACGCTGCTGCTAAAAATTTCGAATTAAGCTTCGATCATACAGTACATTATGAATTTTTGTAAAAAATTTTCTGGAATACACGTTTAGAGTTTTATTCGCAGTTTGATGTATTTATAATTTCAATTCAACTAATTTTGATAAGTGCTCAGCTTATTTTGCGGAAATATATGGCATACATGCTTTAAATCTCCGATAACAGCAAATTGCATTAAAATATATATCTAATTCATTATAATTATTATTCACAAATTATCCTCATATTAGGAAAATGATTATGGCATTTTCTATCAAATACACCTAGCATTAAAGAAGTATACGTATATTGTAGTGGTTACAATTTTATTGTAGAACTTGAAATTGATAACCATCAGAAAGAATGCTTGATTCTGCATGTAATTGCGTAGAAATCGAAAGAGAAATATTAGCATCAATTCCTCAGCTTTAACGTGTGAACTGCTTTGCGAACTGAATTGCTGAATAATGTAGTGTACTGCACGTAAATAAATACTTAATTAAATACTTTGCAAGTACTGTACTAGTAATCAATACCATACCGTAGCGTATACTATAATCGGATCAATCTGCAGTATATAGGTAGCTTACAAAACATAAAAGCTTTCATTTGGTACGTTAAATGTACATTTACAACACACTTCAAATGCTCAAGACAACTCCTTTAGTTTCATTCAATGCAAAGATATAAGTATTACTTCTTTGATATGTTCAGTTTTTACATTTTGAATATAAGCGTATTGTAAGCTTGCAGTAATGACGAACAACTACCTGCGCTATAAAAATGACGTATTTATACAGTTCGCATTGTGGAAAGTATAGGTCAGAAGATGAGATTAAATTTCCGATTCATTAATATCTTGCGTAACATGGATTCAACGAAGGTCAGTTTCTGTATTACTGTATGGCGTTAACGGTGTAACAATCACGACAATAATAATAATAGCAGCATCAGACTCTTTGTCTTGAAAATACGTGTGTATGCCAGGTCAAGTTTACTGAGCTAGTAACTTTACAAAGTACTGTAATGAACTACTTTATAAAGTCACCAAATCATTGCTAATTTTTAATCAAGTCAGATTTAACCTATACGGGTCAATATAGGAGTTAAGATTATAATTAGTAGCATAACCGTCCAAATTGATCTCCGATGTTCTCTAACAGCTATAACTTGATAAATTCGCTCCGTTGCTTCTTTGCCGCACTTGCTGATTGATGATTCCTTTTCAACGTATTAGCATTAGCATATGGTAGTCAGCTCCAGGAGATCGATAAAACCGTCTGCTTGAATATGTGTATGGTTGAGGATTGTTTTTTGAACCTGTAGAATGCACCAGATACCCATGTTCTACCACCATACTTCTGCCATACTTTCGATGCAATTCGACAGAAGCTAAAACTGAATGCGCCGTTATTTCGGTAAATTTATTATGATCTACCAGGCAATTACCGATTATGTCTAGTGATACTTTTTACAAAGGTGACAATAAGAAGCTTTGATCTAACCTTGAGTTGCGATAGGTGATATGCCAAGCACGTAATAGTAATTTGAGTGATTCACTTTAATTATCTCTGTTGAATGTAATCGTTGAAGAGAAATATGGCATATTGAAGCTACATTAGATTTATACGTACCACTTTCAGTTAAGGCTCCTCTTAAATCATTAACAATAACTGAACAGGTGCCAGTTTGATAACTATAAGTTATCCATTTCATTTCAAAAATAAAATTTTACAAGACCCGGTCTAATGCTATCAATACAACAATATACTGTAATTCTCTTGTGGATGAAATAATTTTTTATTATGTAACGAAGTAATTCCTCAGCAATAAGAGAAATCCTCCTTTAATGCTCCAATTAGCTGTCTATTATCGAATACGTATGCGCACATCTGGTCTTGACGTACCACACTGTAACATTCTGCAATATCATATGATTTCTCTGACTTAGTAATGGAGGAACAAGTCGTTTGACAGATCGATTATTTAAATTAAATTTTTTTATTCTGTGAAACAAGAAAATTAAGTGTATAGCTCACAAATCACAAATTCTGTAAGCAATAACTTATGCTATCCAGGTTAATAACTGAAACTAACTGGATGGCTTTTACCCTACTGTCAAACTCTTGTTATCATTCAGAATTAATTACGTTAGTAGGCTGCAGTAGTTCCCGTTTGTGCAACCGCTGTCTCACTCTCCGTAACATCTTCGATACTCATGCAGATCACGTAACAGAAATAAATATTCTACAGTTCAGTATGCAGTACTGTACTGTAGATATCTACGGTGACCTACTGTACTGTACACTGTACAGTACAGTAGAAGGGCCAATGATCCACAGTGCACGGCTCTAACTGTACAGTACGTATCTGTTCCTCTGCTCCTCCGCTATGTACAGTAATACTGTACAGTACAGTACTCTATTTCTTTCCAGTACCGTTATATTTTATATTTTACGGGCTTCATTTTACAGTTGCTGCTGTGGCCGTTCTGGGCCACCCGCCACCGTAAGAAAGGCGTGTACTGTAGTTTATACATGTATATCGTACTGTATAGTCGATGGAATAATAATTTTTTACTTTTATTACACTATACGTAGAGCTATTTTAGAAAAAGAGAAGTTTTATTGCTCTGAGTTAGTATAAACTTTAGATACGCAAAGAAAGGGTTCTGATCTAGACGTGCTAATGTACTGTATGCAGTACGGCTACCACGAGACGTGTGGGTCTAGGTTTTCTTTTAGTAGTCCATGATATACAGTACAGTAGGTCATTATTGTACTGTAGCGGTGTGTTTATTAATTTTTCAGATTACTGTAGTAGATTTTGTCCTTAAACCGATATTTTGTAATGGGTATTACTAATAGCGTAATTCTACCAACATCTATAAAAAAAATTTAGCTCTCTAGCTACATCTTGGTATAAAGTACATTTTTTTACATTAGTTTAAACTTTAAAGTTATATTTTCCCCCTTTTTCTGTCTGAAAACAAATAAACACGCTCTGTACTGTACAGTACACAGTACACAGTGCACTGTACAGTGTACTGTACAGTAGTCCAAGCTCTTGGACATTTTGAACTTACTGTATGCCGTTGCCTAGCAGCGAAACTAAGATACTGTATCGCGTTAGGGTTTTTAGGGTATTTAATAATGCTATTATAAATATTTCATGTACTGTACAGTACACTCAGTGTTACACCTGTCGATGGTTTATTCCGCGAATTTACTATTGCACACCATTTAAAATTAAATTAATTAGTTAAACTATTCAATATAATAACAAGTACATTTGCTAGTTTACTTGATACATTGTCAACTGTTCCCGAAGTTGGTGGTTAAGCCTTAATATTTATGTAGTAGTGTAGATCTGTAAGTGGTGGGCTAATTTCTTACTAACGATTAAGGTATGTATATTCCATGTAAACGAAGTGAAGGGGTCATCGGCCAGTAAATCACGAAGTAATTAATTGATATATTTATTATCTACTGTAAATTCAACAAATCGTTACCAATGAGAATATCATAAGTCTTCTGCCTCGCTAATTCGGTGAAGTACACCGTACATTACGTAATACATCGATATGAAACTAGATGATCCCGCATTTAAAACAATTATTAACTAATACTATTATATTTTCTATGGAAGCTAATGCATTATGCTATACAGTATACATTATTATTATTTAGTGTATTAATTAGACGATAAATCAATTAATAATGTGGTATATAATTAAACGACAAGTAATTTTAAATACCATGAAACAAATTCATCAAATTAAATAAATTAAGGATCATTCTGAAGTTCTTAATATGCACTTTCTTGTGGATGAGACCTGAATAAATTCGCTTTCAATTTTCGTCAGTATGGCAGGGATAGAAAATGAATACGGCATACCTTCCTGTATCAATTGGCAAGCGGAAGCAGTCGCAGACTTCATAGAAAATATCGGATTTAAGCAGTATAGGTATATAAAATGCTTAATCCCCTCAATATTACATGTTTAATTTTCCATACTTAAATCAAATAATTTATTGCTTAACTGCATAGAAATATACTGCTACTGTACCATATACTTCAATAAAGTGTAATAACCCTGATACTGTAATTGCAAAACGGTAACAAAATCGTGCTTATAGCAATATACATTGCGAAATTTAACTCGATTTTCCTTTACCATAACAAGAAAGGTATCGTAGCTTAAGGAACCAAATTTAGATGAGCAACAGCTACGTAATAAAGTTAAATCTTTCAATCTACTATTAGTATCGATTAACCAATAAAAATGTCAACGTTCTTTTGTTTGCTACTTGATCCTTAAGTTAACCTCTATCCATACGTAGAAAAACATTCTTGCAGAATGAAATAAAAGGGAGAAATTTAATAGCAGTAGATGCCTCAACCTTACCAAAAATGGGAATCACGGACTTTGATCATATCAAGGTATTGTATGTTATTCTTTAATGTTACTAATTCCAACATCTACTATGATTTAGATCGTTTTAGTAAATTGATTAATTTTTGAAAGCCGTAAACTTACGCTATGAGTGATTTAAATATTGCAGATAATCACGAAAAATATCCGAGAACTACTAAAGATAGAAAAGCCAAATTCGAAACGGAGCATAGCACTACCTCCAAGGGGGACCATTGCCACATTTCTTGAACGCAAAAGCCGAACCGGCAAAACTTACGACAATTTAAAGTTCATACCAGAAGACTACATCGAAGAAGATTGGTAATATCCCCTTCACATTTGATATGGGCTACCAATTACACTATACTGTAATTAGTGGTTTAATTATTTATTTACAGCATATTTGCAAATATATCAAAAGTTTCGCTCAACAATTGTATGCTACAGTATCTTATTGGCTATTTTATTTCTTAATATCGGTGTATGAGTTGAATATCACATTCATATATTACATTACACGACCATTTCCGGCATTTTTATCTCTAAATTAGAGTTGTAGATTACTACTAAGATAATCAAAGTTTTTATCATATCTTTTAATAGTAAAAAATTACAAGATCTTAAAATAAAATCAAGGTATTTTGAAAGATTTGGGATCAAAGAAAGAAATCTAATTAATAACCAGTAACAAATCATCTTACAATTGCATCGAACTGGCTCAGAGTCTTTAGTAAGTTAATGAGCCGGAAATACAATAAGTAACAATCCTAAAGTTACCTTTATGTGTAAAAAGGGTCGGTAAGGATACGATTATTTTAGCGACCCGTTAAATTATGGATGTTATGATGAACATATACCGTGCAGTATGCTCATAAATTTTCTAACAAAGTCAAATGGTACGTCTCTGACCTAGTTGAAAATCTACTGTCCATACGAAGATGCACGTGATCGACTCATGCGAAACGAAGAATTTCAAAATGAACATGTAAATTGTACTACCCTGTGACACCACTTTATTAATAAATTTCGTTTATCCAAGAAAATAGACCTAAAATATTCACCTATATCCTATAAACTGTTCGATATTACCAACTCCATATTTTCCTGAACCTAGTAATAATTCGTACGCAACGTAGTATACGTGTGGGCAATCTAACGTACTTATGATATTAAATCAAAGATGTAAACACCTACAAATAGGTATGCAATCATACGCGTATTATCTCTTGCAATTCTCATCTGTTCTATATACTTTAGCCGATGTATTAGAAATGATTCGAAGCATAGAGAAGTTGAATTATTGAGACCAAACGGAGATTCTTGCATAATCTCCCACTATAGTACGTAAAACGCAATTTTTCGTTCACCGATCACCTGATGGACATTGCTAAAGTTATCCAACAGAGTAATACAGCTGATAGTATCGTTACAAGTAGCCCAGAAAGCCACTTTGTCAGTAAAATACAAAGTAAAATATCACTCACGATTATACCAGGTGGTACTAAAAAATAGCCAACTAACCTCTTACAAATTTACATTTATATCAATGCAAGACGACGAATAATTTACCATACATTAAGTAACTGAAGAGAAAAGGTTAAATCTCTTGCTGAGTAATAGATAATGTGATACCAAAATAAGTATTTAAATGCACATCCGGAGGAGTCAGATTTGGCTAGACACTATATACTGAATCTTAACAAAGATACGAAACAAAATAAGAGCTGATCTTTACATGCAAATGGTACTGATCGAACTGTTACAGTGAGACACTAAAAGACCATTAATTATTATTCAATAACGAAGAATATTAGAAAGGAACAGAATCGCGGTTTCAAAGTATCAACACCAAATACTTTTAACAGTTCAACAAGCAGAATAAGCAATTAGATATGAATTTCACATACAATCTGAAATCAACTAATAAGAGCAATGGCAATTACGACGAATACAATAAAAAATGTTCAAGGAAATATTCAGACCACAAATTGGTACAAACTATAAGCGGAACCAAAGATGTTTATAAATAGTTTCGCTGATACTGCTTAGTGTTGTAAAATATAACCTGCAATCCTACAATCATATCGATAAGTTACTGTAATTTTTTCTCATTCATAAAGGATCTTTGATTTGAGTTACCCTCTAAAGTACAAAATCAAATTTTATAGCCTTCAAAAACTTCATCAGTAGCAAATCTTACAATGATTCTTAATTAGCATTACCTTGCATTCGAGATAGATATTTCAAAATTTCATCTAATATTATCACAGGAAATGAAAATTTTAGTACAGCAATCCATTCCGTAGTGTTTAGAGGAGTTACTTGAAATATAAGTGCTAGAATATCCACATATAAGATTATGAAGTGCAAAGCCAGCGATACTACAATAGCGCCAATAAGCCATATATTCTTGAAAGGTGACATTACCAATAAACTTTGATTTTCGCTAATACTGTTTAGCGAATTCAGTAATTCAATAATTACTAATACCGATAAGGCCATTGCATTAGCACTTGTTTCTTCAAACACTTCGCAATGTATTCCTTCGAAATTTTCTGTTTCACTTTTACATTGCATGTGATGTGTCTTAAAATAGTAGATAGAACAACGCTAAGCCGTTAAAACCTTTATCAATTACGTATCTTCTTATTCCTAAATTGCATCGGCCTTACCATTTGATACCAACTAACTTGAGGTCCGCCTTCATAGTACATAAACCACCAAGCCGCAGCTCCAACAGTTGCCACACCGACATACACTATTTGTCGAAAATAACAATGAATCCAATATGGGCGGAATACAGTGAAAGACATCCATAATCTTTAAAAATACAACTATAATCATTTTACCTCCGATAGTTAAATATCTAAAAAACAGCCAACCACTTATGAGAGGCGCCTTTGCATCTCGAGGTTTCTTTTCCATGATATCTTTGTCAGGCGGATTAAAGCCTAACGCCGTGGCTGGAAATCCATCCGTAACCAAATTTACCCATAATAATTGAACAGGAATTAAAGATTCCGGCATTCCCAACGCAGCAGTCAAGAATATACTATAAAATACATATTATTACTACTTGACAATAAATGATATCATTGTTTCATTCTAGATTTACTTAGTACAGTTATCATATTATTTGTACAATTAAAAATTCGTGAAAAATGTAAACAAGTACTTTAGTAAGTTGACCAACCTGACAACTTCTCCAATATTCGAAGATATCAAATACCGAATAAATTGCTTTGTATTATTATAAATTGCTCGCCCTTCTTCCACAGCTGCAACAATAGATGAAAAATTATCATCCGCCAATACCATCTGTAAGCGTAGTTAAGATTAACCCTAGCTCTCGTTTTTATATAGATCGCATGTAGCACTAACGCGAATACTGATCAGACGCCGAGTTTTCAACCCAGAAAAACAGTAGAACAGGATAACAAATACAGCTATTCTGTTCTTAGATCCGTAGTCAAATGAAACATCAATGCAAGAAAACGTTACTAGAAAACCTAATAATTCGCAATCTAAACATTGATATTCCATCGACAAATCAGGACCCAAGAACTGCGTAACTTCAGAGAATGGATAGACTGTTGACATCATTTCAGTGACAAAAGAATCTTAAATAGGTAATTTTAACAACATCATGTATAGAAACTTTAGTTAGTGGATATCAGAAGCGCTTTTAGCAACTTCAGTTCCAGATCCCATAGCAACACCAATCTCTGCTTTCTTGAGAGCAGGAGCGTCGTTGACTCCATCACCTGTCATCGCAGAGATATGACCTGTACTTTGTAAGTACTCTACAATTTTACTTTTATGTGTCGGTTCTACTCGAGAAAACAATCTTGCTCGAAGGGCAGCCTGTTTCTGTTCTTCTGGAGGCAATAGATCATATTCCCTTCCTGAATATGATAATCCTTCCAAAAAAGTGAACGTAATATAAAGAAATTCATTATTTGTAAATGGCAGATTATTCTTTTACTAACTGAACTACCTGTCGTATTTTCATCAGGTTCAAAGACACCAATCTTTCGACAAATTGCCTCAGCAGTGTCTTTGTTATCGCCAGTAATAACTATTACTTTTATACCGGCTCTATAACATTGCTGGATTGCATTATATACTTCCTTTCGAGGCGGATCTAACATTCCGACTACCCCAACGAAAGTCATATTGCTCTATGCAGACAATTAATTAGTAAATTAAAATATCAATCAATTACTCCATATTAGCAAGTTTTGTCGATTATCACATTATCAATGCTAAGCAGCCATCAATGAGCTACAATAAACTCATATACTTACCTCATATTTTGAAAAATTAGCAGGATCTTCTAAATTCATATCTTTCGGATCCACAGGATCATCAACAGTCGCCAACGCTAAACATCTGAGTGTGTCCGCACCTAAATGAAAAAATTTTTCATAAAAACAAGATAAGGTGTTCATAATTGATTAACGTACTGACCTGTTCCATACTCTATTGTCTGAGTCATAATTTGTTCTCTGATGCTATCTGTCATGGGTACTTTGCTTTGATCAGCGAGACGTACATAAGTACATCTGTCCAAAATACTTTCGGGAGCTCCCTGCAAATATTAATTGTTTATAGGGCGGTTTAAACAATTGTTTATAATTAGACGCATGCATGAAATTTAGCATCACCGACTACATAAAACTTTAAATAAACACGATTACTGTATACCTTAACAAACATCTTTTGACCGGTTGCGAATTTTGCTTTACTTTCTCCGTCGATGGAAGTGCAGTATGCACTCATAGATTTACGATCCCTTGAGAACTCCATAGTAAACTCCTTACCAATTAAAAATGATTATTAGCGCAATTCATATTATTCAGATTATAATAGAAGAGTCCAGACCTTCCTAAATTGAGATTTTATAACGTTGTTGCAAACACTAGCCAATTGTGCTTTAGAAAAACCATCCTTAGTGGTTTCATATACATTTAGCTTTTCTACAAGAACTAATAGCGCAGTTTCTGTGGCTTCACCAATTTTTTCGTAAGAACGCTTAAACTATGAAAAATGTAATAATGTTATATAAGTAGTCACGACTAAGAGGTATTAATGAGACTGAATAGAGGTAGAGTAACTGACTTCATTATAATCTAAACTGGAATCGTTGCATAAACTACATATCGTTGCAAGTTCCCTGAATTTCTCTCGGTCGCTGTCTTTTATTTCTGTTCCATTCATCGATTTTCTATAAGTGAATAACGCGGAAACTCAATATATTCATTATAATAACTGATATAATAATATATCTTACACGTCGCCAATCGGCTCATACGTCGAACCACCAACTGAGAATTTGATAAGGTTAGTCTTATCTCCTTTAATGCTTTCGACAGTGAAAAACTAAAAATTGAACGTATGTCCCATAAATATAGAAATTTTGATGTTCCTGCATGATTCTAATGAATTAAAGACCAGCTTACCTTACTAACTGACATCATGTTCGTAGTGAGAGTTCCTGTCTTATCAGAACAAATAACTGTAGTACAACCCAAAGTTTCCACTGAAAAAAGACTTCTCACGATGGCATTTTTCTTAGCCATACGGCGAGTACCTACGAATATTACAATAATTTGTATACCATCAATCCAATCACCTCACAAAGTTCTCATATCAAACGGTTACCTAGCGCTAAACAAGTTGTTATTACGGCTGGCAAACCCTCTGGAATAGCTGCGACAGCTAAAGCTACCGCGATTTTAAAGTAGTAAATAGCACCCTTCAACCAGGATCCACCATGAATAGGGTCAGAAAAATGACCAATGTTAATAGCCCACACAGCTATGCAAATAACAGAAATGACCTACAACAAATGAAATATCATAATCTTCATATTCTGCTTATCGTGTTAATTCACAGCAGTTTTTGTCAATAAACCAGATATTCCTTTTAAAATATAGTTAATGTTGTGTACGATAACGTTACATCTCAGAAACGAGGAAAATATGATATCAGCATCAAGACTCTGAATTATTTTTCGTCACAGATTATAACGAAACCAAAAATAAATAAAACGCAAAGCGAACCGCAATTTTTATTAAGTAACCTTCGATAGCTGTTGTCCAAACTCATCAATTTTCTGTTGTAATGGTGTCCTCTCCGTTTCAGTTTCTACCATCTCAGTACGAATTTTGCCTTGTACATAAATTATACGTATTTCAGATCTCACCGATACATAGGTCGTAATTTAATCAATTAAACAAGTACAGACTGCAAATAATCAACACAACGCTGTAATTTACCGATTTCTGTATCCAGACCAGTTCGTACTACAATACCGGTAGCTTTTCCAGCGGAAATATTGGTACCCTTTATACGTATAAATGTATATATATATATATATATATGAGTCAATTTGATAAAATTATTAACTCACAAATAACGAAGGACAAGTATTTTAACGAGAATTAATGCCGTACTATCGTAAAGAAAATACCGACGTACGGAAAATAACATGTTCTTTTTATCCTGATTAACAGCAGCCTCATCAGGTATAACGTCCGTATGCTTTAAGACGCTGACACTTTCACCTATGTAATTTTACATTATTCTTATGTAAGAGCTATTACTTTAAATGTAATTCTTATCGAATTTACTGTAAATTAAAGTTCGTAATAGCCAGCTATCTACCAGTCAATATTGCTTGATCTGCCCTTACGGTCGTCGACTTGATCTTAGTAATTCTTATGTCAGCTGGTACCTTATCACCAACTGATCAAATAATAGCGGAAACGATTATTATCAGTATCAATGATTAATCAAACAAAATGAGAACGCAATCATCTAGTAATGAACCATTAACCAAATTCTATAGATCAGTCCATAAAATTCATAATCACAGTACTTTCATTTGAAACACGGATTATGTAATAAATACATCATTTCATCGAAAAAAAATCGCTGACTAAAAACGAATCCGCACGGTCCATATATATCAATGAAAGCATCGCAAAGTGATGAACCGATCAGACTAACTCTGCTGTATGTTATGACAACTCCCGCTGTGTATTGTGATAAGGTAATATAACAACACCATTCATCGGTTAGCTTTTAAAGATAATGATACTAACTGCAGTACTTTAACTTATCTACTTAATTATCCAACTAACTAGCTGTGCTGTACTGTACTGAAATTAACAGCCTTATTCAGTGGGCGTCACTTATTAAGATAAATTTGGTGTATTTCCAAATTAACTCAAAAATTAATATCTCCACACATCTACTTCACTGACTGCGAAATAATCACTACAAATACAATAAACAACAGTAGCTTACGACTTCGACCTCCTTTTGTTCAATCAATATAACAATAGCCTATTACAGTACATATCAGTTACAATGAAGAGCGCAAGATCCTATATAATTGAATGTAGCATTCTTAATAATAGCAACTAGCAAGAACTGTGATAAATCCTACATAGGCCCTCAACGGATCAAATTATTTTGGGCTGCTAGTATCGAGATGATGAATCTCATAAGAATACTAAAATCTCATAAACCCAACCTGCAACCTCTACAATATCGCCAGGAACAAGAAATCGAGCTTTAATCTTTTGAACGCCTTCTCTGTCTTGACGAACAACTTTAGCTAATTCTGGCTCGTACTCCTTTAAAGCTTCTATAGCGCTCTCAGCGTTTCTTTCCTGATCACATATTAATTTATCTTAATCTTATTCATTGGATTGCGATCATAACGAATAAAATATATAAACTGCACGTAACAGTATACGTATATATATACACACAATCTAAACTTTATATCCTTTCTATAATATTAATACGACAATAATACTACCAAGTAATCTAACTAGTAAAATCATATTATCAAACAAAGCAACACTATCCGTATCGCGATGCTAAAATAACCATAGCATTTCTTGATATGGTAGTTGACAATAATACTGATTCTTACCTGCCAAATTCCAACAATAGCGTTTGCAATTAAAATGAGTAAAATAACAAATGGTTCAACAAAAGCAGTCGTTTGACCTTCACCTTCTTCAAACCACGCCAGTAGCTAAATTTAACGTAAGAATGGATTACAAGTATCATACAGAATTAAATGCCAGGCTTTCGGATTCGAATAAGGTATAACTAATAAATGCTTCTTCTAGTTGTATTGAACTGTCTGTAAAGACTTACAAATGATATAACAGCAGCTAGCAGGAGAATTTTGATTAGCAAATCATCGAATTGTTCTAGTATTAACTTCCATAATGATTTCCCTATGTACAGTAAGCACAATGATAATTCCAACTCAAAAAAGCTTTAAAAAACAGATCGCATAGAACAGCAGCATGGTAGTTATAATTGATACCTTAGACAGTATTAAACGTGAAAAAGTAAAGAAATCGAACACGTATTAGTGTAAATTTCTATCCCACTTCCGTACAAATTGCAATAGTATAGGAACACATAAAATTATTTTAAGGTAAAAAGACAAAAAGCCTTACCTTCCTCAGCCGGCAGTTCTGTTATTCGTAAGGAAACCGTTTAGAAAAAAATTAATTTTGTGTTAGTGAAAATATCATGAATACATAGTACTGTACTGTATATGTAGTATGTACTGTATAACATGTAATTCAGATGGTAGTGCATGTAAGTGATATAATCATCGTAACTCATATCACATAAAAAAGTCTGGATATCATCATTATTTAGTAATATAAATTAAAATCGGAAGGGAAAGAAAGGAATTACAAAACGAATACGTAAAGTTAGCTTTAATCTTTTCATATGCAAAAGAGATTTTTCTTTTCGTTACCGTTAAGTCCGTATTGTTCCCGCTGCTTCTCTACTTCTGCGTTATTTAATCCTTGCTCTTCTGATACTTTAAAATACTTAAATAATTCTTCAGCCGACTTCGCATGCGGAAAATCCATGTTCGAAAAATTTATACTAACAAGTAACAAGGGGATCTATTAGTTATTATTAGTAGAATCGCAATTAAACTACTACAATGAAAGAACAGAAATAGGCCGACGCGCTAGTGGTAAAGTCCAGTACATCAGTAGTTTTCCCGTTTTTATGACACTTAGTTTAACCGTAAAAACTGATTACCACCGTACATGTACAGTACAGTACAGTACAGTACAGTACACTGAAATTTTCAAAAAAGCCTGTTATTGCATTCCGCCTTCTTTCTCAGTACAGTACAGTATTCACTGTCAGTACAGTACTGTACTGTACTGTACACTGTACAGTGTGTACTGTAGATGCATACTGTACTGTACTGTACTGTAGAGGTTTTTTTCTCTGTTCTACAGTACACAGTGCTGTACTATAAGTAGATACACAGTTATTAGATCTGTGTATAGAACCCCCCCCCCCACTCGTTAATACTGTATACAGAGCACTGTAATATGACTACAGTGCACATGATGCACCTTTGTTTTAGCTCCACACTTAACACGCTTTTACGGAAAGAGCACCCGACGCTAGTACTTACTGTAGTACTGTACTGTAGTTAGTAGTAACACTACATACTGTACACTGTACTGTACAGTACTGTACTTGTCCCTTTTAAATCTGTAGATTATCACTGTCGCTTCCCATCGAGCATATGACTTGTCCTATTCTTGCATCAGTCAAAACACAGCATCACTTAACCCTTACTGTATACTGTATGTACTGTACAGTACAGTATTGTACAGTATATTTATTTAATAAGAGAAATTCTCTTATTGAACTTAACTACGGTATAGTAAAAATGGCTATAGCTGTGACATTTACGGCGGTACGGTCTCTAGGCGTACCGTATTTGTACTAATCTGCAAGATTTGTAGGCTTCAGCAAGCGCCAACTACTGTACTATAGTACAATAAATGAAAATTGGTTGTCTAAAGCTAACTAATTAAGTAGTCACTTTTCTATCTAGTTATAAACAAGATATCAAAACAGTAACAGCTGTATCACAAAGGCACATTGCCTACTGCTCTGTTCCAATCTTGAATGAAACTCAATAAAATTGCAGGAGTCGGATATTACTGTTGATCCCATTTACTTTCTATTATAATTTAATAGCTACGAAGCAGTAGGCAATAATTTACGCGTATTATGATTGGAAATCGCTTAGCGTCAATTTGCGCTCTAATTATGGTATGAACAGTTAATACTATAAAAGTCTATAAAAACTGTAGAAGTCGGATATTACAGCTAGGATATTACTGTTGAAACAATGCTAAGAACCATGAAAGTAAAATCAATCGAATCAAGGATAATTTTTTTACCTCTATTACTCTATACTGTATCTTAATATAAGAACTGATATGCAACGAGTACTGTACAGTAGTACTATATGATATTATACACACTATGTCTATGCGACAGTACAATATTACATTGTTAAAAAGTGTTCTTCATTTCGAATACTGCAGTGTAGTGCAGTCTGCAGTTACAGCTACAGCTAGTGCACAAAGCATGATGAGATTAGTATTATAATGTATCGTACTAGATATATATATATATATATATTATTATACATACACACACTACTAGTGTACTGTATACAGTACTCAGTACTACTGTACACTTGTAAATTTACTGTAATGCATCATGAATTCATGATCAAATCTTTCATTAATAAATTAAATAAAAATCCGTGGCAGATGCTGTGTATTGGCTTAAAATAAAATATTTCTCAGATGCAACTTACCTACGATAAATACAGTAGACGTAAAACGTATACTTGTCGGCTGTTGTACTTCTGAAATGAGCCAAAAAATGAGCTGAAATTCAAAGAGTCTAGATTAAGCGTGGCAACTGGCAAGCACTGTTTTACTGCGGTCGTTTTTTCCTTTCTTTTCTTTTTCTTTTACTGTCAACAGGGTATGATCAGGGTCCACTGGGCGTCCGGGGTCGTGACTGTCCACGTCATACTGTACAGTACTGTACTGTACAGTATATTATTGTACAGAACAGTACAGTACAGTACTGTACTGTACAGTAATCACCGGGAAAGACTTACTGTACTGTACAGTGTACACCTTGTACGGTTGAACACAACGTACTGTGCAGTGTACAGTACACTGTACAGTACAGTACAGAACAGCATACTGTACAGTACCATGGACTACTAATTAGATCTTGACGGTAAGATTTACTGTAGTAGTATCATGATTGATCATGACCACTAGATTTCCGTACGTCGAAGTAGTCCGCGATACAGTACTGTACCGAGTAAAGATCGGGTAATACTGTACGTATGGGCAAGTACACGTGTAGCACAGCACAGTTTAACGTCTCACTACGATGCAATTCACTATTGTCTAGACATTGCAAAGGTATAAAATTTTTTGCCTCTAGCGTTAAGGTCAGGCTAATAACACTTGCACAGCACATGAAGCAGTGGTACTTGATAGTTTATGCTTCATAGTTAATCAATTAATTAATTTAAAGCTATTAAAATTAAAATTAATATAATTTTTGGTGAGAACTCAATGGGCAAACAGAGCTGATTAATTAATTCATTCGAAATTATGCGTAACACGCGCTAAAGTCTCTGATAAGGTACAAGTTAGACAACAAAAAGAAAATTAGTGCTGTACAGCAAAAAAAGGAAGTAAATCTATCGTTCTCTATACAGTATTAGAAATTTTTAGAAAGAACGGCAGCTTTACTTCCCTCAATTTTTTAGTAATTCCTACCATCAGTAACTCAGTAGGTGCATGCCATCAAAAATTTTAGATTGGGATAAATTCTCCTTTAAGTTAACTGTATATCTGTATCTCTACAACACTGTATTATATCGTGACAGTAATTCCTAATTATTATCATTATTAATGATAATATTCTCAAGGATTAGCAAATTTAACTTCATTTAAAAGCAGATATGCGATTGGTCAAAACCGTGTAAAACGGATTTTTTTTATTACTTTCAATTACTGTTACTACTTAACCAATAACACTCAAAACTACTGTAAATTTCATTTTGCATGAGTATATAACGGTCGTCACATTAACTCAATAAAGGTATCTTTTCCAACGAATTAGACAAAAACTCGGCAAAGTTTTTAGATAAATGATGTTGACCTTAATCGTAGGATATAACATGTATATTTCAATACCAAAATCGATATACGCCAAAACTTCATCATACAATAACGAATCTGAAAGCTTCGATCTCTAGGATAACCTTGAGCTACGAAAATTTAGCTTTGTAAAGGGATTACAAGATGGTACTGTAGCTCTTCACATATTTCGCAGTAATTTGTTAGGTACATTAATTTAACGAAATCTCTATTACAAAATTATTTAGCTGCATTGTAATCTGGAATGCAATCTTAGAGTTACCCAATAATTCTAAATATCATCGTCGTCATCCGGAAGAGCAACCGACTGAGCTTGTACCAACTCCTTTTCATACTGACTGACCAATGCAGGATCCATACGCACCTCAGGAGGCGCCAATGCCGGCATGGCGACAAAATCTAGATTAGGGTCGCCCGTCAATTTTCGTGCAAGCCAAAGAAACGGCTTCTCAAAGTTGTAGTTACTTTTTGCGCTGATATCGTAATACTGAGGTAAAAAATTATTACTGATTTTAATATTATACCCTAACATTATTTAATTTACTAACGATATCATCCCAACAATACAGAATATATTCATAAGCTAAATTTTAATAATTCACGTAAGAAATCTACCACATTAAACCAAGACCACAAACACGAATTAGTGATACACCACTAACCTGTAAATTCTTCTTTCGATGAAAATTTATCAGTTTGGCCTTAATTTTACGATCTTTTTCGTCAACCTTGTTACCACATAAAACAATTGGGATTTCATTGCAAACACGAACAAGATCTCGATGCCAATTCGGGACATTCTTATAAGTCATTTTAGAGGTAACATCGAACATAATAATCGCGCATTGTCCCTGAATGTAATAACCGTCACGAAGTCCTCCAAATTTTTCTTGACCGGCCGTATCCCAAACATTAAATCTTATCGGTCCAAGATTAGTGTGAAATAACAGCGGATGCACTTCTACACCTAGTGTGGCTTTAAATGGAAGCTTAATTCAGCTTAAGTAATAACACACTACCTTAAATACAGAAAAAATTTTTAGCCTTTTGAGACAATCTAAATTTAGGGACGACCCGTTGTCACTGTATCCTTCGCTAAAATAGACGCTGAAACTACTTCCATAAATATTATATCCACTGCACAATGTATGGTTGACGCATCTGTATAGAACTAAATTAACTAATTTGCTTCATATCGTAATAATTCACCGTTATTTTACATATCGTCCCCTATCTTAATCCTCCCTATATTCTAAACCTTCAGTAATTAATCATTATTTGATGTAATACGTAACATGTTAGGCAGTGTATATTGCGCTTACGGTAAATGACAGTAACAAAATCTGGCATATAATGATTAACTACTTTACCCAACACTATCATTACAATATCTTACAATATGATAAAATTTCTACAACAAAACAATCTTAACAAATTGTATAATCTATAGGCTTACAATCAGAAAGATGATCATGATAAAATGCTATGAGGGTGAATTGTCATTTTTAAACAATCAAATAAGGCCTTTTTATACACGAGAGTAGGTCAATAATTTATCCACAGATAAATGATTTAAGCTACTAAACCAATATTGCAAATGAAGTGCTATAAAACTGCATCATCGGAAGATAATTGTATGAAAAATCCTGATACGAACCCACCATATTAATCATAATTACGTGCTCACATCTACTGAAGTACTTAAATTAACTTTATTTTCTAAAGATGATGGGATTGCTATCAATTCAAGTCTACAGTTCTAACTTTAACGAATCTAAAATACTTACGAATTTTCAAAATCATTATTTACAATATAGTATAAGCGTTTTATAATAAATAAATCAACGGCAATATATTTACAGATGAAAGACTATAGTTGTACTAATTTTTGATGAATTAAAAGTATTCAATTCATCTAAACAGACTTTCCCATCACAGCACCCATACGTTTTCACAAGCTGATATAGACGACAATTACATGTAATGATTCAATAGTCTACCAGAACTTTATGAATATACCAGTCGAGATACCCACCACCCAAGTAGCGATTTATGTAATTACACTTCATCAAAAGATGCACCGTGTATATGATCAGATTTCAGTGCGCTGTACAGTAAACTAGCAATTACACTACGTTATTACGCTATTGCCGTATATTCAACTAATTCAAGTATACATTGCACGTAGAGTGCAATGAAGGGTATAGTAAAGATTAAAATTTCTTTAACTTTAAAAGTTTCATACGGTAAAGTCAAGAAAATAGTACTTGTACAGTTGTGTACGATGCAAGGTACCTCAAAAAAAAAAGCAGTAACAAAAGTAGCAAAGGCATCTGATGTTAATACCAACCTACATATCTTTTCTCAAACTCTCCCGTTAAATGGCGCTTCACAAAAGTAGTTTTACCAACGCCTCCATCTCCAACCAGTACCAACTGCAAGTAAATAGTTTTTAGTTTCAAATACTTACGTTTACAGAATATAGTAAAGTAAATATACTGTAATGGATGCTACATGGTAAGCTTCATTTCACTATAAATATATCTTGCAAATGCGACAGTTAAGCTAAATAATCTAAAAGTTAGCACATGTCCATCAGTGAATTGCGCTGGAGTTTCGACTAATTGATACTTATAATTAGCCGTATTCTGATAGAGTGTGCGTGCACCTCAGGTTGAAATCGGCATGCAGTACTGTCACATTAGTATTGCAATACCTTACACAGCAACATCTTGAAACTCTTGAATACTAAACTTCATACGACTATACACTGATAAAATTGCACCATCAAAATACTACAGAAGTAAAACCGTAAGACAAATATAGTAATATTCCATTATATTACCGAATGAAACAACTATTAAATCGTTGTAAATACGAAGTAAACATATCGTAAGAACAATATCAGCGCCTATACAAAGTACATTACTATAACAACTATCAAAAAATAGCCTGATGCCGTACAAGCCCAATAGCACGTCATACTAAAAATTAAATTAATAGAATCTATCGCAATGACAGACTTTATAAAATCTAACAATAACATATCAATAAGCATTACTATTGGTTATTTACTATCGTCTTATCACTTTACAATATTGTCGAATAACCTTAAAAGTAGGGACTTGCGTATCCTGTTGCTGAGAAGATTGTTCCATTACTGTGTCGTCTGTTCAGTTTCAAAAAATCTGATAGAAATCAAAAAGTGAAAAGTTAACCAATATAAAATATGAGTTCAAAGTAACCCTTTATAAGAAAAACTATCTTTATTACGTTAATTATAGCTATAGCCCTATGGATAACATAAAAATAATTCAAAGATGATCGGTTAACATGACGATGAGTCTCAGATACCTATCGGATCCTAGAATTAATGTAAATTTCTTGCAGCAATAGACTGGCTGTTGTACGAGCGGTGATGTACAGTAATTTGAAGAAAAATCTTTACGCGCGCTCTCAGGCTCCGCTCCGACTTTGACTTTTGATCATACAGTACTACAGTATGTGTTTCAGTAATTTTACAGGTTCTGTACAAATATTGTACAGTACTTTTTTACATTTACAGTACAGTACTGTACTGTACAGTACTGTAAAAAAGTGCATTACCGCTGTTCACGTCAGGTCTACAGTACAGTACTGTAAAGTAGTTCACTGTTCAGTGTGCAGTACTGTACAGTACGTACAGTACAGTACAGGTGTTACAAAATTTTTCTCAGCGTTTGAAAATATACAGTACAGTATCAAAACCAGTACGTATTGTACTATACAGTACAGTACTGTACACTGAGTGTACAGTAGTTACCGGTAATTTAAAATAGGGAAAATTATCAACGTAAGAAAATAACTCTTACAGTAATTCGAAAACTGCACCATAGTAATTAATTAATTAAACATGGAAATTGTGGATAAATGATGCATTACAGTGCTCAAAGTACAGTACTGTACTGTACTGTACTATACTGTAAGCGAAGGCATCTACTGTACACTGTACAGTAGAGTACTAGTAATTAATTAATGAATAAAAGAAAAAAAGAAATTTTTCCCCTTTTTTTCTTTTATTTACAGTACAGTACTGTATTTCTTTCTTTGATTGTAACGTCAACAGTATCCACTATCTAGTCGCTATACTGTACTGTACACTACTGTACAGTACTGTATACTGTACACTACAGTACGTTCTGTAGTCTGCACTGTAATAAAAGGTGCCTGGGACTACAGTACAGTAGTACACTTTGTACTGTACTGTATAGTACTGTACTGTACAGTTGTACTGTACAATGTACTGTACAGTACAGTTCCGTTATTCCGCTGTGCATTGTACAGTACTGTACACTGTACAGTACATTTTGTAGTCTGTACTGTACTGTACTGTACTGTACAGTATACAGTACTGTACTGTAGAGTAGTACGTACTGTACAGTACACTGTACAGTACGCTGGTACAGTACTGCTGTACCAGAAAATAAATACAACAATACAAGTACTGTACTATTTTCGATTTACATTGTGCAATCTACTCCCTAGACATGTCAAGTAAAAGATTCTTTTATGTGATTAAATATATGGCTCTACGTAATCGCCACAAACGCGCAGTATAATTGTATATTTATTTCTGAGTCTATTGTGCTTTGTTGTGGAAATTATAAATACAGCATTGCGATCACTATCAAGTATTAATTTTTCAACCGAATAAATTTATAAAGACAGGTTAAAAACATAATATAAAATATAATTTTATCATTTACGAATGGTTAAGCTTTATAACTATATGCGTAGTTACTATTTGAAAGTAAATTTTTTCTCTTAAGAAGCAACAATTCCCGACAGGAATCATTTATTGTGAAAAGACAAAAATATCGCATGCACCTTTACAACTGAATAAGAAATTTCCTCATTCAGAATTTTCCAATTACGTACAAAGTCCAACATACATATGGTACTATTGGAATGGACTAAAAGCAAACTTTAAACCGTACACGGTTGTCAAATACTGTATGTCGTATTAAACAATCCATAAACTGTAATTATTCTTAGGTTGAACTGGAAATTTTTAACCATCTAGCCTTATCAAAAGAAACGAATTCACCTTAAAAAAAAATAGTACAGGCAAAGCGACGCTCCTGTTAAAGTGGACGTTTTCAGTTTAATAACTATTGGCTGTATCATAAATCATCTCGAAATCATCTACAGTAGCTATGAGGGATAGACTGGCAGATATAAGAGAGGTACAGTGCCATCGAGGCGACATAGACCCGTTCAATCTATTGTACATGCATCGACATCATTATACAAGCTCGTATATCCTCGTACAATATTACGTAGTAACGCCACATACTGTACCAATTTCCTCTGCATTTACTCTGAAATCAATTTCTTGTTGATAGATATATGCCATGAACTTAAGTTTATTTTATTTTACTTCACTATTTACGAATCTTTTATTATCTCATTTCTAGCTATGAAATACGCGTATAAATTTTTTAATTTTTTTATATTACGATAGATCAAGATTTATCAATAACAAAAAATATGTAATATAGCACTTATTATTAATCGTAGTCCAAGTACTTAATATAGCGTATACACATATGTACCGTCGTTTACTTTCGATAGCACTTAATTAACTTTCCTGGGTACAATCGATCATTACACTACTTCATTAAGTCCTTTAGCTCTACTTACACTACTATTTTAATCATTATAACATTGTAGTTATTTTTACTTTCGTTTGACTCATTCCAAACATGTCTTACTTACGTAGTGGAATCAATAAATGTAATATTTCACATATTTAACCCTTAGTATCACGAAGATAGTAATAGGTACTAGCTAGATCCAACATTTCAACATAGATTTTTTTGCATACTTCACTCCAGTAGTTTCAGCGAAGTGTACGAAAAATCAATTCTATGTCGAAGTGGTTGGGTCTATATTTTCACTTACATATATACTGCATGCATGGTACACTAATTCTACATAAACTGCATAGCGCACTCACGGTGTAACAGCCTATGGTTATTACAGTATATATATATATATATATGTGTATGTAAACTACAGTACAGTATAGCACTGAGTGCTGGATATGATCTACTGCATAGAATTCTAATACATAGTGCTTAACATAATAAATAAAATTCATTATCATAGGCTACACATCCGATTGCTAATTTATATATATAAATGTTAAACGATAAATCGTACGTTAATTTCCCAATAAATGAAACTATAGCTTAACTTATGTAGCGACATCAACTCATAATTTGTTACTCTTCGTATCAGACACAACTTGGAAATAATGACAATGACGGTGGAGTGGTCGTTGACGACGTATTGGTTGATGTTACACCTGGCGGTGGTGGTTTTATGGATGACTTCTTTAAAGAGGTAATGATTGTAAATACGTCCCTAAACACGAATCTTGCTACCATAAAATCTATTATACATCAGTATTATCTTACCTCTTTCTATCGTATTATTTAGCTAACATAATATAGTATAAGAGTCATCCATGCAACATTTTAGTCAATCTATTCGAAATATTTTTAGCTGTAGTTATAATTCTTACACATGATATATTATCACATTATTTATTTTTATTATCTCGATTGTAGAAAACTTATAATGTGTGCATGTCGATAATTATTATGGTTGCTTCTTACATAGTACGTAAACTTTAAGCATATTTTTCGAATTTATTTAACTGCAAAAATATCTTAAAAGCTTAACTACAAGATGAAATAGATTGTAAAAAGATTCATTTCCTACGTAAAACGAATCAAATATTATATTTGTCTATTCGCAACATTGCCTCTCATTCCTATAACACCCAAACTGAACGCTCATATCCGATTATCTGCTTCTAAATTAAAGACCAATTCTACACATGATAATACTACATTCGCATATATGTACAGTTTCGTCATGTATCAGTAACAGTAAAAGACAAAATAGGAAGCCTTTGAATAAATTAAGTACCGGTATACAACGGTTTAATTCCAATCTCTTCAATTCTCCGAAACCTAATGCTCATATAGACTTCAATACCAAACGAAGAGGTTTTTAATTTAAGTAATTCACATCATCTACTGTATACCATCTCCTTTTCATTGCAATCATTTCAACGGTATATCTTGCCCAATTTGATTTAACTTAATATCAGGCAGCTACCTCCATTATGCCGTGAGAATAAGAGCTCTGATAATATTAATTGATGCTATTACCCAGTACACAGTCATATCTTAACAGCTAGTAAAACATTTCACGGGAAGAACTCAATTAACAACTCCGTGCAAATAACCTCCAGTATTTTGCTACAGAAATCGAAGTTCTACAGATGTAATTATCAAAATATACGGTCTATGTTACGTAAGTGCCTTAGTAAGAGCTTTTCACTCATATCCTGCAGCTCATTAACCGAACTAACTCCTCAATTAGATTTCTTTCATAAAGGGAATATTCCCATTAATATATAAATTTCTAGAGTCTTCTTAAAATATTGAGCAAAGCGTTCTTTATTACCGGGATCAACAAGATAGCATTATTTTCTGCAGTATCATTTTCAACGGACGTCAAATCACGGTTGCATTTTACATTTAATAAAAATATCGAGGACAATTTTGTTCCGATATTTACAAATCCCCCATTGCGTAGAACTATCATTTTTTACTATAAAATTTCTTATCCATTGTACCTTATCTCATAGCGATGACACCATACGTATATATCTAAACCTGAATGACGCAATATCAGCACTATTGTAGATTTGATTTTTAAGTAGTCTATGTTGCACTTAATAAACTTCAATTAGATACTAATTACAGTCATCAACGATGCAAAATACAGATTGAAATAATAGAACAAGATCTTAGTGCAATTGAAAATGATGTTGCCCATGTGGAAAAAATGCATACTCATATTTTGACCGCTCCGAAAATGGCTGAAGGTTTGCTCATTTTGCCTCATGTCAAATATTAATGTAAATCAACTTTAACTCCTGATATTGCATTATAAATATTACAGAAGATAAAGAAAGATTGGAAAGTGCGATGAATTCCATTAAGCTAAAGGCTAATCGCGTAAGAGCCCGTCTTAAAGGTATATATTCGCACTATAAACAAATTACAACAGATAAGTGCAGATTGAATTACCCCGCGAAGCGTTATTTATTGGATTACATTACTAAAGCTATTCAATTAGCGTAGATTAAGCTCAGATTTAATTATGAATTCAAACAGATATCGAAATCAACATAGAAAGAACGGAAGAACAATCAGCAGAAGCCAGAATCAAAAGAACTCAGGTAGTCTTTTTTATCTTAACAAACTAACAAAGTATTAAGACGATGTATAGCGATTGTAATTATCATCAGGAACAGAAATGCCCGAATAATTTATCGCATGGAGATAATCGAATTTACTTTCTTTATATTACAGCATGCTGCACTTTCTCATCGCTTAGTTAATCTTATGCTGACATACAACAAAATTCAAAATGATTACAGAGAGAAGTGTAAAGACAGGATAAAGAGACAGCTAAAAATAAGTATGACAAATATCGCATTATACAATCCTACGCTGATAAGAACATATATTAATCGTATAACCTAATCTAAATATATTTTACAATTAACAAAATCTCTGCTATCTTCAGCTGGAAAACCTACGACAGACGAAGAAATTGAAGACATGCTAGAAAGTGGAAACCCGGAAATTTTTACACAAGCGGTACTTACATTATTACGGTATTTACTGTACTAGTACAAGAAGACATCTCAGTATTCACCGATAGTTCTTGGATGTTATCGGACAATGTTTTCTGTAGGTAATAACCGATACTAAAGATGCGAAGCAAGCACTAGAAGCAATTGAAGCAAGACATAATGATATTATGAACTTAGAGAAAAGTATTAAGGTTTGCTTACACAACATCTTCACTGAATTATTAGTACATTTCATTTGCATACTTTGAATTCTCAGAAAGAAATAAACGAATGTCACGATTTAACTTCTGCAACGAAGGAAACGTAAAGTCTATAAGTAACTATTGACTTAAACGCTCTTTTACTAAACGTTAAATGCACACAGCAAAGTACCCTAAAGATAGAACTTTTATTAGCGCAGACACATCTACAACTTTTCACAACTCAACTTAACTCAAAAAGTTCCTATTTATATAAGAACCATCTAACTTGTAAACAACAACAGTATTACTATTATACCTTACAAGGAGAGACATGTCGAACTTAGCTGTTCCTTACATAGCTTTTCTATCACTAAATATTTTTAACCTATTACTCATACTTAATCTAAGTATGTATGCTGTGTAGTTCAACTATCATTAGCTAGAAATTGAATCACCTTACGACTATTTATTCACATAATAACAGTCAATATCAAATATGTAATAAACTATCAGAAATATTAATCACGTTAAGGCATTACTTATCTCACCTTGCACTACAAATATTGTATTGATATTTTTCATATTAGCTACTACTATAGTACTATTAAGCTATCCTAAAGGTAAGGTAACACCGTAACAACGAATTTGCGTTTAATTACCAGGAACTTCATGAGATGTTTTTAGATATGGCAATGTTGGTAGAAAGTCAAGGCGAAATGATAGATAACATAGAACATAACACCGTTAATGCAGTAGATTTTATTTGTAGCGCTAAAGAAGATGTCAAAAAGGCCGTCAAATACCAATCTGCAGCTCGAAAAGTATACACGTACTCGTAAATATCTTTAGTTGCGTAATCGCGACTGATGAAGTTAATGTTTTTAATGCTTTATAGAAAAAGATTATATGCCTGGCCCTAGCCTTAGTCCTGATCATAATCATCATTATAATCCTAATAGTCCAACTTCGTGATAACAGCGGCGGTAGCAGTGGTGGAGGAGCTACTCCTAACGGTGGTAGTGGAAACAGTAAAACTACGAGCTCACCTAGGGCAACTATAAGCCCAATTAATACCGCTCGTTAGCTACTTTCTTCACCAAGTAAATTCTCTCATGGTTCGTTTTGAATTTAAACCACAGAGTGCGATACACATCAATAATCTTTGCCTGAAAATACTATAACAAAGCTTTACATAAGGTCTATGCACTTCCAAACACTTCGTCGTCTCAGTTAACAGAAAATAATATCAACAAACAAGTAACGTTAGACTTGAATTGATGATTTATTTAAATTTTCTGATCAAACCACTTTAGCAATTATAATTTATATATTACTGCTTCTTTATCTTGCGTAAATTTATCTATTTTTTAGTTTAGTTTTGTGAAATGAGAATTACAATGTTATACAAATAATCGAAATTTATTTCTCGGCTTTGAAGAGAAACTTTGACATAAAAAGCTGACTTAACTAAAATTGTCCCTTGATACAATAATTTCCTGGTTTATTAACAGTTTCCAGTACCGAAGCAGTTGTTATTTATAAACTTAATGTATTTGGTGTGTAATATTTGGTAAACTGGTATCTGATAACAAAATGTGATTGTGATTATTTAATGATTTAAGAATACGATTTCTTGTCTCAATCTTGGTCTTATCTTTGACAATATTCATGGATTTATTATAATAATGTAGCAACAGCAACCTTAAGATTTAATGAGCAGTATTCATTTCTTATTAATTTGTAAAAATTGAATCAATTCAATCTTCTAAAAATAGCTAATATCAGCAAATCTTTGGTTTCAAAGCTGTTTTTAAGAACAATATAGCTATATAATATTTCAACTTAAGTAACTATTGACTTCCCGATCATTAAATAACAGAAAAGTGCTTATTTATATATGTATCTAACGATCAAAATATTGAATCAAGTACCATTTGACTATGTAACGTAGTATTTTAATCGAGTGCAGTTTTGCAGGTAATACGCTACGCCGCACTTCTTAGCGGTTGTATAAACACATAGAAATAAATACCCTTACATCAATGATAATAAAATTAAGAATCAACTACATTAACCTATTAATTAATAAAAAAGATCTACGTACAAGTATGTTATGCTATCTACAAGCTCTCAATCAGTTAGACTCTGCGAAATCTTTAAAAATCTCCATAGCAATCATTAAATGTCAAGATTTTTCAATTACTAAGCATACGCTTACCAGAAGTTTTACGCGTGAAATAACTTAAAAAGTTTGTTTCGACAAATATAAAAAATTTATAAGCATCAATAATATATCACATAGTTGGTAATAAACTCATGTAAAGCTGTAAAGAATACCAGTTAATGATTGGTTTTCAACTTAGTTCCTTTGTGATTTGATTAAATCGTGGTTTTTTCTCACAGGATATTTACACTGTGCATCAACCTTTATGCAATCATTATTAATGACAAAGGTCTGCTATCAATTTACTTGATAGTTTACCCTTAACCGCTATACTTTATACAGAGAACATTCCGAAATTTGGTGATACCTTAGCCCTTCGTAATTAAATGTATACCCGGGTATGTCGGTGTATTTTATTACATACTAATTAGATTCAAAATATCGAATTAGTATTACTATAATGTGATTCCTCTAGTAAGGTTTCTAAACCAGAAAACTCGATATAGGGCCGAATCGCTCTAGACCAATATTATTTATGCAATAATACTTAACCATAGGCCAATATTACAATAATTTGATTCATTATTGAGTTATTTTATACGACTACTCTTGCAAAAACTGCAATCTCTATCATTTTAATTTAAATGTAATCGACCTAAATTCTTGATACCTGGTTGCAATTCTTTCAACCTAAAGTTCATCTTGAGTTCATAATATCAGATACAGAGAAAGTTACCGATAAAAATCTAACAACATTATCCATATAGAGAATAATTATCTATTAAATTTACAACCGTTACCAATAATTAATCAAATCAGAACTGTATTACAGTTTCATTAATTTAGATATAAGAAACGCCTCACCCCGTATGTACTGAAAAGTACACATACACACGGACGAAATTATTTTATTAGATTTGCAGCATACTGTACCACGCTTAAAGTATTTTTTATAAAATACTTTGAACCAGCAACCAATAAATACTTCTGGCCTGTCACATTTAAAATCTTATTTACTTCGTTAGGGATTAACTGTATTAAGGAGCACTTTACCAAGCGGCTGAAGATATCTGGCACTTAAAATGAAAACATTTATTAAATTATTGCTTAAATTATAAAAGCAATGTATTCCAGAATGAAGAATAGAAAAATCTCCATACAGGTAACCCAATTTGTTGCATGTTACAATAACAGCTAATGAAGGTCTCTTCTACGTGCATACGTTTGCGTAGACATACCCTTATTATAGTCAATGATTTGACTGAGTAATTACACCAAATTCTCTCAATAACATATTACTGTAGTAATACGTAACAATATGCAAAATCTATATATACAGTACCCTAAAAATACGCTATCACAAATCAATATATGAGTAATTTGAAAGCCACCCCGGATAGGAATGATCTAATTTAATCAAAATAGCTATAATTAATAAGCAATACATCCAAGCATACGGTAGCATATGTTTTCGCTCCAATTTGATTCTACTTATTATCAACAAGTAGGCTTAGCATGACATTTAGTGTTAAACCTAAATCCTTAACTGCTGATAATAAGTGGGTACAGTACCGTAATTAGCGCTCCATACAATCCTATTGTCGACTGTGCTATGTTGTCGCTGTATCGAAATCGTCTATTAGTATTACCTTCAGTTAAATCAATTTTGGATTATACCGTACTAAAGGACACGGTAATACAAATAGCGGTGAAACCCACGGTATCGTATCACCCAATGAAACTTATGATATAAAAATACGCAACAGATTTGAATCTAACAATATCAGTTAAGATCTGCAGATATTTAACTCTCCCTCACCTATTTCCAATATTTGCCACCCGTACTTACTAATAAGATTTACGAAAAACTTCGAACTCGAACTGAATTCTTTGATCACCAAGAGATTAGTAAAAATGAAGGATAAATTGGCAGCTTTAAAGCAAGTAAGAATCGGTATAAGACTAAAAATTTCTATTCTACGACAATGCCTATCGTATACCAATTAAGTAAAGAAATTGAAGTTAATTTAAACGCTGCTATCCAATGCGATCGTAAGCGAAAATCTAACCAGTTTTCTGAAAAGGGAATAAGTTAAAAAACCTATCTACTAATTCTTAAATTAAGTCTCAATACCGCTAACCATCATGATTGTCTGTAAATTCTAGTTTCGTCATGATCGTAATGAATATCTCAACGGTGACGAAGAAGAATACGGATATATGGATGAATTTTTCGAGCAGGTAATATTGTTTCTATTTGATATTAATTGTAATGAGCGAAAATAATTAAATATCATGCTTAAATAGTCTGTAATAAAGCAACGTATAAGAATATAAATATCTTAAGCCATTCAGTATTTCTACAATTTCAATTTAAAGGAAGCGATTTATTAGCACTATTTCTATCCATTTGGTACTACTGGCAAATTTCCATATTGATAAAGATGCGCGTTAAAGTAATCGAATAGACTTCCTATCCAATACAGTTTTGACGCATAGAACATAAAAATGACTCGAAAATTCGTAAAAACAAATGTATCGACCTCAATTCATCATCAAATAATTTACAATAAGTATATATTATAAAAAGATTTCGTTACTAGAAGATCCATATTTGTTCCAGTTGAGAATGTGTGACTGCAGTATACATACAGTAAAAACTCGTATAATGTAGCGCAATCTGACTTATTGAACTACAACGCGTTCATAACGCTTAAACAGCGAAAGTTAGTAAGGTGTATTACGGAAGTAACTACATTTTGTTCCGCAGATTTACAATTCTTGGGGATTCTCATTAATTATGTAAATAATTAAACCTATATACCTTTATCTAAAAATCTTTGCTAATTTTTATATAATAGGTAGAGGAAATTCGTCAAGGGATTGAAAAGATTACCTACAACGTAGAGCAGGCAAATAAGACTCAAATAATTATATTGACCGATCCTAGAATGGAAAAAGGTTATAAGAGACATTCTCTAATAACTTACATTTCGTATTTTACAATATATCAATTTAGAGATACAAAGCTCGCTAAAGTTTAGAAATATTTGAGCATTATCCAGAAAGTGTGTATCATAATCAACCTCTTTTAATACACTAATTCACTTTGACTGAATAAGAATTACCTTCAAAAACATAATAACCAAGTTATAGTCGAATAGATATCTATAGTTGATGTAACCGCCCTAATTTTGATACCTATCTAAAATAGTGACAAATACAATTTAATCCTTACGCAGTAGAATCTGCACCTTCAAAAAATTAGATAATTCTAAAACCTGTAATTTCGCCAAGCGAAATCACTACCTAACTTAAAATAACACTTATTAAAACACCGATGGCTCCAAATGTAATATCAACATTAAGTAATTTCGCCATTAAGATGTTGGGTTTTCTAGTATATTACTGAAATTTTAAATTTAAATTACTCATCTGTACACATTTTAAGAGCATATCCCTGTATATAAAGATAGATCTGCTTAGCTTAAAAGTTACAATTTTCTAATGCCATAGGAACAAATATATCCCCATATCCACGTAATTAGTTTGTTAGTATCTTTATTTAGGCAAAAGATCTATTAATTGAAGAAATGTTTATATGGATGACGAGAATTATTTTGAAGATTATCCAATATCTAAGGGAATAATATAGTTTTCTAGCCTTTAATTTATTTATTTATTTCAATTGGGTTTTAAATAATAATCTAACGTAAGACATGCATTGATTAGACCTAATAAACTACTTGACCAATGCTTCATTTTAGGACCTTTTATTTCTTTCATGTACTCTAGCTTAAAATGATGGCCCAGTGAAAACTACATCAATTAGACGTAGTAAAATTTTAGTCGTGGCCTTATTAACACTGCGAACCCGTTTCAATTTTATACTTTGATTTATATTTTTGGATACCTGACGTCGTTTTTGTGATAACTCTGCATCATTTTTCCCACTACAATTTCATACTCGCAAACCACTTTGAACAAGTATGAGTATATTTTTACAAATGCTGACCCATTAAGGTCTTTATGAGCTAAATACTTTAACATGGTAGACCGAAATATCAACCCGTAATAGATAACTGAGTCATTTAATATATATCATAGGCGAAGGTATGTAGACGAAACTAAAATTTCAAATTCGAAAAGTTTCCATCAGACTATGACATCAAATTTCGTTTCAATTTTAAAATAAGTATACAGTACACAGATACATAGTTATTAATTAATAATGAAATAGGTAATAACTGACTTTAAAGGTTAAGGAAATGCCATGCTGAAATTTACAATTTGTAAGAGTAATCTTTATAATAATCGATGCACTCCTACTTCATGTTTTACTACTTTACTGACCAGCCTACCGTTCGCGAATATGTTTTGGTATATTATACTGTATACGAGTATGTCCTCGACTCACTTATCGTCTATTGTTTCTCAACCTCCTACTGTAATATTCTCTATCCTCAACTAATGATACGACACACAAATGTAGCTTATAATTTTAGACTAGTTTATTAAGAGAGAAGAACAGCCAAGAGTGACTTATAGAATTGCTTCCAGATGAAGACTTAAGAGTATAGTTATTTTCTTATCCTAGGATACAGTGAACTAACTTTAACTTGTCTACCCGTATAGTATTTATACCGTGAATATCGTATTAGTACAGTAATTGTAATATATAAGCTGTGATATTACATGGCAACAATTCCTAGACATGTTATCTGTACGTCAGTAACATACTTGAGATAACATTCAGACTATTCGTAGATTACATCATACCTACCACATAATCCTAGTCGGCTTTATACCTTCAATCGATCGTCTAAGCGTTCCTTTATGTAATGTGAAAAGGTTAAGTGCTGCATATTAACGCGTTACATTATTTTTCTACCCTATCAAACTTTTTATATTTTTCAACAATACTATATGAATTTAACCCACTGATTTGAACCGGGAAATATACTAGTAAAATGTAATAAACCACAACGATTTTAGTCCAGTACGAGCTCATTTCAGGTAAGCTAAAGCAAATTTGTTTAATTGATATTATTATATCTTTCTCAAACGCACATAGAATAAGTTCAATTCTCTCCGCTTTACTTCGAAAACTAAAGATCACGTTTGAATGTAGTAATAACTTTCTTACCGTATCCCGCAGCAATCCACTGAAAATCATCAACTTTTATATTTGATCATGAGTTATCAAATAGGCTAGGGCAATAAACAATAGTGTACATATATTTTATATTGTAAATAACGGCTAGTATCTACTTCTGTCATAATTTCTAGCTTCATAAGGTGCATAGATTATGACCCACTTCTATTCACCGGGTATTCGGTTGTAGATCTAAATATTCAGTTTTATTAATATTTTAATAAAATGACAATTCCTAAAGCACTAATAGTGAAAATACTTTGCCGTAAACTCAAAATTAATGTATCTTAATATCGAAAGTAAGATACTGCAGCTATTAGTATTCTCTATCTGCGAGGGCTGGAAAAATTATGTTAGCATTCAATGAGCTATCATTTACTAATTGTTAATCTTCATATTTTGAATAAGTTCATCAACGGATAAACAATTAATCAATTCTTATTATAGCAATTTCTGTAAATAAACTCAAAGATTTACTCAAAATAACGTAAATCATATATCTACTTTAATTCATCAGAGGCAGAAGGTCGATTAATAGATCTAACGTCAGAAATAAAAAGGTTCGCGAACCGTATTAAAGCCAGACTCAAAGGTAAGCGCCATAGAAGACTAAAAATTTTATAACATAGAATTAGCTAAGACATAAAATGCTCTTTATCTCAATAAAGCTATTTAGGTACAATTTCACCCAAAAAATCTTGTTATACATTATATTACATTTGTAAATTTTCCTTCATTACAAAATTTGAAATAGTAATGGAGCAAGATATACAACAACAAGAAACTATGGATGGACTTTCAGCTGACGTTCGAATAAAAAAAAGTCAAGTAAATAAAGCTAATTAAGCACCTTTTTTTTCTAAATCTTAGCTAATACATCAGAATATTCTTGATTTGTACTCAGCTTTTAACAATTCAAGCTATTAGAGTACTGCATTTTAATTCATTATATTATATAAAGTTGCATGCTTGTATACTTTTCGTAGCATTCCCAGCTACAATCCGCATGGCAACCTTTTACCTTATATTACACATAGTTAAATTATTCTTAGAAAGACAATTCTACTGCGGACCATCATTAATCCAATATGGATACGATTACAGTACTTACGTAGACATTATTCACACCAGCCAAACTACAATGAATTAACCATATCCTAATATATGATTTACAGTTCTATTTTTACCTATAGCCTTATTAGTAACTTAATAATAATCACCTTACCACATATAGTCATCTATACTCTAGCATAGAGTCTATACCACTACAGTCTATAGTTATAGCTACCAAATATCTCTTAGACCTGTCAGAGGTTCAGTAACTTTATATCGTGTATCAGAAGTTCAGTAACTTTTTACCGTGTACTCTGTACTTCGAGTATTTAAGATTAATGTTTTCGATACGTGCCCTTTAGATAATAATCAGTTATTTTATGAAATGTTCTAGAGAAATATCTCTTTGGGTGTTGATATGTTAGTTAGTGCTGAAGATTTGAAAACAACTTAACTATTTCGATTACAAATTCATTATCAAATGAAAGTCGAATATGTGAAAGTAGTACTTGGATAAATAAGTGCCACGCTAGTATATCAATTAATCTTCTACAATCTTATAATTATAACAGCGCTTTAATGCAGTACATTAGCACGTGACTTTTTATATCACTTATCCTCTCGTTATTGTAGCATGAGTAAATTACATGTTTGCCAAGATTCCTTATTATCTGTAGTGTTATTAGATATCATGAATTGATTAACTGACTGACTGACAATAAGAGTCTATCTGTAAATAAAAATTCGCTTTAGTTTTACTTATGTACTTTATTAATCTAAAACCTGTACCAACAATACTAATACCACAAACTTAATGAAATAGTAGACCATATAATATCAGCATAAACTGTCTTGGCTAATTTTACATCCCTGGATTATATAGTGTACTGCGCTATCTAAAAACTACATCGACGTTATGAGCGAATATAATATGCAACAAATAGAATACAAGGAAAAATGTAAAGCGCGACTAGAAACTCAACTAAAGATAAGTACGTTACTGAATCCTTAAGATATGCAATACGTTATAATGTACATTAAAAGATTATAAGCCAGCCTGCGTACCTTAAGTAATCTTTATAATCTGTTGCAATCAACAATTGTAAATGCAATATTTGATCTAATAGCTCAGCAAAAAGTTAGTGAAGAAGACATCGACGAAATGTTGGAAAGTGGTGGTCCAGCACCCCGAATATTTACATCAGGCGTAAGTTCTTGACATGAAAACATTTCTATGATGTAACAATATAGGCTTCTGAACTTCCATTCCGCAATTATATCAATAGAAAAGCTTGTCATATGAATGAAACCATATACTATTAAACTTATGCATCTCATAAATTATTTAAAAGCTCATGATTGACTCCGCGGAAGCAAAGAGAACTTTATCATTAATTGAATCCCGCCACAAAGAGATAATGAAATTAGAGAAGAATCTATCGGTTAATTATTTTATTCACTTTAGCTTATAAAGGGTTTACTTGGAAATTAATCTAACTATTGTCAATTAAACTAGGATCTAGCAGAGTTATTTCAGGATATGGGACAACTAATTAGCGTCCAGGTAAAAGAGGCATTACTTATATTTTCAATGCATTGATTTCCATCCCTTCCTGCTTGTAAACCTTTATTTAATATCGAAGAACAAATTAACCGTTAGTAATTCAATCAAATATATTAACTTCTTCATAAGGGAGAAATGATAGATCGAATTGAATATAATGTTGCCCAAACAACAGATTATGTCGAGAGAGCTAAAGAAGATACCAAAAAAGCAACTAAGTATCAAAGTAAAGCTCGGCGGGTATGTTGATTTTGCTTAGGTGTTACCGAAGATTATAAGTATCATTTATCCAAATTCAACTGTAGCAATTAATCATAGCCGTAAAAATACTAATATAAATTCATTCTTATTTCTTTTTCATAATGCTTGACTTCCTAATGATCCAGAAAAAAGTTATCATTATAGTATGTATTATCATCTTAGCTTTGGTAATTGCGGGAGTTTTTGGCGGAATTTTTGGATCAAGGGGCGTTTAGCAATAAAATAAACTAAAATTAATATATTATAATTTTATCCACTTAAGAGTAGGTCAAATCATCGCTAACCAATTGTATGATAACTTGATAACCTACTGTATAAAATGTCTTTAATAAACCATTTCTTCCAAATTGTTATTCTGAAACATTAAGACATACTAGCGTTAGGACTTATCAGATATATCAGATATTCACTAATTAAAAAGATTTAAAATCAGTATCTGAAATTGTAAATTTGATCTAATTAAATACTAGAAGTTATTTGCAATTTAAAATGCTTTAACGGGTTATTTTAAAATATCATTCAAGGCAAGTATAACTAGTTGTGCCTGCAGACAGTTAAAATGTGCGATTTCAATCCTGATTTCTAGATGCTACTTAAATTAAAAGTTGTACTAGAGAATAGTTTGATGAATGATTTATATATAGATCCATTACGGATTACCATGGCTGTTGTATAGTATATCATGTGCTGACTCATACAGCTTCTTATCGATCGTATCCGATTCAAATATGCGATATTCTCTTCAATTAGTGATATACTAACTAAGCAGTTGTGATAAAATTACTGTGATTCTATAATTACTCAAATTTAAACTGTAGTAATTAAGTACTATAGCCTTAAACTGCTAAGGCTAAACTTTAATTAAGGATTCATATCATTACTGTTAAAATGTGGAGTTTTACAATAGAGATTTGTATATTCATCCTAGCCAGCACTTTATATCAACTATAAGCTAAAGATATAAATCTTACTTGGACGTGGAATTTACGAAATTGATACGGCACGTTCTACAAATTAATTATTGAACTTTATAAGCGTAGTACTGTACTTTCACTTCTCTAGATTTTCTGTTCTGTGTTATAAATATCTAAAAGTTTAGTTTTTAACGTACCAATTTTACTAAGAATTTAACGTCAGGTATAGATAATTAATAGTATTTTTGTTCGTAGATTCGATAATATCGAATAAGGATGACATAATATATGGATGCAATTTCGTTATATGATATACTGACATGCACAGTATCAGCTCAGGTTGTTATTGATGTCTTGATACATTGCGACCGTCGATAAGATTACTAAGCGGCGAAAGTAAATTGCTTCATGCAATTTTCCCCTAACAAGACCGAAGATACTGTAACAAAGTATTAGCTACGTCAAATTGGGAGTGTAACAGCAAAAAACGGTATAAAAGAAATTGTATTCTGCATATTTTAGGTAAATTGGCTAGATTAAAAGATTTTTACTGGGTGATTTGGAAAAAAAGACAGTTTGAGATAAACATATTCTTACTACTAATAAACTCTTGAAATAATCAATATATCTTCGATAAGCTTTGAACAGTTGAATAGAACGTTGGTACCCATGCATTGGAACTTATAAATAAAAACATTGGCGTGTTATATTTACAGTTATGACGTAAACTGATCACTTGAACAGTTTAGGTACTGTAATTTACATATCTATAATGAGTTTTTTCATTATATTTCATTATTCTATAGTGATTCTATGGTTACACTTCACGTGATGTAGACAATAGCACTTTTCTTAATTGTAATTGCATACTACAGGTTGCAGATCGAGGTAGGGAGTCACTTTTACATTGTAAGCATCATGCTTAGATGTTGTATCTATAAACAATAAAGTTTTACTTCGATATAGCGAAGTTACCGTGTCCGACAATTATCAAGTATAGCATGCGCATTACTTTGTAAGAATATAGTTACTCTACCATATCCAATAATTCTTTTAGTTGAGATAGCAATCTCAGTGCTACAGAACGATGTAGGACGCGGAAAAGTTTTCTTGGAATCTCGAAACTTTATTTAATTTCAAAGGTTTGCACTGTGTTAAGTGGTTTTCTGATGCTATCATTAAATTTCATATTATAATCGTAAGCAATTAAAGTGGTTACAGATCCTTAGTTAAAAATATGTTAATCGGAAGAATCTGAAATTATCATATTACAGATAAGTAGGAAAGGTTAATAACGAACACCGAGATATCCCGTGTCACAGAGCAAGATACAAATTTTGTTCGCTGTAAAAATCTTTAATCTTTGGTGCTTATTCTCGAGAAAATTTAAATTTTCACACGATATGGCGAGAGATAGATTAGCAGATATCAGAGAGGTATTAGATCAAGAATAACGCTAAGGATTTAAGTTATTAAATTATATATCATACAGGAGAATTAACATAAATAGATTACTTGCTATTAACAAGTATAATGTTTTTGATATAATGATAGTTAGGGATCTAATGCACTTAATTTTAAAGATATAAAACATTACGGTTCTAATTTTATTATGGTGTGTATGATACAGATAGAGAAATTAGTCGCTCATAGTTGATTACCGGCACTTCACTCTTATCAAGGTTGATCGAGACTAGTACGAAATTTACTGCTTGCGGTTGGTTAATGACCACTGTGTTCGTCTATAAAGAGCAGTAGCATCGCCTGTGTAGACTATAGAATTATTAATCCTATTCATAGTAAATAGCATTTTGGTCTAATTAATTGACTTTCGAAACAGTTATTAAGGATGTAAAGAATATAACGTAATAGTGATCTATTCATACTTTCGTTAAGAGTTCTAATTTTTAACACATTTGACCTAACATTGTAGGTGCAACTTGAGGAGAATACGGATGCAAATCATGCCATCGTTGGTTTTGAAATGGCTGAAGTTGCACTAGAGGAAGAGGAATTTATGGGAGAATTCTTTAAGCAGGTACCATATTAATCTACTTACCAATAATGCATAGCTTGATAGAAGATTACCCGGAAAGAATGAAAATACTATGCATACGTATAATAGATGATAATATGTTATTTACTGAAGCATAATACTGCGCTGAAGTTACGGTTAAGCTCCGAATAGAAAGCAGGATAGCACCAGAAGTAAATTTCATTCATTTCGGTCAAATACGTAAAGTTTTATACTACCGCGACAGTAGCCTGTCAAATAAGTCGCTAAACCCATAACTGGTGATAGTCTAATAGCATTTTATTGTAAACATGATAAAATTATCAAGGTTTTGACTAGAATGGGCCCAAAGAGCTCTTGGAATTTCTGTTATTCATCATTACTTTAAGAGTTATAAAATTCTAAGAGAGAAGCACAAATTGGAATTTAAAACTGTGCTAAACACTCAGATAACTGATCATAAATTAGTCCGTGCTACTGTCATGCCGTAATTAACTTTTACTAAATTTAATTCACTATTGCGCCGATGATATCGTATAAATATATGTATCTAGCTATAACACTAAGTAATGCAACGCTATGAATGATGCTTTTGAAACTGCTTTCAATTAAGTCGGCATGTTACTATTTTTTATCTATTCGTGCTTTAAAAAGTGAGTTGCTACTTAAATGAATCAAATCCTGCTAAAATACTGGAGGGTGTATGTATTACATATGTTGCAAATAGTTCTCAAAATTTATAAGTTTTACGAAGTACATCCACATTACCTTAAAATAATTTAGGAGAAATATAGAAATTAGTTTATTGATAGTCGAGTTATACGTAAATTGCTGTAGCATGAAAATAGCCAGCAACTATATACCGCATTATTAATCATACCACAGCAGGTACATTGTTACCGGCATCTTATCTTGATAAATGGATTTATTGTATGAGTAGTGGTTGTTAAGTATTAACAGAATTTTATTATATTATTTAAGCATCAAAGTACTATCTAGCTTATTGTATCCAACTCCTAGCTGTATAAAGAACACACATCTTGTATATACTATCTCTAAATACATATTAATCTACGTAATACCATATTAGGCAATAGCGATATATCCAAATATAATGGTAGCACTACATATTAATTATATATATAAATATATACCTATACATGGATACGTATCCAGTTGGTTATCCCAAGATTACACAACTACACATAATTACATACATGTAGATTCTAATAACGTTTTCACTACAATGATCATTTATCAGAAGCGCGATTATATTTCTACCTAGTATGTTCGTAAAGAATATACATTTTAAATAACGGTAAAGGATCCTATTTATTCAGATCGAAATAATTGAGCAAGATCTCAGTGGAATAGAAAATGACATTGATTATGTGGACGATCTACAAAATGATATTCTAACGGCGTCGAAGGTAGATTACGGTTAGTTGTACGAAATACTTTTGTAAAACGTACTTTATGTGTAGATATACCTGTAAATACCGCAAGTATATAGGTGCGCACGGAAATAAAATGTTGCGAATTATACGTATTGTATTCGTATTATACTCCTATATTTTTGGCATAAGTAAATAATATATATAACAGATGATAAAGCTAGATTGGAAAATGCTATGACTTCTATAAAACTGAAGACAAATCGTTCTAGAGCTCGATTAAAGGGTAAGCAAAATTAATGTAGTAGGTTTGTTGTAGCGCGAACACTTTAGATACTGATCTATTGTAAATATGGTATGATTTAATATCGTGGAGGTAAAGAGTAAACAGATGCAAGTGTGGTATCTTAATCTAACACATCGTGTAATCTATTACTATATTCTATCGTAAACTTTAATAGATATAGAAGCATCAATTAGAGAAGCGAGCGATACTTCCGCGGAAATTCGAATCAAGAGAACTCAAGTACGATTTTATGATGTATACTATTATGACAGGAATTTAATGCAGGCACAATTCTATTGAAACATTAGAATAATTCTGTACGATTTAATGACTATATTTTAATGCACTGTCATGTATCATTTACATTTTTTTTGAATCTTGTAACTGGTGATCAGCATGCCGCGCTATCGCATCGCTTAGTCAACGCTATGTTGAAGTTTAATCTAATTCAAAATGAATATCGAGATAGATGCAAGGAGAAGCTGAAGAGGCAACTGAGCATAGGTTCAGAAATTTCTATTATCTATGCCTAATTAGCTAAATACCACAATCATTTATGTGATGAAAAAGCTGATAACTATCTCACCTAAATAATATAATATTTTAGCTGGAAAGCCTGCAACCGACGAGGAGGTCGAAGATATGCTGGAAAATTGGGATTTGGAAATATTTACTCAATCGGTACCAAGCCAGGCGAATTTAGAGATGATCCTTCAGTTTGCTTTAGCACAAACCAGTCATAATTTGGTTTAAGTAGTATTTTTTGATTATTAATCATGATTTTTGAAATTTATTGTCTACTTATGGTATAGGTCGATCCAGGGACTAAAGATGCGAGATTGGCCCTAGAGGGTATTAAGACAAGGCATGACGATATTTTATTACTGGAAAAGAGCGTTAAGGTAATTATTTATACAGACTGTGTATTTACGAGTATGTCATTTGTTATGTATTGTAATCGTACGTGAGGTATTACTACCTGTAGAAATTGCTACGAATAAAGAATTTTATCGAAATAATAAATCTAATATCGTGTTTCTTAATTGGTAGGATTTACAAGATATGTTTTTAGATGTAGCAATGTTGGTTGAAAATCAAGCGGAAATGCTCGATAGCATTGAACATCAAGCTGGAAATGCCGTTGATTATGTTGACAGGGCTACAGCAGATGTCAAGAAAGCCCTTGAATATCAATCAGCAGCCCGTAAGGTATGCAATCATTATCTTTATCAGGCATACAGTATGCAGGCAAAATAAAAGTATCACCGAGGATTATACATATGAGAGCACTACGGTATTTTATTAACTCTAGCGAGCTTGTAGATAGTAAGTGATGATAAATACGTATAAGTTGTATAATTTTAATCGCTTACACTCTATAAAACTAGGTGTGCGAATAAGGGTAGTAGGAATAAGTACTGTAGTTTTAAGGGAGTTTAGAAATTGAAAGGGCTTATAGTAAATGAAGTAACCTTAAGATCAACGTAATGCTTAATCTAAACGAAGTACGTGAGCCTAATACTGCAAGTTATTCAATAAAGAAAATATTATAGCGTTTCTTACATGTAACGTTATGATATGATCCTTATTACTGTGAGTATAGCAATATTAATTACTCTAATGAAACGTAATCAATTATATAATATATCTTATAAACAATATTCTCTTGCAATGGATTTACGGGTATAAGTAAACTATAACTACTTTAATTCTTACTTGGGCGAGTAATTTATGTTTGCTTCTATTCGGTACTTTTTCACGCGTACAATAGATATAACATCATAGAATTAAACTGATCCTCAACTATGTATACTTGTATTGATATTTTAGAAAAAAATAATCTGCATCGTTTTGGTGCTAATCTTGCTGGCTATCATCGGTATTATCATACTTTCTCAGCTTAATCTTGGAGGTACAAGTACTGCTACTAATAATGTCGTTACTACTGCCGCAACTCTATAATGACTTCTAAATACGAAATTTTTCAAATCTAAATTTATTTTAAGAAAATAATCAATTCATCGGTCACAATTCTTTCTATACGAGTGTTTATATCATTTACATTAAAACTATACTGCAGTAACCTTCTGTTGCTACTACTGTAAATATTTGTTACGTCTTCGCTGTATTCAAACGTTTTAAAACCTCTCTTTTACAAATCTAGGTTAATTTCGCGTATTACCCTATGATATTTATATAAGTGTTTTGCATAATTAAGTTAAAAACAAAGTAATTCTTTGATAATTGTAATTTTAATTTCATTGATTACCCAAATATTTAACTAAAGCTTAAAGGAAGATAAAATCTTACTTTGAAAGTAAGCTTTTAATATCTTACTATCTATCATTATGCGGCTACGATTGGTGTATTTATTTTGGGGTTCGGCTACCAATATTCAGTTTTGATTTCCGGAAGGTCGTCAGTATAAAAATACTTCGAGCTAATATAGGAGTGTTGGTCTTATTAAATCGTCTCGTAATTACAACTTAACATTTTAAATTTGTAAAATGGAAATTCCTATAAGGACAATAAGGTCCTTAAAGGTATATTTTCCTCATTCGCATCAAATTATTAGGTATTATCAAATATCATTTACTTGTACAAGTATTCGTAACTGAATGAAATCCAATTTATATCATTTGAATCGCCATCTGATGTTACTTTCGTATGTGTATGATGATAGGAAAATCTTAGACTTCGATAAATGCTCACACTGTCCATAACAGATATGTATTTATTCATTATTGATTTAAATTTATTGCTGGACATAAAGTAATTCAAAGCTTTCATGTTATGCTAAATTTTGTTTAATAACTATTAGAATTTTATATTATTAGTGGGTAGCTGACCTTGAAAGTAACAGGTTTTTATAGGGCTTAGTAAGGTAAATACGTACACGTATATCCAAACTTTCTGGGCAGTGGCTATTATTTGTCTTATGAGTTAAACTTACTCTAACCGAATAAAGATAAGGCTTATCTTACTGTAAGTGATACTAGTCTCACATACACAATACTTCAAATATGGTGGTTCATGCAACATTTAGGCTAAATAATGAAGTATTTATTTCTTGCTATCTTGCAACATCAGATACTTTAGCCGATTATATCCATATGTTTTTAGCTCTTCATCTTCTCGTCAATTCACTAGGTACGAAATTTTAGAAAGTTGATAAATTTGATAAATCAATAGTGTAAGTATAAATGCAGTTAACGCTGGTAGAGCCACACGCATTAAACGGGTATAACAATTGCTGATCCGTTTCATTTAAAAAGATTGTCTCTGTCAAACAAGTTGCACAAACCTCAGCCTTGTAATTGATCATAATACAGTGTTATATTCTAGATATTACGCGATGCACATAAATAAGAAAATAGTAAATTACCTATAAGGTTGTCATTTTAAAGCAAATTAGGGTATGTATAAACTGAAATATTTCAGTTAACTTAGTAACCGTTATAAGAAAATGTAAAAATCAGAATGGCTGTGTAGAAAACTCTATAAAGATTCTATGTTTAATCAATTTTCATCAGAATATTACATGAAATCAAAATTTAAAGGCCCAGTGGCCACCCTTAGCGATATAACGAATACTATTTTAATAATCAGTACTCTGCAGAAATTACTACCTTAGAGCTATTCGTTTTACATGAAGAAATCTTTAGGTAAAAAGTACTGTAAGAATCTTATACTGACCTATTGAACTGAACCCATAATCAAAGTCATTTAACAGTAGTATAAATACCTCCGAGCTGCTCATTTCAAGGGTGGGATGTATGCGTTTAATTTAATAAGACAAAAACAAATAGATTAGTGATAGATTGTGATGCTGTTGCAGGATTAAGTAATTCTTTACAAGTCATAATTTCAGAGGGTGTATTGTAAGTAACTACTGTATATCTTGAAGGAATAGTCTATCTTTTCGCATTGTACATTTTCGGATGTCTTCTCACAGAGTACTGTACGTAATAGTTTATACCGTATTTAATCCGATACCGGACAGAAATTTGGAAGGCTTGATCCCGTTTTTCTCGATATCCAATCCAGGAATGGGCCTCAGGTCCGTGATATGCTGTAACAGTGGGACAAATAGCTACTTTTAAACAAGACAGCTTCATTTGTATGAAAAAATCTTCGTGTTCAAAAGCTTTTTAAGGCGGGGTTCCAACCACTTGCTTTTCGCACTCTATCCGTTTTGGCAAGGAAAAAATTTTGGACAATGTCGCACATTTTGCAGTCAAGATACCGCGGTATGGAGATATTGTAAAATTTAGATGTATGTATGACTAGTTGTGTTTTACCCAAGGGTTTTGTACTGATAATTAGTAAGCCGGAAAAATCCTCACTATGTTTAAGTTTTCCCCAACTATTTATCAATATCAGTATCTTCTAGTACCGATAAAAGCTGCAAATTATTATAAATTAGTATAGGTGAGGTATAAGAAATTGTAAGAATTTGAGGCATCATTAAATCCAATAGGCAACAAATATCTTTTACGCAAAATATACGGTGCTTATAAACCGTATCGAATTATACGCTTGTGGGTACTATAAGTTACATATTCCAAATTTGTATCTTCGTGGAAATAGAAGTCATCATCAACGAGTAGAATGTAAGGAGGATTAACGAAGGATGATCCAGGATTGAGTCCTGCACTAGCACCAGAGTTGTACTTCATCCCCAGATATAAAACGCTACTGGCATTCTTTATAGAGTCATATTTGATTTTCTTGATAGAGTTCATATTATAAACAAATAAAGCATCATCTACAATTATCACAGAGGCGGATAAATAGGTGTTACGTACGGACTTAATTAGACGAATGACCAGGTGGGTACGACCAAATGTTTTAACCACTATTGTAATACAGTTTTCTATGTTACCACATGATTTTCTGACCTAGTCACATTTTACACTATTGCCGTTACAACTGTTAGTAATTTTTGGTGTATTTAATTGTTTGTTAAATAGTGAGATCTATCTTGTATTGTGGCAGATCCGAAGTGTAGACGGGATGCGAAAACATTTGCTTAGCTTTTGACAGTAATATCTCTCATACTCAGGATCTTTGAAAAACAGTATCAAAATTTTAAAGAATCGTAAGTATTAGTAAGGTTATATGAACAGAAGCAGCTTTTTAGTTTATCTTTGGTGCCAACATGCATACAGTACATATAACGTGAGTGCACACGCGTACAGTATTTAAAAAGTACTAAAGTCGATGTGATGATTCCATAAAGCACACGCAGAGTAGTCGTATAGTCTAATGTGAGTAATGCGTTAATATGTACTGTATACTAAAAGATTTGTTATAACATAGATTACGGTAATACACTGGAATGAGGCTATATCATGATTGCACTGTATGGAATGGGTACAGCTTTAAAAGGGAAACGCAACGTACCAGCGGTTTGTCTCTTCGCCAATTCGTCGTTTAAAACTAACTGTAAAGGTATCTTCACGGTATATCAACTGCACGAAGATGAAAATTGTAGTAGCAGATATTAAGGTTGAAATAAACCATCGATACAAGTTACGGTATTTCCGTTAAACGTTATTATATTTTCCAAACTGCTTTGATAATCATTTTTGGATAATTATAATATAATGCTATATACTGTAAATATAGTGACATGAACTAATGCATAATGCCTACAAGATAATGCACCGTACAGTCATCTGTAGAAAATTTTTTAACGCGTATTTATGGTTATTCGAACGCCATTTTCTTACTCCAAATCTACAGTACACCAAGCTGATTTCCGACTAGGAATATTATATCGACTGATCATCATGGGTTAACATAAACGTTAACGTCATTCGTACTTTACTAATTCATCCAGCCCTAGAATTTTAGTGGTTTAAGTTAATATAATACCTACTACGACTGTACCTTACGTTAACCCACACATCATACCATGCGAATGAAATTTCTTATTCTTGTAATAATTATAGTTGATATTGTACTCAATCATATACTGAGAGACTAAGGCAATTTAAAATAATAATAAAAATTAATAATTTCGCCCTCTTAGGGCACGATATTAAGTTTGGCAATTGGATCTTAGTGGACTATAAAATAAAATTTAACTGTATTCGTTTTACAACGGATACTACGAAGCTAGTTTGCTATTAATTCATTTACTTTTACTTCTGCTTTCTCTCTGCAGTCAGATACGCGCTCAAAGGTAGTCAAAACTACCCGGAGTGCAGTAATCTCGAAGTCACTCAGAAGTCACTGATCACAATTTCAATTCAGTCAAGTTAACTATTAATTTCTCATACGACTACAGCATGACTGCACTATCTAGTGTGTCTAGCTAGTAGTGTATTCGGATGGTTGTCTACTCAAACATCTAAAAGTATTTTAGCAAAAAATTTTCTCAGTAGGTTAACAATGCATTACATTTTAAGTTTTAACACTACTGTATCTGGTCAAGTCTTTACTGCGAATATTGTTGTGATATGTAAAAGTGGATGTCACGCGAAAAAGTTTATTTTTTAGAGCTGAGATCAAGCATATCAAAGATGAAATGTTTTTGGTAATTACTATTTGTCCATTTCTCCGTTTTAAAATACCGTTAGAGAAGCGAAATAATAAAGTTTAAATACATTACTTCAATGCTATACTTTCGTAGCCTCCTTTCAGATGTAGAGCATAATCAGGGACTTTTAAGTAGTCCGTATGGTACAATACTTGCAGAAAATTAATTAAACATTACCTGATTTTATGTTTACAATCATCCGTTACAGAATGCTCAGCTCATTACCCTTACATTGTCAATATTAGTTTATTAATGACTTCAAGACCGTAAAATATTAATACTCTATCACCGCGACGGCGACAGAAGCATCGCTATCTGTAACTTAAAAATGCTTGAGATATAGTCATAGTTAAGTTACGAATTAAAAAAAAAATTCGCTAACAAAACCGTTTCCGCTTGATTTCTTCTTTTCTAGTAATTTTTGATCTGCAAACATTTCTTCGCTAATCGTTCCACAATTCATTCGATGCCATTCAAAATGATCCTCACAGCAGACAGCGTTCGGCATATTTCTTATTCCTGTTTGAGACCAAAGGGCATTTATCATACTGTAATGTCTAGAGGAGAATTTATCTAAGCAAATCGAGCATTTTCGGAGTTTGTAAATATCAATAATATCGCATGTTGGTTTACAACACTTTATTAAGCGACGAAGCTTAAAGGAGAATAACTTATTATGATCTGGATGTTCCAAGAGATGATCAACTAAATGACCATTTCCATCGCAGAACATGGTATCGCAATCAAGGCAAAGTGCAACATTTGTATCTGTACCGCATCGTATACATGATGGATCTTTAAGCTTTCTAATTTTTCGACATTTACGGTAAAGGTGGATTAATTTAGATGAAGCGTGTCGCTTATTAAATGTATTAATTCCTCGTTGATAACTATTATTATTAGAGGCTAAAGGTAAAGATCTATCGATATTAGGAGTTACTGTACAATCATTAGCTAAGTGACCGATACGTTTACATTTCCAACATTTAAAACTAGATAAATTACTGTGACTTTTTCTCCAGTTATTATTAGTGAAGTCATATTCTTCTGTTTCACTGGAAGTTTCTGTTTTACCCGAGGTTCTTATCTCGGACTTTGGACGGCACACGCTCGCAATTCGATCATTACTGAAATTGTTGCAGCTTTCACAAGCATCAGATGCTTCATTGCTACTGGAACTGTACGAGACTAAACCAAAGTAACTTGATCTTATTTCAGTATCATCGTTAGGAGTAACTTTCGCAAAATTTTCAGACTCCATTTCAATTGCAGTCGTACCGCTTCGAAATATATCTGGTAATTTAAGGTGCTCCTTGTGATTCTTAACATGGCTTTCAGTAGACCCTACAGGCTTCATGCCAGTGTTATCGGAATTCGTAACAGTCTTAGTACCACTATTTTTTTTTCGCCTTTTTCTTCTGCGTTGTTTTCTCTTCACTGTTGGTGTCGATTCTTTGGTATCCATTAGAGGATGCCTTTGCATTGTTATCAGTGATCCGTAAACCTTTCCTTTGTCCAATCTGTGAATATTTACGTTGCTTTCTATATCACGTTGATCAAATTGTCTAGTTACTAGATTGTAAGCCTGTAAATTGTCTCGAATTGAGCGTAGATTAAATTCCTTCGCATACATATATGCCTTCTGTTTATGTAATGCCATTGCAATATACAATACTGTACAGTACAGTACAATAGTATCATGAGCCGTTAAAATATACAGGTAATGGGAAGGAAGGCTTCGTACAAGAATCTTCCGTCTAGCAAATGAAGTATCAGTTCAGTTCAGTTTATACCAGGTTCATATCACTTAGTTACGAAATCCTTTATACCATAAAAGAGAAGAAAGTTTGGTTTTACTCGTAGTGTGAAGGTCGTCCTAAATTCTCTAGAAAATTAATTGGTAAGGTACGATTATTTACAGTTCAGTACAGTACAGTACAGATCTATAAATTACATTCCTTAAATGACTGTACAGTACAGTACAGTAATACAGTATACTAATTTACTGTACAGTACTGTACAGTACGAGAATGGCAAAAGTTGTTTGAATCATTGCTTACCCGCTCTCAGCTATGGTCTACTGTACTGTACTGTACAGTAGTACTGTGGACCTTAGCCAGTTTTAATGAACGAACGTACGAACGTCCAATTTGAACGTCGGACGTTCATTGAACGTACCAACGTACAGTACACAGTGTACAGTGTTAACACTACAGTACAGTATATACATAGTGTACACTGTACAGTACGGTATAAGACTACTGTACTGTATACTATACACTGTACTGTACATACAGTAGTACTGTACGTAACAGCGTACAGTATACTGCAGTCATGACTAGTACTGTGGACGTTAGCCAGTTTTAATGAACGAACGTACAGTACGAACGTCCAATTTGAACGTCGGACGTTCATTGAACGTACAGTACAGTATGTACTGTATAGTATTGGGGTGGGATTATACAAACTGACTGTACAGTATACAGTACAGTATACTGTACAGTACTGTACAGTACAGTTCGTCGACGTCCGATCTGACAACGAACGTACATACCGAACGTCCAAAATCGAACGTCCGTTGGACGTCCAATCGCTCGACGTCTACAGCACTACTGTACAGTACAGTATTGAAGAAGAAAACGGATCACAATAGTACAATACAATATGCTGTACAGTACAGTACAGTACTGTACACTGGACTGCAAGTTTATTCTATTTTCTATTCTATTTCCTTTTGCAGTTGATAATAATGAAGAGAGGGATAGATAGTGTTTACGGTGATTCTTTTTTTTATTCTCCCCTTCAACTGAAAACGCACTTATCAGAAAGGACAAATCAAGCTGATCTTGCCAAAGTTTACGGTGAGGGTGTAGTTGTAACTTGTATGTGCATTTCATTTGATTTGCACTTCTGTATCGACTGCAAAGTACAGTACGTATATTATACAGTACAGAATATTGTAATGATGGCTACGGCTACTACGCCGTATATTATTGTAATTACAGTACGCTAACGTTTGATTAATTATTAATTTTGTGTTTCGTACGTATTAGCAACGCATAGACAGCCATTTATAATGTTTTATTACACTATTGCTATCAGAAAGAACAAGAAATATACTATATCGATCTGCCAACGTAGAAAATTCAGGTAGCCTAAATGGTGACCAGGGAAAGGCTAATAAATTGAGAGAGTGTCCCTCGTGTGGTAAGGTAGTACTAACGGACAAGCAGTTGTACAAAAAATGCAAGTTCTGCGATCGTTCGATCTGTGATCGGTGTTACAGGCGATGCGTTGTGTGTAGCAGTTATAGCTGTTTCTTATGCTCAATCTTAGAGTAAGTACAGCACGATTGTCCTTTGTCCTACAGTACAGTACTGCAGTATAAATCACTGGATTAATAACTATTTGTACAATACTATGCATAGTACTAGTCCTAAAGTGTGCGTGCTATTTTTTTATCATCTACGTATAGCTACGGTTTAAAAGAAGAAAGAGCCTTCTGTTTTGATTGTATTAAAGGATAATATTGGAAAGGCATACCGCATTTCTTTCGAAATGTAATAAGATCATGATCCGCTAGTATTTATTAATTATTCAGAGTTTCTATATGTTTGTACTTAATTAGCAATCTATGTCCGGAAATACTCTTGTAAACTAGTTGAGATAATTACTATTTAAGAGATTGGCTTAGAATTGCATTAACTATATTATATTTAATTGACTTAACGACTGTCAAAATGATGCAATAGATTGATTGTTGCGAAAGTTCTTATATCAAGTCCGAGTTTTTATCGTGTGATCTATTAGACAATACATGGTATAGTTAGAATTATTAAATTTGAATTCTATAGAGGAAATCATGAATGTCAAACAATGTAATCGATAAGTAATAAGCGATATCTATGATTATTGAAGAGATTATTCGGAGATCGGATAAAGTTGAGAAGCTATTAGGATGACTAGTTGTCAACTGTAATTGTAAGTAGTTTATATGGCTACTGCTTATTAGAATATGTGATGACTCCGGAATAATATACTATTTTGGCAATGGTAGATGACGTAAAGTTTTACTTTCTGTTGTATCTGTGCATGCTCATAATTCAGAGATATAGTAGATATAGATTTTATGTGATATGATAAGTTTAGTATATTGAGATTTACGTATCGTACTTTTGAGATAAGTCCAGATCACTTAAACTTTTCTAAATCTGGGCTTCAATGTTGGTTATCACAAACGAAGACAAAATATAGATAGAGAACTGAAGAAATGCGCAGTCATCGCTGTAAAGAATTTAGTATAGATATAGTAGAATTTTTATAGCCTAGTGTATCCTATGTTAACAAACTGAATGAGTGTAATTATGCTGTTCTTGTATCGAAAACATATATGTGTACAGTATATCCAGTTTCAATAAAATATTGCTATAATTGTAATTGTAACTAGCAGATCCCTCATTCGTAATACTCGCTTACTATACTTGTACTTTTTAGTATATTCTGAAACGTGCATGTCACATATGCACATTAAAAATAATAATATTGTCACTGAATACGGATATTGTCTTAATTAATTAATAATAGTTGAGCCAGCTCACTACATTCACAATTCGACTTCAGACAGTTAAAATATTTATGGAAATATTTATTAATTAAGAATGAGTAAGTCAGCTATTTCTGAAATATTTCTGGAAATACGATCTTTGTATACTTGTGGCTCAATGCAACAATTTCGTTAGGTCGAGTATTTATTCTAGAGAGAGCGACATACAGTCGACCATGTGAAAAAAGATCAGTCGGTAGATATAGGCCATTTTCTAGGGTTTGACTTTAAAACTTATTAATAGCCATCGCGAATGCAAGACGCACCGGTAAGTGCTACCTGGTTAGTTTTCGAAACGTAAGAGTGCGAGCAGCGGTTTTATCACTTTTAACCATAGATTTTAAAGTTAGAGTAGCATTAGGCAGAGAGCTATGGTGAGTCACATTGGTGACCGGATGATATAACATCATAAATGTTTATTTTGATCTGAGAGTAGAATTGTATTATAATATATTATAATTAATTCGATAGTTAAATAAAACGAAAGCATGTTTTAAAATGTCATATGGTTATAAAGGTATAAAAATAAGGTGTTAACGAATTCTTCCTTGATCATGTATGTAAAAGTCGTTGTGTATTTTCGTTGAGGAACCGGTCCGAACTCAAAGAAATACACGTGCTTCTTTTGCTAAGCTACAAGCTAACTTTATTCTGCATTACTTCTGTAGTTACCGCAAAAATCCCGCAGTCTTCATTCTAATAGAGCTATACTGTACAGTATATCATACGCATACTGTACGATACACAATTTCCGCATAGCTATTTCACGCTTGCGCATAACACCAATACCTAATCATATGATAAACCATTAGATATCGTTATCATTCCATACATATCATCGTTTAACAATATCTACAGTACAGTACTGTACAGTTACTATCTTACTATACTAACATTAACCAAGTTTAAGATTCAGATATATGACAAAAGTAATACCTTTAATAGCGCGTGCCAGGCTCTGGTATGAAGCTTCTACAAATTTACCCGTTTTTAAAACTCTTTCATACAGTAATTATAGAAATTACGTGCTAGTTCAGTATAATTAATTATCATTGTGTCCTTTCTGCACTGAGTCTGAACCTGGTAGAGGCTGTACTGTACAGTATATGAGCTAGCCTAAGTGATAACGTAAAATGTGTATGTGTAATATTTAGTTCTCACATGCAGATACCACCACTGTACAAAATCGCGTTAACAGGTAGCATAGCACCTGGGGGAGCTAGTGCTTCTAAAAGTTGTAATTTATTAGTTGTTGGTGACTAGTCTTCGGCATGCCTAAACTAAAATGAGTATGTAAGCACTATTCTATGTCACGTATTTTCGTATTTACGTAGTATCCGTACACACTAGAAAATGATAATTTTATTATTACTAGTGCAAACTCCCGTCGCTTTGCTGACGGTTTACGATAATGTGCTCATTTAACAGATAGTACAGTATTACCATTTGATAGACCTGTCAGAGGTTCAGTAATTAAAAAAGTTCATCGTGTGAACGCACCTTTAACTTTATACCAAGTACTGTATGCTGTACAAATGTACGGTACAGCACTACAATACTGTACAGTACAGTACTTTTACTACAATTTATCATCTGTTGCTTCGTGACTTTTTCATCGTAGGTTGTAGATTTCTTATTGGAATTGTTTCAGTTGAGTATACCAGTAATTCTTTGGAATAAGCCGTAGGATAGATGGTCTGATATCTCATTAATTATATTAATTTTAAAATCACAAGTGACGATAAACCTTTTGTAGTAGAAGAATGAAAGACATACGATGTCCAAATTACATACATCGGTAATTGTTACTTAGCTGGCATTGATCATTACATATTAATGATAGTTGGGGAATATGATGATTGTTAAGGGTTATTCGTACTAACAGTAAAACAATATTTTACTCGTGAAGCTTTCGTTTTCATATTTAATCTATTCAGAAATTTTGACTTGCTCCATCGAGGATTCACAATGTCTATAGAATAACTTCTTTTGGATAGAGATTACCGAGACATACAGTATGAATTTCCGTTAAAATAATTTGTAATTAGAGAATATTTATGATCAACTTAAAAAAGCTATCAAAAATCTCTGGGTAGGATCTGAAATGTCGTAGGGTGTATTTTCGATATTAATGTTAAAAATATATTACATAAAGGCAAGTAAAGCCTAGATAGATTTTCCGAAATTCATGAAAGAATGAGAAACGGCGGCAGAGGTGAGATATTGGTAGCATTATTCAATTTTACAGTATTCCTTAGGAGAATACTATATTCAGACCAATCTCAAACGATCGCCGCAACATACATATATAACTTTTGTATTTACATATTTAAATGTTATTTAAGAATGCTTCCAATAGGTTAAAATGATAGTCTATTGAACGAGGTTTATCCATGAAGTAGTTATAGGTCTTTATGTTACCACCAGATTTATTTAATAGCTGTACAAAGCGCTCATATTCTAAATATACCCAAGGCCTAGTTCCATCCATCATCTGATAAGGTGTCACATGGCAACATACTAACGGGACGTTTGATACTAAATCATTTATAACCCCTTCATTAGTCAGCCAAGTCCCGTTCTCTCCGCTGTGTCCTCCATCTAGCCAATGAATCCCTGCTATGCGTTTAAACAAATTTATATTCGTATCGCAAGCATTTTCAGATATACATTTTTTTCGATTGGATAATTCAAGGATTAATTGATTCAGAACTACACATCCTTTACTAAAGCCAATTAAGACAGTCGGCAAGTCATACTTTACATAATCGTTTCTGCGGAGGTCTTTATTTACTTCCTGATACAAAGAGTGTAAAAAGGATTGTTAATATGAACTCAGAGTTCAAGAGGGATATTTGTAAATTTGTTAATGTCAGCATTACAACTACCTTTATCGTATTTAATATTATTGTCTCTAGATGGTCAATCGCATAATCACTAGGTTTGTTATAATCAGGATTGCCATAAGCATCACAGTGGAGGAAATGATCGTAGCAACTATACATTTGTCCGTGCATTCTTGAAGGTTTGATAATCAGTATATGGCTGTCAGCAAATTTTTTTTGAATAATTTCTAATACATGATGATAATGCCAATGAGAATATTTCTTGTTAATTTGATTCTTTATCATATTTTCGTAAAAATCCTAGCAAAAATTAATTACACTTATTAGTGCCCTAGTACGTATAATATTTTTACATCTACCGTATTACTGCAGTAAACGTGTACTGTCCGCTTATGTGGAATAAATAACGAATTCAAAATAATCATAGAGTATTTATATGAAAGAAATCGTAATTTGAAATCTTATTGCACTGTAGTTGAAAACTAAATGCACTGCCGATAATTCGAATAGAATAAATGTCAAAAGGTACGACAGGCAATGCTGTTGTAATATTGTGTTAGTAGTAGAGTGTATAGTACGAGAATAGTGGTAAATATTAGTGCTCATTATCACATTATTGTATCTAGCCAATCGTATCAGAAATGTATGGTCTGTATGTGTTAGATCTGTTTACGAACTATGCTTGGACCAGTTCGGGCTTAATTTGAAGTAATTATATTATGGCTAAAATAAGATATAGAAAATCATCTCTATATCGCGTATGTCTACAACCATGGACTTGCTACAATGTTCCGTTACGCGTACTTATACAAATATACCATGGCCTAACTTTGGTTTTCATCAATATTATGGAGTACTAGTAGACACATAACTTTATCTGTTATAATTATTATCTGCATGTATGCGGATTTTGGTCAGTGCAGTATAACTTGTAACTTCATAAATAAATTAAAAATAAATTTTTTAATTTTGTTTTCATCATATCGAATCGACCCGCTTAATTTTAGGCTTGGCCATTTCAAGGATTACTAAATTTACCAAATATAATAGATAAATATTTAGTAATCCACGGCTATTTTCTTATTACTTTATAAAGTATGTACAGTACGTATAATAAAATCAGAATTTCTAACAGGATCAATTCGATTAGACAGGTGGAATTGATCCAATAAAAGTCCCTGATAAGATAATAAGTAATTTTAGAAATGAATCCGGAATGACTAGAGGTGGTATGTAAGTAAGTTGCATTTCACAATTAGGGTTATTCAATCACTTTTATCAACTTTAATGTGCGATTTTACTGTTCATACGCATTTTACAGCATCGGTAATATCAAATTGCGGCGTGCAACAATTTTAATTTTGATTACCTGAATATCACCCGGAAAGAAAACGACCAGATTTTTACCGTTGTAAGCAAAATATCCGAGGATTTCGTTACATCTTTGTTTCGATCCAACAACTTGTGATAGTCGTAATATCATTATCGTATAACAAGCCGATTCAAAATCTGTATACACTTCAAATTTTAACTAAAAATATAAATGCATCGAGCTGAAGGAACACTGCAAGGAAGTTCCTACAGGAATAGTACCGGTGGGTCGTTTCCGGATCGACTTTTGCGCTGCGCACAAACATGCATACTGTATACTGTACAGTACAGTGGTACAGTTTTACAGTTTTTAACTGCTAATCAAGGTGTACAGTACTGCACTAGTATTACTTTTAGTAAACAGACTATGCACCGCTATGTCTTTCTATTTCACTATTTCTTGTCTATGGTTCATGCTCATCGCTCATGTACAGTACAGTACTTCACACGCCGTCTCATCTTCCATCTCATTTAAGTCTAGCTCCTAGCTCCAGTCCGCAATATGACTGCACGGTACTGTACACTGTACAGTACGATAGACTATAAAATTGAAATACTGTACTGTAGGTAATTTATCAATGTAGCTCATACTGTACTGTATTGTACAGTATACAGAGTCCAAGAAAATTTTTTTAATCTGTACAGTACTGTACTGTCTATTACGCTTCTCGGCTACAGTAAAGTGTGATCCACTTCATTCTTGCCGTTTTAATATAAAATCCGGTAATTTTCTCAAATAAATATGGATGAAATATGTCCCCAAAAATAGCCAAAGAACTTAATATTAACATTGGTATTTTACCGTACTGTACTGTACTGTACTGTACTGTATGATAGAAAAGAAAAACCTTTTTAATGTACAGTACAGTACTGTACTGTACTGTACAATACAGCACTGTACTGTACTGTACAGTACTGTACAGTACATACTGTTTTGGGTTCGTACTGTACAGTACCAGTGTACAGTACAGTACTCCTGTTTATCAAGGTAAAAAGTCTTATCTAGACTTTCAGACTAGCAAACATTCTCTCTTTTACGGCACAGCAATCCCAATATTCTAAATCAAGTAGTCTTTTTATTAGATAACATCAGCATTTATTCTTAGAAGCAGCGTGAATTAAAAGATTTCCATCCGGTACGAACTTGAGAGCATGTATAGTAGTCTTCTCTTACAGACGGTTTACTACAAAAGATCTAACTATAAAATTATGCGTATTCGAACATTTAATTCTATGATGATTCTTAGGTTTTAACTACGTACTGCAGACTACTGTAGAAGTGAAATTTGATGTAAATTGTAGTGTCGTCACCATGAGTACGCAATTAGCATTTAAATGTTAGCTCTAAAATTTAGTTACAGTACTCTCCAGTGGAGTACTTGACTTGCATGCGTACTCCATTAGTCCTTAAAGGCACGATCTAGAATTAGATATACAGTATATTGATATACGATGTATATGTAAAATAACATAATCAGCTTAGATTTATAGTTCATAGGAGTATTGTAATTATTATTAATTATGATTATTTATTATAAAGTTTCTAAACGGCCTTCGTGTAATCTTTTGTAGCGATTTTTACTGTAATTAATCACTGATGCTAGTGATATACTTACTTGATCGTTATAATGTTAATGTAAAAACACTATGGGGACTGTCTTAAAATCTTTTCTGTCTATGATGACGTAGGCTCTGTAGAATATACGCGTACTTGTATATCTACCTTTTAAGTCTTGACAGCTTTCTAAATTTTGCAAGTTTTCAGTTTGCGACTTTGCGCTTGCATACGTAATAATAATATTTATTTTTCTGGTCAAAGTCTTTACACTGATAGTGCCGGCGTGTTAGTTGTACTGTACATCAACAATGAATGGTTCGAACAATTATAGACAATCTCAGGAAGATTGGCATTCTTCCGAATTTCGACAACATGTTATCAACCAGATGTAAGTAATCTATGACCTTGTAGCACTTTTTACGTTAATTTATTACATGCGTAATTAGTAATTGGCATAGTGGCATACGATTTTTGTTGCCTGCACATCTGTTGGTAGATGATTTTAAATAATAATACTTGTATGGTATACTGTGTGCCACATCACAATTATATATGCACGGTACTATGCGGAATGTTTTTACATATAACTGCTTTATATCCTTATTTCATGTCTTTGTAATGTACATATAGTATGGAAGCAATGAGAAATTCTTGTAATCCAACAACCAAGTCAGCTCGCGAGATGGAAGCGCATATTTTTGGTAATGCTGACTGTAAGGTTAGTAACTGTTCGTACCGGATTTCTGCGCTTTATCAGATACAGTACAGTATTGCAGATCTCTGCAAATAGCACCGAGCTAAACCGGACTGTATATGTTACGGTCAACCTTGGTCATTCCCATGGAATGACCAATATATACTGTTCAATGTACAGTACAGTATATCAAGAATAGGCATACGGCTTATCTATATTACATATACTGTGAATATAACGCGATGAATGTATCTTGACATTGAAAGTTTGAATGTTTCTACTGTTTACAGCATGTTCAATACCTCATTAACTTACACTGTATTGTCCTTGATTTCGTAAATTTATTAGGAACGCTATCTGAACTTAGTAGCAAGGCTTATTTTACACATGAAAGACAACCGCAAATCAGGTAAGGGGCTAATTATTTTAAGTACTGGTGAACGAAAGTTTACAATGGTTGTCGATTATTGATAAACTTTTGTATCTTCTTAAACTAATTTCGATCTAACACGGTTTATACTTTTAGAATTAAAATTTGTGAATTTTGTTTTAAATAAAATAGATGCGCGTATACTGATTGCATTTTATAATAATAGTAAGCCATTACTCACATGATCGTGATTAGTTTAAAACCAAATAATTTTGTTTTCCATATTATATAAGGTGTAAAGTATATTGTAAAATTCTGGTTGCTAGTATTAGAATAATGATTGATTGGCTAAGATACATAACTTGACACATTATTAAATGCTGATTAATGAAAATAGTCTTGATATCTGTTACTGTCATTAAAACTAATGAGTTTTATTACTAAATCATTCGGATTTACACCTGACAATTCTCCTATCGGATTTAGATGACCACATTCTATGTACTATATAATATGAAGATTATGAAATGTTGGTTATAACTTATTGTTATTATCGAAGAACGTATTTTTTGGAGTTGTAGTTCTATAAATTTAGTGTAAATAACTGTAACAAACTTAGGATTTTTACGAAGGATTTTACAATTATACTCTATACCCTAATCAATCAATATCAAATTATTTATATGAGTTGATACTATTACAAAAATCCAATGTACGAATATGTCGACTGGTGGTGCCTTAAATATGATATTTTGCTGCAGCCACTGTAGTTTCTGAGTGAAAAGGCCACTGAGCACTCTAAAATTAAAAAATTTAATATTTTAGATGGACCAGGCACTAGGCGCACATCGCAAACTGCTCCAATGCTATCCCAGGCTTTTGCCCAGAATCAATGTAATCCGACCGGTAATCAAACTGTGCCTCCAGTATCAAGACCGAATATTCAAGCTAGTGTTGGTAAGCTAAAGAAGTCTTTTATGGTATCGTTTTATTCTAGTCGCATTAAATTTTTACATTAGCGCCTTTAGCTGTCTTTATTCGGGCTAACTTCAAATCTAGTGAATGACTGCACGGTTACGATCATATCTTTTAGGTGGTGGTGCAAATGTAAATAACCCACCCGCTTTATTAACTTCGGCTTTACTATCAAGTAGCAGTAATGGCCCTCAGCCGCCTACTAGTATTTCTTCTCAAGGTCAAGGACTAGGATATAGTCAAGTTAGTATTGCTTCAGCAAACGCGTACTGCCAACAAGGACAAGGCACGAACCAATCACAGTACCCCCATCAGGTGCAACCAAACCCATCACCTTGTTCGCAGACTGTTGCATTTCCGAATCCATCTCCTTATTCGCAACAACCGATTATGAAATCTCCTCATAGTAGTCAACCATCACAGTCTCCTTATGCATTACAGCAACCGATTAAATCTCCTCATAGTAATCAATCAGCTCAGTTTGCTTATGTGCAGCAACCAATTAAATCTCCACATACTCAGCCACAGGTTGGCCCATCGGCTTATGTCCAACAACAAGCTATACGGTCTCCACATCCTTCTCCTCAGGTTAATTCTGGTAAAGGGCATCATTCTCAAGCTCATCAACAAATAATTAAATCTCCGCTTACTACCGGTCATCCTGCAAATTCTTACCAACAGCAACAACCGAGTTTAAAATCTCCTGCTCACCCTCAATCAGTAATTAATAATAGGTCTCCTTATCCAGCGCAAAATATCAAATCTCCGGTTCAGCAACCGCCAATGTTAAATAATAGGTCTCCGTATCCACAGCCTTCTATTAAATCTCCGTACCCCCAGTCGCAACCTCAACAGCAACAATCATCAAAATCCCCTTTCTATCCGCAGATAGTACAAGCACCAACTAAATCTCCGCTATTAGCGCCATCTCCCGTAACGAATGTTACTACGCCTAACTCTGTTACAGTTTCTCAGTCACCCGCTACTAATGCTAATCCTGGATCAGTTGGATCTGTTGGAGGTTCGGTACCAGCTTCGAGTCCTTTACAATCGGTAAATCCCAGTGATGATGCAGCGTACATGGAAAAGGTATTTTGCTTTTTTTCTTTACAAAATCTAAACTAGGTAATAATGAGCGTGTCGTTCAAGCTTACTAATTACCTGCATAAATTAGCTCAGAGATCTCACAAAATATATCGCACCGCTACGAAGATTAATTGACCGAACCACGAAAGAGGGTAGGTTTCCTATAATTTTACGCCAGGTTTTACGAGTGAATATCTGGTTACAGATTACTATTGTTTTAGGGCGAAAAAAGGAGATACATAAGATGAAAAGTCTCTTAGAAATCTTGGCTAATCCCCAGAAGAGGTATTTGTTCTTGGTAGATTTGGTTATAGGATTGATAAAATGCTGTTTTATATATTATAATTATTAACGCTGGTGTTATTATTATTTCTAGGGTGCCTCTAGCAACTCTTACAAAATGCGAAAGTGTCTTAGAAAAACTTCAAGCTTCTTTTTCTCCCCAGTCTCAACCGCCGTCAGTAGTAAGGAAATAATTATAATATGAAAGATAAATGAATCTTAAGGAACCATAAAATAATGCAGCTCAAAAATTAGCGCACTTTAGCTAACGAATATTCACTTATCTCCTAATAAGGCTATAGGAACTACTACTAATGGTATAGCAGCCACAAATACTAACGGAGTGACGTCTATTGCAACTACAACATCAAATTCTTCATCTAATACAATTGTTAGCACTACTTCCGTGGGGTCTGCACCTGTAACTACCTCATCTGGACTTGCTCCATCACAGGATGTATGTAAACCTCTGATTGATATCATTGCTGCAAATCTAAATTCTCCAGCGCTAGCATATGCACTTCAACAAACTTGTGGACCTGCATTCACAACTATGAGAGGCCCGATGACACCGTACGTTAGGATACATATTACGTGCATGAAATACTCGTATGTTTGTGTGATGATTCATTGTATGAAAAGATAACGACTATATCAAACTATAGTACACATATTTCATACCATTGCAGACTCACTGAACAGACAGTCAAACGGAAGAGAATTAAATATTCTGATAGTAAAATGCGAAGTGAACAAGAGAACGTAATAGAGACTGAAATGACTGAATTGGATGATTTATTTGTCATCGAAAAGAATGTCCATCCATTAATGGACAGCGAATCTTTTCTATTAAAATGCTCTATAGGTAAGTTTTGTGCTTTATAACTGTGAAAGCTCTCAAGTTATTCATAAATCTCGAGGCTATGAGATAGTTTCGAGTAACTTCGTGCGAAGGTGCTTATGCTATGAGATTAATTTACAATACCTTGTAGATGATGCCAGCTTACCGCCAGTACCATCAATTTATGTGATTATTCCGGAAGACTATCCATATAGCTCCGCTCAGTGTCAAACCACAACAGTAGAATATAGTTAGTACTGGGATCGTATTCATCACATTATTCTCATATAGTAAATTGAATCGTAACTGAAATGAATCCTAATAAATTCGGACTTATTCCTTACAGGAGCAAATCCTTTCTTTGTAACAATCATAGAAGATCTCAGTTCAAGATTATTGAAGATGCCAAGAGTAACATTGACTGGAATATTAAATGCATGGGTAATAGTATGTTGGTTAAGCAATAATAGAATATGACTTATGTGAAGTAATTTTATTTTCTTCATAAATAATAGAAATTAAGTATTCTCAAAGCTTACTCGAAAGACGAGCATGAATTTGAAAACCTACATCAGCAAAATTCCTTTATACCCGAAAGTATCTCCTCAGGCCTTGCGTAATTTTTAGTATATGCGAAAGGAAGCCTCTTGAGAGACTAAAATGTGTTAATTTGAATTTGCATCCATAAACATTACTTAATGACCGTAATTTTTTGTACATTCGTATATTTCATTTTATGGCTATTGTCTGAGAGAAATATTCATTAACGGCTATTTTCTCAGCCCAAACATGCAGCTTGTGTAAATATTTAAGTTTATTTATAGTGTTAATTATCCTGTACGTAAGAAAGTGATCATTTGAATCTAGTTCGATTAATTTAACTTAAAATGTACTTTGGCGTCGATTTCTGTAATTGCATAATGTACAGTGCCTAGGTACTCTCTGAATATCACCGTATGTAAAACCTGAAATAAAGAAATTTCTTCTAATCGTTCTTAACCTGTACTGTCGATTACCGATAACATCTAATAGATCGGTTAAATACTCATTCAATTTCCCCTATAATTAATTAAGATGTTATTAAACTATTTTATCGTCAAGCAGTCATATCTGTCTGGCGTTTAATGTTATGTAAGCGTAGTATAGTAAAGAATACATTATGCTTACAAGCGATTTTATAGACATCTTATTTAGCTTTGGCGCTACGGTTTGAGGGTTGTGAAGAAGTATAAATACATTACGACTCGATTAAGCTAAATTTGCAAATAATTAGAAAATAGTACATTATTCGAGAATTACGTATCATGAGTGAGGGGTAGCACTAGATGTACTCGTATCAAAGCTCTTTTCTTAATTCGATTAATACACGTTCTCTTTAGAATTAGTATGACTGATAAATTATGTTATAATTATTGAATAGTTACAAGTCAATATGAGACATCTCAGCAATCGAATATTTTCGGAGTCCCGTGTATCATGATCATTATCCAAATTACTCGTTAAAGCATAAAATATGTATACGTTTCTAATAAGATATTATGATTTAAGTTGCCTAATCATTGCCTTCTCCCATGTTCTCTCTTCTTTTAATTCTTGTGTTCTAATCTTCATATTTATAAATTTGTTGCAGGGTTTGTCTAGTATGTTTGTGTCAAATGCTTTAAAATGAGTCACTTTAACAGTTGGCCTTTTGCTTGCACCAATTCCTTTCCTATCGTTCTTTAGAGCAGTCTTAATCGGATACTTTCTACCATTTCCATGCTTTCCTAATCCTTTATTCGTTTTCCATCCGCTCTTTAGCATAAGTTTATAGCCAATGCTACTACTCGGAATAGCGTAACTAGTTTGAAGTTTAATTTTATCTTGAACATTAAATAAATGCGTTGTTGAATAGGCGTGATCATCTTGTATCTTACTTGCATAAGACAACGATAATTCTTTGTTACAGACATTGCACCATTTCTTTTGATTGATTGACGAAGGAATAGTCAGTGAGTGATTGGAACTGCTACCATAATTATAATCCCTTGACAATGAGTTGTTTTTCGCGATAGCAGAGTTTCTAATCAGTTCAGCAATCTTATGGTTGCTTGAGAGTAAAGCTAAATCATATGCCGTTTGTCCCCGACGATTTCTTGCTTCGACATCGATCTTCATGCTTAAAAGGAATAAAGTAACTTCTTCTTGACCATTGTAAGAACTACTCATGAGTAAGGTCCAAGAAAAGTTATCTCTTACATTAACATTGAACATTCCAGATTGTAAAGCTGTTTTTAGCCTACTTAGCTTTCCTTTTTCTGCGTACTTAAATATTGTATGAATGCTAATCCGTTCAGCATATTGAGTTGATTTTAAATGGTTTGTAGGGGTATTTGGTACGTTTGTTTCTTGGATTGAAGTTTGAGGATCGAAATTGTTAAAGTTTGTTACTGATGTGGGTTTGGGTACTTGAGAGAAGGAATTAAGAGAGTTTTGATCTTCACATTCTGGGTTTGTCGCAACGGTTTCTAAGTAAAAATTTCGTATTTTATTACCTAACAATTCTTTCGTAACTGGAGCGTCGTTGGATAATGAATCAGCAAAGCGATTCCTTGGCTTACATTCGGGAACAAAATTCTTGTAAGTGATGCCAGCTTTTTTGATTAAATCGGAATTTGTACTCATTTTTTCAGAAAGATTTCACCGAGACGGATTATTTCATTTTTAATTGTACAGTACTGCTACTGCTGCATTTTGCATGGAGCAAAAGAAAAGAGGGTACAGTACAGCAACAAGAAAGGTTCATTACTTTTTCGTTAGTACAGTACTGTAATTCCGCTGTTACTGTACAGTAGGCCCAGCCATAATAACTCCGATTACTCAGATACTCAGCGTAAATAGCTTAAACAATGATACATTATTCTAGGAGTCTTGTACAGTTCTTACAGTACAGAAGTTGATGATACTGTACTGTACAGTACAGTACTGTACAGTAATCCTGCAAACGTCGGCAAAGACTGATACTGTACAGTGTACAGTACTACAGTATACTGTACTGTACAGTATTGTACTGTACAGTACGGTACAGAAATCAGTACTGTAATTTGATAGAGTGTGTTTTCGTCGAGTCGTCATACTGTACTGTACAGTACACTGCTGCCCAGTACTGTACGGTACTGTACTGTACAGTACACTGCTGCCCAGTACTGTACGGTACTGTACTGTACTGTACTGTAGGTATTTGGCGAACTGCGCACATTATTTCTGTTAGAAAATCAACTACAGTACCGGGAGAATGAGTTCCTTGAAAAGGATAGCAAGTGGTAAAGCATTTTCTGCCAGGTTATCTTTGCTGTAACTTATGGATAATTATAATTGTATAATAAACGCGATAAATAAGTGAATAAGTATGCGTGATCCGCGTAAATTTGATTTTTGATTTTTAAGAAGAGCAGAAACCTTCATTTAGCAAATTATATCTACTACGCGTATACCGTACAGTACTGTAACTTTCCACAGACGATCAGAGTTTCTTTGTCTTATAATAATTATAATTGAGGAGTACAGTACAACAAGTAGAATGATACGCTTGTTTTTACGAAGTACAGTTTAACTTAAAAATTGAATTTTTTTAAGTTGTACTTTACGCTATGATAGCATACGGTACAATAACTACAGCATATTCGTTTCACGAGCGGAATTCGACCTCACAAATTACCACAGTAGTATACGGTTTAATTGTAGAGATAACGTAATCACAAGTGGATTACAAAGATAATTGATTGATTTGTTCACTAGAATCCTGTACCGATTATTGGTAATTCAGAAATTCAAAATAAAATTTGATTTACAAACCTCTTAAAATTTTACCGTAGAGATCCATACCGTGAGGTCATTGAAGTTGCTGCAACCTATAACGTCACATTATCTCGTAATCGACAATCTCGACTTCCTTACTTTGATACTCATACTGCAACTGAACAAAGGCCTTGCTACTTATGGATGACATCAAAGCAAAGGCACAAAGGAATCGAATCCGGCCAAATTTACAGTTATACGGCTGTGCGATATAGACGTAAGAAACTTGAGGACAACGAAACAATCGAACAACAACAGTTAGATGCTTCAGGTAATTCAGTCTTGGATCTATCGTGCTATACTTTGCGCTATCGTTCAAGTGAACTTGAAACCGGAATTAAGGCATTTTCTTGTGAGCCTTTTTAATATTAATATTCATGCAATACCTCAACACATAGCACGCATCGTTATATGCATAAAATATGGCAATGCGTGAATAATAAACTTTCCTCTAATTTCAGGTTGCATGCTGCATAGACTACTCAAAGTAGGAAAACAGTCCTTATATCTTATTCAGCGACAATCCCACAACACTAAATACAGTACAAATACACATGTAAAATAGTAAATTAAATCCATTTATGATCTAAAACAGCTTATATAGGAAACAATTTCGGATTTTGAAGTGAATAAGATGAGAAGGTGTTAAACACTGCTGTGTGTTACTCAATATTACTCTAGTACGTACGTATGCAATACGATAATCATTGCGTATTACGTAGTGTTATACTGTAGAAATGCGCGTATTGCCTGTAGCTCCTCTTGAGTAAAGTATATTATGTATATTAGAATTCTTGCTCTATTTGATGACAGTCGCAGTTTATATGACGTGATTTTTATAAAAGTTAGAGTATTTTGACATTACCAGCTGTAAAAATGCTCGATCTATCGAATCATATAAAGTAACTGTTTACTAATCGCTCTTTTTTGATGTAATGTATTGTGATTTGATAGTTCCTCCGAAACATCTATTAAAATAGTATAATTACGCGTGGCTACAGCTAATCTTGACTCCTAAATTAATAGTCGCTCACTGTCATCTATTACCTTATGACTGTGACTAAAATTTGCATCTACAATACAAAAGTAATGTAACAGAGCTCGGAAGAGTTTTGATAATCAAGGATACTGTGGGTTTTCTTAATGTTGATTCTATTATAGCACTTATACTTTGATTATTACAGTATATGATACTATGTATTCCTTACCTTGGTGTCGATCTCACTCTTTCGGTGTTGAATATGGCATACCAAGTTACTTAGCATTTCTGAATTGTATTAAACTATGAATTAATAGCTTGTAAAAGAGGATTATATCGCTCAGCGTATATTCAGAGAAAAGAAGGTGCATCAGAAATTAATAAATTATTGTTTTAGTTCCTGCAGATAGTAATACCGGAAGTAAGATCACTGGTATTGAAAAAGTGAAGAGTGAAAATAACAGGTATATAAATATAATACTGTAGCCTAGCAACATTTTAAGTCTGATACAGAGATGATCCAAAGTTTTTTTTGATCTATAATTATAATCAGTGGGATGAGTATTTGGTAATCCTCATGAAATTTTGCGTAAATTGCTACTGAAATTGCTTAAAGCGACCTCGATAGGGTTAGTGACGGCCTGGAACTGGGACGTCATGCATATAATGAGTATCTTGTCTAAAATTTTTTGTATTCCCCATTTATTTAGTGACGTTGACGATGAAACCGATGAATTCGATAGTTCTGATCTTATTAATGTAGCAGAAAAGGTTACAGTTAATGACACCTTAGAAGATGATTCTACTATAGTGCCTACAAGAGAACGAAATAATTTGAAAAAGGTAACCTGCAGCAGCTCAATGAGTCCTTTGATTACTGTAGCTTATAAAATATGGAATAAACATGTCGTAACAAAAATTAAAATATTATTGCCCAGCTATCAGGTCCAACACTGTATAGTGATAGATACGATATTATATTTTGATTTTAATTCTTTATCTAACTATGTAATATACTTACGGTAAATATAGTTTCTGAAACAATAGCTTCTACGGTATCGTTTCCGACAAATATATAACCTGCAAGTACTTCCGATGTTTTAGGGAAAAGCTTTGAATCATAAACTTAACGACCAAATTTATCAAATGGACGCAAATATCGACGAAAAACCATACGCCTGTGACTGTAATAATTATATAAGGCACTTTTTCTATTAGATGATAATTTTTAAGCTTTTCGAATATTGGTTTTGTTAATCTACGTGTAGGTGCATTTTTTTGTGGTTGCTACTAATGAAAGTATTCACTGTTTTATTGCGCCTATATAATGATTTGTTAGTGTGTGGACGTAGATACAAGAATCCACCTGGATTAAAATATCATTATATTCATGCGCATAATATTCAGAATCTGTCCAAAATCAAGATTACTCGCGAATCCGGACGGCCGCCAAAGATAGCAAAGATCATGTCATCTGTCTCTACTAGTGTAGAATCAAATCGCTACTGTGACTTTTGTCTTGGTGACGTTAACCTAAATAAAAAGACTGGACAATCAGAACGTTTGATTTCTTGTGCCGATTGTGGCAGATCAGGTTTCAATCATTCTTTATGTGAAAACGGACGTTGAGGGTTATTATATTGTATCTCATAACATTTATAAAATTCTATAATAGGTCATCCATCTTGTTTAAAATTTACTCCTTCTCTAACTGATACCGTTTTGATGTACGCGTGGCAGTGCATTGAGTGTAAATCATGCAGTATCTGTGGTACTTCTGATAATGATGTAAGTGATAATTTTATGGCAGGGGTTGTGAAAGAGCCGTCATATTTAAAATATTTCGCGGTAACTGTTTCTAAATTTTACAGGATAAGCTTCTATTCTGTGATGACTGTGATAGAGGTTATCATATGTATTGTCTTAGTCCACCTATTGATCATCCACCTGAAGGTATTGACTATTAAGAAATTTATACGATAGACAACATCATTATCAAAAATTATCTAGTTTTATCTTTTAATGTTATTGCAAAAGAAATAATTCTATTGTATATAATGTCTTATTAGGTCGTTGGGCGTGCAGTGTTTGCCTAAAAAATAACGGATAGACCACATGAGAAATCATAATTCAGATTTAACAATTACAGGAACTAGAATCACTTTAAAATGTAAAAATGTCCATAATTCTTCAAACTAACTAATTTTATGACAGTATCGTCAACTCTATTCTTATTTATTAACTCATATTTCCCACTTTGAATCTTCTATCAAAAAAGTGGCACTTCATAAAAATATTGCAACGTTATGGTAATTGTTTTACTTAGAATCTTATCAATACTTTTGTCGTCATTCTTAACACGAATTCAAAATTAAAGTCAGAAAGTATTTTTTACTCATTTTGATATAAATGGTATAGAAAGTTCTCTGTAAACAGTTCTTTACGCATCTACAAATAATGAAGGACGATTTACTATTTACTAGATAAAGTGTAATGAAAATATAGAATTCTAGTCATGGGTATTTTATGAGAGTGTTGTAAAATGCAGTCTGATGACCATTAATTTATGTTGCAAAATTTATAAACGGTGCGATGTTTGTAATCAGGTCCTCCAGGTCGGATCACACACGAAGGAAAGTTGTCCTAAAAAAGATAACAAGCCTGTTTACCTCTAACTTAGTTTTGTAAGCTATGAGGCACTTTAGCGGATTATGGTCAAATAAGAAAATTCCCTTGTTTTACATTACCTGATTGATTGCATTCGGATAGTTTTGTGTTTCCAAACAAAATCCAGAATGCTTATTATATACTGCACCACCCTTACCCTCAATACCATTTAGGTAGTTAGCAGTATAGAATTGCACTCCTGGTTGATTTGTAAAAACTTCTAATATGCGCCCACTGTTTGGTTCAGTTACCCTACGTTAAAGTGAACGTATTTATTTTTTGTAAAATTTACAAATGATCTTCGGGTTTAGTTGAAATTGTAGATTAAGCAAAGCAGCATAAGTAATTATGCTAGTCTAAAACATTGATTGTATCAATTTAATTACGTACTAAACTGTATTCAATATATTGATGGAAAGTCATACCTTAATAGATCTTGAAGTATTCAGAAGCAATTTTACTGTACTGATTTAAGAAAGTTCAGCTTTATACAATGCACTATTTTACCTAATACAAGGTCCTGTACACTCTGCCAAGCAAAAGTTATGATCGTATCCACCTTCGGGCATATTTTTACCAATTGGCTTAGGTGACATGAAATCAAAAGGAGTTCCCTTAACCGAAGTAATTTCACCTTTATATTAAAAAATTCAAATACTTTCACTTATATGTTATTATACACATAATCAAAAATTCATCCGCATATATAACTACTGTACTGTACTGTAATTACCAGTAGGAATTTGCACATCATCCAAAGGAGTATAATACTCGCTATTAATTTGTATGATGTGATTTCTTATATCTCCGGAATCCTAAGATAAGTATCATATATGACATGTCTCTGTTTAAATTAAATATCCGCAAATTCTTTAACGATCGACGGAAAGCTTACGTGGCCACCAAGATTAAAGTAGGTATGATTGGTCAAATTAATTGGGGTCGGTTCTAATGACGTAGCTGCATAATCCAAGATAATTTCACTTCCTCTTAGTGTACATGTAACTGTTACTGACACCTGACCAGGATAACTCTCTTCACCATCGACACTCACATACTTAAATGTTACGCTATCGTTTGTTGATTGCTCTGCACTCCAGATCGCCTAGTAAAATATTTATTTTATTTTATGACGATTATTTAGCTGTGTCTCAGAAAGAAATATCTAGAACGTACGTAATCTTTGCATTAGTTATAGACATTTTAAGTTAATTCTTAATGATCAAGCTCTATATGATTGACGCAGAGATTTTATACCGAAGCGAGAAGTTAATTATATCTTTCCATTGATAAAGTTGTAAGTTAATGCGAAAGTATCTTTTACAGAGTCTTACAGATCTTAAAAACAACTTTTTTCTTCTAAATGCCTATCGCTTCTTCGATATTTTCGTAAGAGCGTTTACCATGATCAGTGCAAGCATTGTTGCTGCAGATTTGATCTTATTTTTGGGTTATTTACGGTACTATACAGATAGTATTACCACAATGCAATTTTTTTCGAAATACAGTACAATGGAAAGATATCTAGAATGTACAAAATGTCTGGAACGGTTTTGTCTTACAGCCCTACAAGTATACAGACCTTACTAAATCCATTAGGCCCTCCGTGGAGATGATTCGGTCCATTATTAACAGCAAGTTGATATTGTTTATTATCTAAGGTAAACTGGCCCTTAGCAATTCGGTTAGCTACGCGACCGACCACGCAACCCAAATATACGTTGTCCTTACAGTAACCTAAAAACCCAAAATTAAAAGTATATAGGTGCATTTCCGACTTATTGTATTGCGGACAAAATTACTATGCAATATAAAGATATTAAGGTATTATTATTAATATCAGTCTACTGTCTAGTGTTATAACTCTACTATAGATAGCAGTGAATTACATCAGAGTGCACATACGCGTACTTACTATACTTTTGTATGTTAACTAACCCGAAATTGTACATCATGGCCTATCTACTATTTTGATTTACTACTGTACAATAGCAATATGCTTTAAGGTTGTAATAGTAATATAAAGCAAAATATCAGTGTTTCGCAACTTCCTTCTTATTCCCTCCGAAATCCGAAAACAAAAGCACTATGCGACATAAACAGTCGATTGTGCTTAATAAAGTAATTTTAGATGGCGGCTAGTATATAGTACATTAAGCTAAAAACCCAGTCATTACAACAACAGACCTTCAATTCCGTCATAACCTAAAGCAACATCGATTGAATTTCCTTCTCTGTAAAAAAAAGAGTTTTGTTTACTGTTTATGAAAACGGCATGTGCAGTATGGTATTGTGAAGTCTTCATAAGAATATACTGTAATCTAATCTATAATATTACAATTTATAATAACCTCCTCATAGTTAGGCTTACACCTTTTACTCACACTTAAAATAACTATTGGTAACAGTCTCGTTTGCTCTAGTACTGTACACTGTACAGTAATTAGTTTTCGATAATAAAATTAATTTAATCTTAAATCTTTACCTGTCAGTCACTATAATTTTCTCGATTATAATGCCGTAAGAGTTAAGGTGCAGTTCTAGAGATTTATTCTTTAATATGAATCTCTCTAACTGCTTGCCGTTATAAGAAATTGGTTCTTTCCTAATTGAGGTCATGACGAATTCGCACACTGTCAGTCTTTAAGGAGGTTAAATTTAATTTATCACTTCGCCGTAGTACTGTACTGTACTGTAGTACCGTGCATGTGGTATTTATAAAGTACTGTACAGTACTGTACTGTACTGTACACAGTAACCGGGCAACACAGATGATAGCGATTTTTTGCTCGAACAGTACAGTACTTTTTGCACACTTTCAGTCTTAAGATTGCTGTACCCGGGTAACACAGATGATAGCGATTTTTTTGTTCGTACAGTACTGTACAGTACAGTACTTTTCATAGTACTGTACAGTACACTCTACAATTCTGTACTGTACTGTACTGTACACTTGTACAGTACACTGTGCACAAAGGAAAAGAGGGGCCTTTTATCTTTAACCAGGGACTAGTTAACAGCTACCATACAAGTACAGTACTGTACTGTAGCATTGTACAGTATTCTTACCAGTGTTGCTTAATTCATGTACTGTACTGTACTGTACAGTACAGTACGGTACATGTAGTAAGTACAGTATTTCATTTCATTGAAACGAAGAGAAGCGCACTAGCAGTACTGTAGAGTAAACTAACTAAAACGACATAACTGTAAAGATTAGAGATTGCAAAAATAGAAAATTTTGCCCTATGTCATGGAAAGCGGCTTTGGAGAACATGAAAAAGATAACAGTACTGAAAGATCTAAGCCTGACCGTAACCGAAACGAATTTTCCAACTTTTATTTATTAAGTGATAATCCAGGTATCCATGCGCTCGTTTGCAGGTTATATTAACGCACATTTTTAAAGATAGCAATTACACTGGGTAGTGTGGATTAGTTAATAAAGAATTTCTTGCGAGTGAAACTGCAAGCAACGAATATGAAATACTTTTTTACGCAATTATATCTGTATATTCAATTTTAACTGGTGATTGATTTATCACTATTACAGTGGTTCCAGCTAAGATGAGTGGAGCATCAAATTTAATCGTTGAATGTGACTTGATCGATATATATAATCAATATCACGGAAGGAAACTGAAAGAAAATCTTAGTACATTTTTACCTGAATTGCCAGGTGAGTAGCAAATAATGTAATTTATTAAAATCGTATACAAACACTATCGTAGTCACCGAAATTTGTCGATTCTTAAATCTTTCCATAGTGACGCGATTAAATTACAGTACTTAGTCGTCAACTTTTTAAAAATTGTTACTATATATTACAGTACTGTAGCTTTTTAGCTAGTGGAAACGACTCAAACGAGGCCTATCTGCGTATTTACTGTTAATTTAAAGCAAAATGCAAATACTGTACTTGTGTACGAAAAACCGACACGTCTGTATTACTAGTTTAATAACCATATATTATAGTAAATGAACTTTGTCGCACATGCACCACGCATCATTATATATGATTAATCAGTTGTTATACGATTATAACACTACATAAATTCTGCATTTGTCGTCATGATCATGAATGATAGCAAGACGCTGTATACCGTACTGTACAGTACATTGTATGCGGAGTTACTGATCAATCAACATAAATCAATTGTACAGTAGATTAATATGGTACGAGTTATTATTGAGTAACTTAAATTATATCATACACATAAATAATTTTCTTTGCTGAACTTGACTTATGATGTGTAATACAAGCATACACGTGTAGTTCTGATGTAATCGTAGAATAATAAAATATTCCAATATTTAAAAATTCTCTGGATAAGAATTGATTTGCCGTAATTTGCAATCATGACTAATCACTTAGTGTATTGTAGTACTGTACTCGAATGTCTTGAGAGATCAGGCTGCTATTAATCTACAATCAGACGTAAATGTTAGTAGTGAATAAATGATATTGGTATATAATTACAACGTATTTTAATAGCCGTAAACATCGTATTCGCACTTGTGGTTACCTTTGACCTTATATTCTCTGGACCTCTTTAGAATATAAAACTTTTAAACTTTTATTACAATACTGTATAAGCTTCCAGTAATATTTAATACATGTAATGATAATATATAATTATACGTTTACCCTAATGTGCACAGTGCTACTGATTTAGCGGTGTACATATTTTATAGTTAAGCTACAGAGATAGATTTTCACATTGCCGGAACGTCTCTAAGTAATCCAAGCAAAGTACATACTGTATAACGTTACCGGATTACCACCTTTACTCCGTACCTTCTGTATTTTCTTCTAGCAGGACGTTCATTCTAAGATACTATTTTAAGCATAGTATATCAAAAAATTAAATAAATTATCTAGCCATCAGCGTATGACTGCAAATATCTTCTCTGCTAATTACGAAATTCGAGAATTGTTTTAGTTCGTAGTTTAAGTTAAAATTACATTTGTAATTCATGTGTAGTAAATTCTGTACACAACTATTAGATCTTCTGACAGTGTACTATTTGTACAAAGTTACATAATCGTTCATAACTATTTTATGCTGATGTCAAATTACACCTTTGCTGACTCATAATAAAGTGTATTAGGTTAGTAAATACTTTTTCATGCCTCGTATTCTTTATGCGTATTTCGTTAAGATACAATTATATCTAATATTTCTACCTGTTTACCCTAAATACACGGTTGCTACTAGGAATCATACGAATAAAAATAAATTTGTTTCATCTTACTTAGGTAGAGTAGACGTGCCGGTTACGAAAGCTGATCCCGGGTACGTATTGCAATTTTTTATAGTAAACGCTAACTTACGGTAGATAGTTACTGTTTTGTATAAAAAATGCTCTTATAAAACAGTTGGAAACTGTGTATCTGCACCAGATTCATTATTTGCAATAATTACTCCTACCATGATAATTCAAATGGTATAGTATAATTGTTTTAAGGTTGATTAATTTCAAGCTATATTATTCTATAGTCTGAGTGGCCTAATTGATAAGCCTCCGATTGGCGGGAGAGAATTATTGCCGTTATCCAACCATTCTTTAAGCGCATTTCATTTAATGCCCGGCAAGGCATGTACTTAAACATGAAAGAATTACGACAAGTTACGTTGCTACCAATCGTACAGCTACTGATAAAATCTCGATTTTGCGATGCTATAGATTCCTGACCAGTACTTGATGCAATATCAACAGTCAAATAGAAAAAAACACCGGCATAAAAAACACAAACACCGGGAAATAAATAGTGAATTAAAGGTTGATGGTCATAACAATACTGGAGCTGATGGTAAGAATCTTCTATTATACATTGACATCTTTTTATGTTTAATGAAATTTTTAATGTACTGCGGTAATTGATCTGAAGAACAACGAGATATAAGTTATTACCCAATGTATAATACTGTAGTTGCTACTGAATGTCGACTGTATCATTTATAATATTATAACAAATCATAACGTCCTATGCAAATCCTTTCAGATGAAATTAAAAGGCACAAAAAACTGGTTAGTTGATGTTATAGATTAATCTCAGCAATTTTTAACTGACCAACAGATTTGTCAATTAATTAATATTTTAATGATCTCTGAAAATTATATCAAATTATTTTTCAGAGACGTCAAGAAGAAGGTGAAAAGAAAAAGAAAAAGAAAGAAAAAAAGAAGAAAAAACTGTTATGAACCTTTTCATCTTACTAAATGCTTTGCTAAATATTGTATAAAAACACATTGTGACCATAGAATAAGTAAAAACTTCACAGAGTCTTTCACTATATGCCTGACAAACATATCTCAGCTAGCAATAGCGTATACAGTATACAGTTTACTTTTGCAGTTGAATATTTGTATTGTACTGTATATTATCAAGTAGAATCGCATTTTTATCTATAACCTTACCTTTACCAGATATTCTGTATAAATTTGTTGCATAAGTTTTTGATAGTGCATAATTCAATAATAAATTAGAGGTTTATGAATATTGTTAACTGAATAATAACTATCATCTGGGCAGGCGAGACATAAATATGATGGTGAGCTTGATTGCTAAAGTGGAACTTGCGGATTTAAAAATCGCAGTGCATTGTAAACAAAGGCTGTCATTTCCCGTAATTTCAGTATACTGTACTGTTTAATTTACTAAACTGGGCTATCACGCTCGTTCAACTAAATACGTTAATCTATCGCTGCTAGGTTTTTTAGTTTTGACATTGTTATAATTGAACAGCACATTACTGTAATTGGGATGGAATTTTGAGATATCTCACCAGAATATTTAATATTTAGTAATACTAACTAAGAAAAGTACTCAACTCGGTAATTTAATTCTGTTTGACGTTATTAAAATGCTATTGTTTCACTTTTACCTTATTCAGTATTCAATAAGATACATTAAAAATTAAGTGTTAATTAAACCCGCATTATGAGAGTATACGAAATGAAATCTGATATTTCGAATAGATTAACAGACTTCTTATGTCATGAACGCGTATTCTTATAGAATCACGAGCTATTGCACAGATTTAGCAATTGACACCCCTATTGCCTGTATTAATACAGCATTAGCCGTCTAATTTGTTGTTCCCCTTCGTTTTCAAATTTCTTTACCGGTATTATCATACCTTATAACTATACTAGTAAAAGTTTGTTACAATAGATGCATGATTATAGATTATAATTCATAACTTTGCTAGAATTCTAAGTTAAGATTTAATTGAATCATTAATCCAGAAGCGCCGTAATCATGTTTTATGAATGCTGATTTGATAATTTTTATTGTACTGGTAATTTACTCGTATAAAGATTTGTCAAAAATATTGCAATCCACACATCATATCTGTTGTTTCACACATAATTTAATTAAATAATACTATCGTTCCACACATGCTGTGACAAACTTATATTTAACAATATTGGTATTACATATATAAGTATCCATTTACTATATATACATCATATATGTACAAGATCATTTGAGCGACTAGGAAAGGCGAGGGGGGTGCAGATTAGTAAATAAATTTTAAGTAGTATTATGCGAACCTAACAAAGGCATATAATTAAATTATATATAATCGTAAGAAGTTCTTCGATTTTTGAAAGCACTTTTAAAAAATTTCTAAAAAAACACATTACTTCGCTTGTCAACAATAGCTTAAGTAAAGCGTGATGTGTCTGTCGTCTGCTGTCTAAAGCGAGGTGAGGAGACGAAACGAAAATTATAAAGCTTTCATAATTGTCCCACTAGCCGTTAAGGATATCGACATAACTGCATTTCTGGCCTATCGTTTCATGGTACAATCATCATGTGATATAAGCATTATTGTTAACAAATCTATACCAATCGCACATTAAATGAGCAGATGAACATATAAAAGCGCAGAAATATATGAAAATCACATATTCAACTTTAAAAAATGATATACACCTGCAGTATATGTACAGTACATGTATATTTGCAGTAAATGCACTTTAAATCCTATTGTTGATATAAAGGCTATACTACATTTACACGATCTATAACATTGTATAAATTATTCACAAACATCTTGGCATCTTGTATAAATTTACAAGTATACTAACTATATCACAATTCTAATTCAGGATTAGTCGAATACAAAACAAGTTATGAAAAAATTTAAGACGTGAGAGAGTAACAGAACGTTACACTATACAGTGCGTATGCATAATATTTGTATTCATATGCTTAGTATCATATCAAAAAAATTTAGCACGCGTGCATTATGTTGTACAGCTGTTGTATCGTATTGCAGAAATGGTTACCATGCATTTTAAAATTACTACCACTATCATTGCAGTACAGGCAAAAAAATCTAAAATCTATGATATATTGTGTGTTTTCTGGGGAATATTCGAATTACGGCGTTTCATGTGAGCAAGTTGAACAGGTGTCTCACTCTTGCTATCTGGGTCTTTCTTGTCAGTTGGAAACTTAGGTATTTTACTTACAGGTGTAGAATAATGAATTGTTTTGTGACTACTAGAATCAACAGGTGTAAAATTCCTCAGTAAGTTATGAGACAGCTGCATATCCGCATTTACTTCAGAAAAAGTCAAACTCGATGAGCGTAGTCTATGGCGATCGAATTTTGGACTTGAACGCGCTGATAAATTATTTTTAATATCGTCAGAACTGCTACGAGTTGAGCTACTGTCTTTTATTGGAATATGAGGTGATTTTTGTCGACTGGTAAGGCTGCTAATGGAGCTTACGCTGTGAGATGGTGTAAGTGCTAGAATGAAGAATGAATAAGATAAGTAGCACGCAATTACATTCTAAGACAGGGTCTGTAGTATGCATCAGGAAACTATGCTAGAGCATACACATGAGATATTAAACTTATAGGACTGGACATATTAGGTTGATTTAACGTACGGAATATTCATATCAACTAAATTATCATAGAATACCGGGTGATTTTTTATCTTTCGCTTTTTTATCATTGTTCTCTCCAATAGCTGTAAGAGCAAAAACGTAAATGCCATAAACAGAAAGAAACTTATTCTTCGATCATCTGTAATAGTTAGCATACCGGTATACAAACATGGATCATGTTTATCAACGTAATTTCGTAGTGTATCCCAACCACCTCCAACGCGAACCATTATATGATGTCTCAATACCTACAATTAAAAATTATATAAAAAAGTGTCTGGTGAGACGCTATAACACGTTCATGTATTCAAGTTTTAAAATGGTTGAATAAGTCAATTTCTTAGCAGCATAAAGATAAGCCGCTTTAATCGTCATGCTAGAATCCATAGAAATAAATGTAAAATAATCTATATATAGTATACCATGTTAGGCATATAAGTAATCGTACGGTATAAGTGCCTATCGTTCCTGTTATCATAGCGCGCAGCCATATTATATATTTTATTTTATTATACATTCCAAACCCCCCTCCCTTAAAAACTCTCGGCTTTAATACCCTCGACGGCAGATTATACCGCAGGGTGTCTGCAGAATCTAAAGTAAGCCTTCCTAACACTTGGAAGTCCTGACCATTTTGGTTCTTCACTATGCCATTCTATGTCATACTGTAGCAGTGGTACAGTGTTCCTTCTTTAGTAGCCTCTGGTATAAGTCTGTACAGACTGCATGGACTAAAAATAATACTCAAGCTCAGTACCATCATCCCATTTATATAAACTGTGACATTATTAATTTAAGGATAGTAATACGCGTATACTGTATACGTAGAAGCACAATAAAGCAATTTAAATACAAAATATTATTAATTATCACTGGACTGGATTTTTATGATTTAATCATTGTTCGATGAAGCTATAAAAAAGTTTCAAACCGTTAGATATACAGAACTGACCCTTATGAAAATAACAGGTCCATCTTCTCCTACACGGTATTTTCCTTCCGATAATTTTCTTAACATAAATTTTCTCTTACAGGTACATTTTGCAAGTAAGTTTTGGATCTGTAGCAAAACCATAGAAATACGAGTATTGTACACGAAAATTTAGAAATCACGATATGTTTTGCTATGTACAATAGAATGATGATTTATGAATCAATTATGGTATATCAGAGACATAAGCTGCTGTCGCACTGCAGTCCAGAATAGTTTGAAATACTTGATTTTAGTTCGACTAAGTGAATTATTAGAACTAAAATCTGGTATTTTAATGCAAACCGAATACAGTAAACTGGTTACCCGATTACAGTATTATTGATTGGGTTATGCTAGGGATTACTCAGTTAAAAATTGAGAAAGATTTTAATTTTAGAGGAGCCTCTGATCACACACACTATACTATGTATTACGTTCCACTAATGCACATCAAATAACTAAGTGTAGTTCGAATCAGCATTTTCTTAACTTTCTTCAGTCAACAGTATATTCTGTTATTATACTGATTGCCTAGTGTAAAACAATAGTAACATGTAATTATAATGATGCGGTATCACACGCAAGCAGACGTAAAGCTATAGTATTTATAACGAATTTATACAGTACAGTACTACAAATCTCCGTTTACATGAAACTATTATGCTGTACACCAACAAAAATTTGCGGTTAGAACAGCTTTCTACTGTACTGCGGATAAAGCATTGCGTATCATACCTTAAGAAGGTTCGATCTTGGTAGGGTCTAAAACTGAAATTGGTGTTTCGTCAGTTGATTATAATTACTTACCTTACAGTCGATATCAATCGCATTCTCAGATTTTTCAACTGTATCTTCATTTTGCTTCTTTATGCCTTTTACGGGAATCATAGATTTCTGTTTAGTTCCTCTACTGGGAGAATTTGAATTACCTCTTCTTTTGACCATTGGCTTATCGTCTGGAAAAAGATCGGTCTGGGATCCGACTGTTGCAATAGATACCACTGATGAGGTTTCGCAACTGTCGTCGCTGCAATCGCTTCGCCCTTGGTCTTTGTCCATCTCGTTCTCAAGGGCTATAATAGCCGTTGGTGCAACACCGTACTTCACGGCTATTCTAGATATTTCTAAAAGGCAGAGTAAAACACTTTTAATGTTTTTTTGGGACACTAAATCTTCAGTTTCGAACATGATCACTTCGGGAACACCTAGCTGTTTGCACCAGGTAATAAAATTCGAAATATTATCCCGCGCAAAGAACGGGTTAGATGATGCATTCTGCCGATACTTTGGACATTTAGAAGGAAGTTTCTTGACTTTCCGAGACAATCCAGTATGCGAATCAAAATAACTATCACCAACTTGATGAACGTACTGTGCTAATTGATTCAATACTATTCCATCTTCTAAAGCCGTCAATAAATTATCGGGCATTAAATCAAGGACTAATAATTCATTAATCCATTCCGTAATATCTTCCTTTAGTGCGGTAAGATACTCCTTTTCTATTTCATCACGAATAATATCAGGATACTCATCAGCTAGTTGAGATTCAACCAGTGTTGGGCTTTGAAGGTCGACCATATTGACAGTTAAAAACCCAACAACATAACATGACCGCGAATTATCGTTTATTAAATAGTATATAAAATTAATTTAATTTTTATACAGTACAACGATGATTTGCACCCAAAGAGAACTAGAAATACTGTACAGTACTTTACTGTACTGTAATGTACCATACACTATACTGTACTGTACAGTACAGTACAGTACTGTATACTGTACAGTATTACTGTATAGATTATACAGTACTGTACACTGTGTACAGTATACTGTAGTATTGTCAAGTACAGTACTGTACTAATAAATAGGCTCAGACAAAGTGTACTGTACTGTACTGTACAGTACAGTACAGTACAGTACAAAATGCGAAGTACTGTACGCTACCGTGGATTTTACAGTACTGTACAGTCGCGTACTGTAATTATGGAATACCTATCTCAGGGCTATCTGGAGGGACTACTCAAATAAAGAATTTTACCATTTTTCCACCTTCTACTCCTCTCCTTCCCTTCCGTCTTCTATGTACTGAGAAGGTAGACGGTGGAAAAGGTGTAACATTGTTACTTGAGTGGTCCTTGCTATCTGCTATGATTCTTCTTTGACTACAGGACTGTACAGTGTACAGCGCAATTACTGTACTGTATGTCCACAAGAATACAAATTACTGTACAGTACTGTACTGTACTGTCTCTGTAATCGTTAGGCGGCGTATACTGTACTGATTTACCATGGACTGTCTGTAAAGCTGTTTCACCAGTGCGTACCATTGCTTAAGAAAATCATATAATGAACTGAAGATTTACCATGTGTCTTGTCAAGACTACAAGAGAGCAATATTAAATTTATTCATTTACTATTATATTTATAAAGCTAGCAATCTAAAAGAAAACGCAAATAGCATATTATTTTTTTAAGTCGTTGACTTGTGTTATCATGTGCCACCTACCATTCCGTAGAATAGTGAGCATCCCATTCTAGTGCTCGTTAATTCATTTATTAGCAGTCCGTAATAAGATACAGCTTCAAAGAATTACTTTCACTTTCGGTTCTTTCACTGCAGCTGCATTGCAGGAATTTAGGCCTATCCTAGGTTAAAAAAACACCTACTGTATCTTGAATTGATTACAATTAGTAATATAATGACTGTGTTTTCATGCTTACTGGATAGTTTATTAAATGTGCGTCACATACTTGACATCAAACATTTGTAATCAGTCGATTAATTTATTATAATTTAGCGTAATATAAGTTATCCCTAGCAATGTGATGCACACATTCTAAGGTGGCTTCATAAAACAGCATAATCACCGTGTAATAATAGAAATCTATATTGGGCTTGAATCCGGGGTATCTAATAAATGTTTGGGATAAATGTTCTGATTTATATGTGTAGTTTAAGTGCTGCTGAGCCATTCTTTGACTGCTATAACAATCTCTATCTGACTAAGGGTTGTCCCAGTTTACAAGTTTATAGATAGTCCAAGCACGTAGAATAAGTAACATAAAAATTATATAAAATTTTAGAATAATCTCCAAGAAAACAGTGGGCTCTGAGTATGGAATGAAAATTTTAAGTAACTTCTTAGTTGGTATTATTTTTAGTAGTTAATGCTCTTATTTCTTCGGTTAAAACTTTGGTAATATGTAAGGCCTTCTCAGCTTCTTCACCTCCTATGCGTTTTAGTGCACATTGAGCTGCTTCACGAACATGAGAAATTGTATCATTACGCCTGGAAATATACAATGTAATGATACAACTTAAAGTTGGAATATTTTTAAAAAAGAAGTGCAAGGTTCTAGATAGGAATAATTTTAAGAACATGAATCTGTGGTGTGATAATAATATAATATTAAGTACTGCACTTTTAGGTCTCGACCTAAGTGAACAGTCTAAATAAATTTCTCTCGCTTACTAAGATAGCGATATTTTGAAATAATCAACTCTGCTTGTATAGATGTATATGGTCCTTTATAGTCATTACTGTAGTTATGAAATCACATATAAGCTGGTTGAACGTATAGCTTATAAGATTGATATATCAACAATTGGTCGTATATCAACTTACTGCAAGATAAAGAAGTACTAATACCCTAAGTCTCTTACCAAAGTTTAACGAGCTTTCGAACAGCGGGTTGAGCTTTCATATGTCCCAAAGCTAGACAGCCAGCCTCTCGAACAAGCCTATCACTGTCATTAAGTAAATTGATCAATCTTCTTGTAATTCTAAGATTGTTTTGCACTCCAAGTCGACCAAGTGATATGGCAGCGACTGATCGGATATTAGGATCTTTATCCGTTAGCAGATCAGATAATGCCTCCATGACTGCAGGGCTTTTAATCTTTGCTAAAATGACAAGCTAACTGATCAATTTGGAAAAACAATCTATAGCTACATTGTAATACAAACTTTTGATATGAGTTTATACTACTGATCGTATGAACTACTGAATTGTTTGTGTTTTGTTTATTGCAACTTACATAAATTCATAATCGCTGGAATTCTAACAGAGGAATCCATATTAAATACTTCTCTCATTGCATAGCTTTGTATCGCTTGTTCTTCTACGTTTTCCCAAAATATATCTATATTATTATCTGTAAATGCTAGCAACTGTTGTTTAGTAACATTTTCATTTGCTTCAAGCACCTCTAGTTCACGATATAAAACTCCTAGCAACCAACCCTCATTGTCAAAACTACACAATTTTTCTAATTCTGGTCCATTTATTTCATAAAATTTTTGTTCAAAAAGTGTCCAAGGTATTGTATCCTCCATACGATAATAATCTTTTAAAAATTCAATAAATTTTTCACCAGCTCTGATAAAGTCTTTTTCTTCATGGTCATGAAATAACTTCTTGTGTTTTGAAATCTGTCTATTCACTAAACGATCTTGGCTTTTTACCGAGTTATTGTTATGTTCACTCACATCAGTATCGCAGATGAATGTGTTAACAGCTGCTATAATTTTGCTTAATTGCTGATCAAATTGCATATCATCAGCTAAAGATATCCATTCCATAGAAGCTAAAGTTAGTTTCCTGTGAGAAATGACAATCCAGTAAGATTAAACCATTTAACGAACTCAAATGTATCGTAATCATTTAGTATGTAACAAAGAATAATTACATGAATCTATTGCAAAAAATTTACATCATTTCAAATTTGCAGAAAAATACAGTTACATTGTGCAGTTACAAAAAAATATTTACTAGCACATATATTAAAATATATAACTTACATGCCAAATTCAAGAACAGATAAAATCTCACTTTTCTTTTCGAGAGCTACGGGAATAATTGGCTTGTTAGAAATATAGGCTAATGCCAATTCATCCCTACAATACTTCGATGTAGCTGAATTCTTACTTAAGATAATCAGAAAGGCCTAAAGGGAAAGCAGCTTACGTTAGCGAAGATATATAAAATTAGGTCACTGCCAGATTAGGGCTAGTATAGATCAAAAGCCAGCTACGGATTAGAAGATAGCTCCTTCTATAATACGTAGGTGATGATTGGGTAAAATTATAATATACTTTTTTGATCAAGTAAGGGTATGAGTAAAGGGTAGATATTTTAGAAAGTATGAAATCTATAAACGGAAGAGTCAGGACTTTACGGGTAATTTAGAGACGTAAGTTTATTTCTAGCTCACATATTGCCAAGATGCAGCTATAAACTGCTAGTAAAATGTTTTCATTTGATTTTACATCGACTTGCCTTAGCGTCAACAATTGCTTGCCCTATTATGTTCAGAAATTCTGATCCTGCCTCAAGGCCAATCTCATCTACCCATACCTTTAAGCCATTCTCAATCAAAAAGTCTGTAAGCAAAAATAAGTTTAATTCAAATATTAATAAATCGGAAAAAACAATAATTTCTTAATTACTTCTAGCATTGGTGCTACGACATACCTTCAATTGAAGTGATAATAGATTAGCAAGCTAAATTGTTCACAAAGACTCATGAAATATTTTTATATATAAAAATATATGCGTATGCGTATATAGCGTAAACTTGGTCCTGGATAATTAAGTAATAGTTCATTGCTAAAAGAAAAAATTTATCAATAAATGTACGTTTTATTTTCATAATGACTAGATTATCTGTTTAAGCTGGAGCATTCGTAGTTGTAATTTATGGAACTTCCGAGTTTCATGAAATTAATTTTCAACCGAAACAATTTTACTGATACGATTCGTGGCCATTTATAAAAAGCGTTGAGATCAGTTGATAAAAATAAATATAATTTTGCTGTGTAGTCCATTAGCAAGAAGAAAACATACTAGTACATTAACATGTTTACATATTATAATTACATATGATTATAATCAATCCTAATTAACCATTACTTAATAATAGCACAACGTACATTTCTTGATAGTTGCCTGTTACTAGTCATTAAAAATGATTAACTATAACAGATATGTTAAGACGTATGTACAGTATTTATGAAATGAAACTGTGCCAAGCTATTGGATTCTTGCTTCTAAGGTATTATTGTATTTTACAGTCAATTAAAATATACAGTACTTGTACGGTATTAAGAAAATATTGTTTAGGGAGCTCATAATTTACTGTAACAATTAAGGTTTCAGTAATATGAAATAGATAGATACATATTAGCAAACTAAAGTTTACAATATTATATTTTGTTATGTGTAAGTCATTTTCTGTATCATTTTAGTCAAGAATTACTTGTTTATTCACCTTTCAATTTTCTCATAACGTTTTGGTTAACCCTGCTATAGCTAATCATTACGTCCAGATGTTTGTGCTCTGGCACGTTACTTGCCATTTTGTTTTATAATCTTTAGATAGCTAACAATAACTAATAGATAGATTGATTGCACTGTACAGTGTTGCACGGCTTTAGATACTTTATTAGATAGCAAAGAAATAACGAGTGATAAATCAATTAATTTACGAAATACTTTATGTAAAATCTACGGTGGCCGAGGTGTTAAAAGAAGGCAGCTGACAGTTAAAGAAGGTGACAGTACTATGAATACAATACTATAGATTGTGCAAGAGAGCATTTGGCCCACCTCGGCCACCGTAATCACCTCAGTCAGGACTTCTACAGAACGTTCAGTACTGTATACTGTACTGTAATACTTTTGTATGAGATCCAGCAAACGTTTCCTGTTTTCTCCTTCTTTTATCTTTTTTGCCGATACAGTTACAGTACCATGGTAACGGTCAGGACTACGTACACTTTAACTAATTACAGTAGTTTAATACTGGTCAAATACTCTTGTAAAAATTAGTCGTTGCCGCTATCCGTGCATTGCATACTAATACTGTATTGTTAACGAATTTAAGGTAGTTACTTCTTACGTTATTAACGAACGACAGCCCTACTTTCAAATGTTGTATACAGTAATATTGTGTTGATCCTTTAGTTCTTTTCTTTTAATCAAATACTGCATCTCTTGTGAGCAATTACGATACAGATACAGTATTGTTGTCGAGGACATGGGATCAATTGCTTCTTGTGGCTCTAGCCGTAAAAATGTAAATAATGGTATATCACCTGTAATAGGTCGGTTACGATATCTGTTATTAGCAACGTAGTGTATATATATATATATATATATATGTAATATAAGTTTACAGTAAATTTTAATCTCATACAGATTACTATTACTAATGTCGGGACATTCATTGTATGCCCACTTGTGGTATACTGTAAACAGATACGGAATTTCCAGAAGTAAAGAATCAAGCGATAACCTCTAAAGACCCACGCGAAGAGGTCTGTAGACTCTGTACTAGTATAGCCGCTAAAGAAAAGTATCCAATTTTAAAATTTCGTCATAAAAATTTGAAGGACGGAGATAACCAACTGCAAGCGACTGATATAAATACTAGTATAACTTTGGATTCATTTGAAGACACAAGCACAGCTTATAAACAATCAAATGAAGTAGATTATGATATCTACATTAGTTACAGCCCTGATGATACAGAAATTGTAACTCCAATTACTGGTAAGTGACGATTTCTTTTTACTATAACATCTGATTCTAATTTTCTTTTGAATAGAACTGATTATGTTTATTTTATTTTATTACTTTATAGCTTATTTGCGGAATCATGGCCTTAAATTTTGGCATCTTAGGTATGGTAGCGAAAAGTTAAAAGATAATATCGATAAAGGCAAAGCAATTGTAAACGCAAAGGTAACAATGTTAGACACTCACATATAGTGATAGGTATACTGCATTTTGAAAACGATATTTTTCTAATAATTACAGTAGTATATCATAGCACGAGTTTTTAAAATGTTGCAAATAAATTATACAAGATCTAAAAGCTTTAATTAGTATATTGAAATTGGTCACGATCGTAAATAAAATAAATTTGCGTATATCCTTACATCGCTGCACTGATGCATATCATTGTTTTGATAATGAATTCAGGTGATAATAGTAGTACTCAGTATATCATACATTAAGAATAAAGCAAAAGTGGATGAAGTCTCTCTTGCCTATATCTCGAACAAACCTATAGTACCGTTATCTTTACGGTATTTCAGAGAAATCAATCAAGAAATGGGTTTTGCCCTGTACGTATGTAAAAGATTTACTGTAACATGACTTAAAATGCGGGAAAATTAATAAATTAATGACTTATGTCATGATTCTTGTCCACTTTCTATTCAGAAAGTTAACTTTGTCCAAACTGAACTGGGTATTCTTTTGCAAAAAAGAGCGCTATGATAAGGAATATGCAACAGTTTTAGAGGGCGTAAAACGAGAAATTAGGAAAATAAGCTCACATGATGAAATTTTGGAGAATCGAAGAGCATCATTTATCGAAGATGACCAATTTAATTTTCAAGAAGAAACTGCATCTACAGTACAACATTCATCCATGAGTAGTGGTAGGCTTCCAGCAAAATAAGAAATCGATGTTTTCATGTTAATTATTAACAAAATTACGATAGTGAACTAATTTCCACACCTTTATTAATTGTTACTATATTACTCTTAAATTAATAATATTTCTTATATGGAAAAGAAATAAATAATATAATACATTTGATGTAAAATTTAGCTAAGTCGAGTCTTGTCACGGCAGTAAATTTTTGGGATCGCCATTTTCAAGCGCAAGAGACAACATGGGTTGAATTTAGAAAGGCGTTTGTGAGCGATTACCATGACGTTTTAAAGCGCGATTATCCGGATGATCGTCAAGAATGGTTGCTTCAAGGAGTGATTTGGAAAGATATTTTTACTAAAAAAGATGTCATTCGTAAAGAAGAGTTTACCGCCTTTTGTGGTAAAAATTGGTCAAAGCCACATAAATTTTTGAGCTGTGTAAGCAATCAAGTTGCTAGTCGCTTAGCAATACATGAAGTATTCAATATGGAGTCGACAGTTCGCATGGCAGCTGTTGAAAATTTAGGTATGGGTATTAAACATTTTTCAGGAATCAGCAGGATGACTCTTAGTAAAATTTTAATTTCTACCTAATTCCAGTTTAAAAGATTAGCAAAAAATTTAAGATTCATTTTACGCTAAACAACGCAATTTCCGAAAATCTTAGGAAAATATCAAACACCAATAGTAATTTCCGCGCTAGCAGATCTTCTCGATGATACAGATCCGAATATTCGTGCTATTGCCTCCATAGCACTAGCAAGAACAGGTGTTAAAAGTAAGAAACATATCGATAAACTAATATTGTTACTTCAAGATGAAGATCGGCTGGTTCGTGAAAGCGCCTGCTTATCTTTGGGACATATGAAGGCAGAAAGTTCAATCATAAACATATTAAATCGATGGTACGTGTGCAATTTAATATTGTAAAAGTTTTCAATATTAAATACCTTCATTAACATTAAGCAACTCTGAATTGGGATATCTACGAATTATTACAAAGCCAAATCTTATTATGATTCTGTACCTTTGTATGTTTTAAGGCGTAATGACCCTATATCTCATGTAAGAGAAGCTGCCTTAATCGCTCTAGAGGAAATTGGTGGTGAAGAAGCCAATGAGGCTATCAGAGTTACGAAACTATTAGGGAATGAAATGAATGAACTAAATTCTTATTTATTATCTGAAAATGTTCTGTAAAATATTGATCATTATCAAGAAAGCATACTCTAGTATTACTCTTCTAATATCATTACTGTTAGAACTTACGAATTTATATATCTTCTTTACAATATCGAACTTGATGATTGAAAATATTAAACCTATCGTTCTATTAATCTAATAGCATTCTCGTACTTATTAGTCAAGTTACTGTATTACAGATGAGTTAAAATTTAAATTTTTGGCGAAATTGTACCGCATGTTATGAACTGATTTTATATACAACTAGTGCAAACTCCCGTCGCTTTACTGACGGTTTACGATAATGTGCTCATTTAACATCTTTTACGAGGTTCAGTAACTTTATACCGTACTCGATTTAGTTACAATCACTATATTTGCGCTATATTTGCGTCTTTAGCCTATGTTTATATCACATGATGATTATTTTCCTATATACTCATATGTAATTTACAGTACTTAACCCCATATACGATAAGTTTACGGTATATAGAACACTATGCTAAACATGGATAATAGTCTACTGTGCATACAATCCAATCCTTATCTACGCAAATCGATTAAAATATTAACCAATTACTTAGTTTTACCATCTATTTTCTTTATGAAATTCATCAACTCTAATCTCGCACATATATACCACATTAGCATTTACAGATTGAAAATTCCAAGTTTCGTACTTTAGCTATAGGGTAATTTTTTGGATGCCATCTAGTTTCCAAAATGACATTGCTATTCTGGATCCTTATACATTAGATACAAAAGCATCTAGTTTATAGCGTAAGATTACTACAAATTCAAGTCATGAATATAACTGTAAATTAGTCAAGCTGTGTATATATCTCCATAGCTATCGTACATTGTTCAATCAAGGATTCATGAGATAAAAATTTCACAATTTAACTGGTACTATTTTCGGATATATATTTAGGGATTATAAGTTGCATTATTCTTTACAAAAATTCTTAGAATAATATTATACTCGTATGACCCTTATCAGCACAAGCGTATTTACACAATAGCAAAAAATCAGAAAAATTTCAGTATAAATGCAAAGTGCCTATATAATTCGAAACATGAGATACATTAATGAATTGAACATCCTATTTCCTTAAAAATTTAACATTTTCCGATTTTAAGAATAAGATTAAAAGACAACACTACAAACTTATTCAACAACCACCAATATCTTTATTATTTTTCTTTCTATGCCATCTTGTTTCCACTGGATCAAATCCGTGAGCTGGGTGCCCGATAACAGCCCAGTCAGGTGTCAATGCCATATAATCACTTGCGTCGAAATTCTTACCTCCATTGGAGGCAAATTCAGCAATCTAAATTATTGGAGAATTAGTAACAATTCTAACTATAATAAGAATTAGCATGACTAAACAAGACTATTGAAATAATATAGACAATATATACTTTATATAATCAGACTAATTATTACTAATCACAGAATCTTTAATAAAAATACAGTAGTATGTTTGACTACTTGTTATTAAGAACTATTATTATCTCAAACCAGTTTATGAAACTTCGCGTAATCAATCCAAGTGTGCCATCTGCCATGAACCTTAAACTGTTAAATAAAAGTCAAATATGTGATTATGAATATATCTCGATGAGTGGGACAATTCTTAAACGCTAAAATTATTGGATATATGCAACTAAACGATGGTTGTGTACATAAACACCGTATTATCATCTATCAAATTTTTAGAATTATGTGCTATGTCTCACGATACAACATTCCATAGCACAAAATGTTCGCTTTGCTATATAGAAAACTCTATTAATTAAACAGTACAAGGTAGTCTACCTTCTTATGTGCAACCAGAACGCAATTTGAATGCTCGTGCTCGCAAGCAATTTCATATTCCGGAAGATTATCAACTAATTTGTCTGTAAATGATAAAACCTAAAAAACCAGGAGGTTTTGGATTTGTACAGCATTCCAAAATAGTGAGGAAGCATAATAAGATGTTAAAGAATCAAGCTATCTTACTTCTTGATGCCAAGGAATATTTTCCATTGTTAGCTTAGAAGCTTTTGATTCGCCGCAATATGTTACTCCCTATTAGTAAATAAGAAATATTTTTTATGAAAAATATTGTTTAATATAGTTATATCTAGTTACTACAGTGACATATGCAAGGTCTAAACTAACCGAACGTAGATCTATAATCCTATAAAATTGTCACAAGATATAAGAGAACAGCTGTCGTCTCCCCTCTTACCTTAACCTCGATAAAATCTGGATTCCCGTACCCGACAAGATTTGCATATGCCTCAATTTCTTCAGCATTCCACGCTTTCACGAGAGTTAATCGATAAACTGTCCGTTGACCCTAAATTCATAAAATTTGCGAATGTAAATGATCATATCGAAACAATTCCTTCGCATTGTAGAACCTTCTCTGATAAGGCGGAAAGGCTTTTAAGAAATCGAGGCCAAAAGTCTTTAAATAGCGGCCGATCAATCTTTTTCAAACTTTCTTTAGTACTGGCATCTACGCTCACATACAATTGCGTTACGGGCGTAAGATCTCTATTAATATTTATATATTCAGAAATATTTATAATTCGTTAATCATGATACCGTGTAGTATTACTTTGACGATCAAATAAGACTACATTACATCTAGTAAAATATAGTAATGATTTTAACCTAATAGCATTTGGAAATTGTGCGTTAGTCACAAGAAAACTGGAAATTTCCTTTCCATGTAGAAGTTCAATAAATTTATTTATTTCTGGATACATTATTGGCTCTCCTACCGTGTTTCAGAAAGAAAGCCCAACATTAATTTACAATGTAAGCAACTGCAAATTTACTTCTATACTAACCGACTAAAGATAAAGCACAATGTTTAACTTCCATGGCCTCTTTGAATCTTTCTGTTTGTACCCCTGGAACGCCTAAGAAATCCGTGAGATTTTTTCCGTTATGCTTACAAAATAAAATTATAGTGCGAATTCTTAAATGTCCTAACTTGCCTTTGAATTGCTTTATCAAGCCATAATGATTTTTAAGTGCTTCATTAAAGATTTTTTCTGGGTCATCCATTTTCCATCGCCATTCAGTACCAACTGGGTTCGTGTGATGACGCCAACAAAAAACACATTTATTTGCGCAAGCAAGACTGGGCGTTGTTTCCATGCATCTGTGACTCTCAATTCCATAAAACGTATGCTTATAGCAACCACCCCGTCCTCGTAACATTGACTGCAGAAAACAATTGAAGTCTTCAAGTTAAACTAATTAATTACGAAAGAGCCGATATACTGTATAATAATTTTGAAGACTAAAATATCTAAAGATTTTCTAATAAGTTTTTCAGTTGTTAACACCTTCGTCCAGCGGCAAAGCTTAACGCCGGAATGAGATCCGATAATTTTATATCCTGAAACATACGTGAAAAGTGTCTCTAATACCGACATCTATAGTACTTAATTGCGCACCGTAACGCAAATTATCAGCTTTATTAATCATGATACAATATGTCATCCGTATACGGTTAAAAACGATTTTAAATATAAACTGAAGAAGTTGATTCTTTGATGTTAAATGCACCGTACGATTCATATGACATTTAAGGTTTACCTTGCTTGCTTAGTGCCTCTTTTAGGGATGGGGTTACCATATCTCTTAACTCAGCTTTCTTTAAGGAGGATATTGATGTTTTTGGCCCAGCTTGGACACGCTGTAGTGTGCTTACTTCAAGTTCTCTATCTGCCTAAAAAATTTTAAATTCCCTTCTAAAAACTGTAAATACATTCAGATATATCATAGCTTAAGCTAGGTTAATTGATTATCATAACCTAATTTGATACTGAAGTATATTAAACTTTAGCTGAATATGCGAATTACCTTTGCCTTCCCTAAATTATTCAGCATCACCCCTAAGTCTTCGACATCAACGACATCATTTTTTATCGGGATAGTAGAGTTTTTTTTCATTGCAATTGTCTCTTCATCTTCGCTGTTATCGCTAGATTCACTTGTACTCTCATATAAGATCTAAAACGTAGGTAATAAAATAATGTCAGAGTCGACATCTTTCCTTCGTGTATTACATTCTCTTTTACCTTTATTTTTGAAGGGGCAACGTTGACTTCATTATCGACAGGTTTATGACTAGGAGTAATTTCTAAGTTGAGAACTCTTAAAATCCTTCCTTTCCAAGCCACGAAATCTTCTTCAAGGCCTAATGATCAGTCATATAGTGAGGGTATTTATAACATGAAGTTACTAAAATACACGTAATTATTGCAGTTCATGTTAATGTATGTCGTATCCGTAGAAATACTTTAAAGGCGTGTAGCCAGTTATACCATAGTGTTATCTGTTCTAGACAAATAAAAAAAATATATGAAATATTAAACACACCTCCATTTTCACTTTGCACTACGTTATTATCACCGATGCCAAGGGGTAAAATTCGATTTCCATGTAATTTATGAAGCCAACTATCAGTATCCTTAGCAACCTTTATAGATTAAAACCCCATAATAGAATCACACTCTATCTCGTAATTATCACTTACAATTTATGCTACTTGATGATTATGCAGCATTAGTAAGTAATAATAAATGAGCATTAAAAAGAAATTAAAAATTGTACCGAATTAAAATGTTCTTGGTAGACTGAGTTACCAAGACCAAATACAGCGTAATTTAATTTACTCAATAGAGTTTTCTGAACCCTAAAATCAGATACGGTATCCTGTAACCAAGTATAGAACCATCTTGCACTTTCAGCAGGCTCTCCACCAGTGTAGGTAGACAGTAGGAAGATACAAATCTGTCTAGATTTTGGCTATAAGAGTTAACGTCGATAACTTATTTTATATGATTAATGATGTCCATACTATACTGTACACCGTATAGCTCATATGTAGAAATTTATAATTACAGTACTACAGCATAAGTGCATCTCACTTGTATAGCTCAAATCAGAATCCAATATACCTTTATAGCTATTACATCTTCGGGTTCCTGCTGGTTTAAGCTATAAATGTTCATCGTTACTCTATGTGCATCTTGTTCATCACTGAATAAGGCCTTCAGATCACTGTACAACCTCTCTGCAAATCGCTGTAACAAATGCAGCGATAAATGTAATAAAACGAACTGATTTCGAATGTGGTTTAGGATACGCATCATGCAATATTCATTTGGTTACTAAGCTTCGTAATAGTACCTTAGCTGTTCCCGTCTGGCTACCATAGTACACCCTAATGCTAGTTTCTTTACCTTGGTTAGTATTAGATATTTGTTCATTTATCTAAAGATATCATTAGACACACGTACGTGTTATAAGCAAAATCACGGTGAATGGATCTTTGTAGTTAACTCCGCTTAAATACATAGTAGCTAATAATATCTTATTAAATACCAATCCCTTCTTATAAAATATTAAAGCAACACTCCCAAGCAATATAGCTGCGAGCCACGTTGACAATTTCCAGCTGCAGGAAGTAGTACCTAAAATTTCAATTGCGAATGTTAGATATAACATTGCACCAGTAGTTTGTCGTTACTGATATACGGTATATATATACAGTACAGTATATATACACGCTAAACATAAAACCTTCTCGAAAAGTTGCGTGTCAATCTATATGTACCGTACCTTGATGCTGCAACGTACGCGTATAAAGTACTATTCTGTACCCGTATGCACTAATTTTGATATAAAATTATGATCTAACTATATCGGCATAACATCACACCAACGTTACATGAATCTAAAGATCTGATATTAGATCACTGCAAACAAAAATCAATATGTTGCATAAAATGCTGGTTATTTCAAATTTCTGTTACGTGTTTAGTGTTCACTGTTCACTGGTTAATAATACCTACTTTGTACCCTTTAGCTGGCTGCTAAGGAAATTGGGTAAAGTTTCTCTCAAAATAATTACTGTAGTTTATTTTATATAGTTTATGAAAAGATATTGAGATCTTAATAATAGTAGATGCTGCGCGTATACGCGTATGAAAGAGATGACAGTGATTCTAGCAAAAAATACGTAATATCTATGCCAGTTGAATCAATCAATAACTGCTGCACAATAATTGCACTTTGAAGTCAGAACCTTTAGTAAGGACAGATCCCGATGTTTCTGTATCGGACTCATCATCATTCGCTAGAACCGAAAAGCCTGATACGTAGATTACCAAAATAATGGTGATCAACGGTAAATAACTTCGATCAAATTTGCTAGTCCTCAATACCACCATCTCGATTAATGTTAACACGTAACTTGTTTCTGCACTGCATAACACGGGTTCGTGGTTGAATAAGTATTGAGTGAGTATTGACTACTACTGTACATACACTGTATGTGTCACATGCGTAGTCCAATACTGTTCTGTACAGTGTAGCATACACGTGCCCTTGCAGTGTACTGTACTATGCAGCAGAGGTCTGCAACATCTGGTGAACGACGGTGCAGTATGTCCTATCCTGTTTCATCTCATCGCTTCACTTCACTTCCACGTCCCATTTTGTCCTGTACTGTACACTGTACAGTAGTAGTCCATGACTGTTTATACAGTACAGTGCACTGAGTGCAGTACAGTACATCTGTAGATAACAACTGCAAAGTATGTCGCATACAGTACAGCCTCAGCGTACTGTATGATAAGAGAGCTCAGTGTATACGAAACCTTATCAACTTATTTATTCTCAAGTAAGACATAGCTGACAAGATATACAGTATACTGTACTGTATTATCCTGTGTACTGTACTGTACTGTACAGTACAAAAATCGTGTGATGCTTTAAATTAATTAAATTAAATGACTTTTAATGGTATCGAAGAACGTTTTCGAAACAGTGGATCGCACATTTAGACTTAATACGCGTGCAGGTACACGTGTAGTACAGTACAAGTACTGTATAGTGTACAGTACACTGAACAGTAGAGACTTCATGTACAGAGAATACCGTATACAGTCTAAATGAATCATGACGTGCATTATATCATGATCGCTATTCACTAAATACTAAACCACTATGAAATTCGAATTTTATTTTAAAACGTGCCCACAACTCGGGCCATAGTCAGAATTTATTGATGCTGACTCAATAACTGATTCATCAAAAAGATAAGAACAAAACAATATCATAGGATTGACATTTCGAGTTACATTGATCTTCAATGTTTACGATCTATTTCCCTCTCCTATTTTCGCAGATATGATTATAATTTCTATAGCAAAATATTGTAATGAAGATAAACAGTTAAATTTGGCCAATAAGATTTAAAATTTAATTTAAAATTTAAAGATGACCCCTTTATATAAGTGTTATAGATGGTGATACATCTATCTCGTTACCTTGCGTGTGCCAAGCTGTTTTTTTGCGTACGACACTCTTTCCCATACCAACAGTTAGGGCGGCGAGTTACTTCAGCTATACGCATACAGTAATCAAAATTGCAATAACATATTCTTAAACTGAATAAGTCCAATAAAATTTAATTCATAAAGTAAAAAAATCTTTCAAATATCTAATCACTACCAGGTAATTCAGTATTCGGGATATCATTTCGATAGCAATAAGCCAAAGGGCGCAAAGCGGAAATAGAACAACGATGGCATAATGCTTGCTCGATAGAAAAATTCGCTGATACAAGGGCTAAAAATTATAGTAACTTTATTAATCAATTACTACAAACCATGAAAGATATTGAACACGTGGCTTACTCTCTATAATTTAATTGAAGTAGCTTAAATTATCTCTTACTTGTTGAATACTCATTCGAAGCTAGTCTACTACAGATCGTTTTTGTCATATCCGAAATAGTCAAATGGTTGTCATTTAGGTAATTCTAGATAAAAGCAATTCCGATATTTAAAGATATAAGGATAACCGATAGAAGTATTGTAATAAAGCTCTTTCATTTAATATCATCTAAATCGAATTTTTTACCATCAAGATGTCAGTTTCATATACGTTGCCACTGATTAATTCTCTCAGCCATTCTTCCTTAAATTCCTTGTCTGTAATCAGGGGAGTAGCAATGTCATTAGTCAGCTTATAATTATATTACCAATTACCATCTTATTTTGCGCTACTACGTCGACAAAACAGATAACAAGAATATCCTCGCATTGTACATACCCTTAAATCGAGATAGGCATCCAACACAAGAAGCTCCATTGCACCTCCAGTACATATTGCAATAAACTCCGGAACAGTGTTCGCCTGAATAGTTTGAAGCGATGCAAATTATTAATTCTTTCCAAGTGAGAGACAATACGCTCCATAGCTATAGTAAACGTATTGCTTACATTGAACAGGTGGCCTTCGATCTGATATCGGTTCTGATCTTCGATCAGGCAGAAGCTCAAAGCAACATTGGCATGAAATATGAATTGTATTAAGGTTACAAGTAAAACCTGATGTGTTGCTGGAAATGGTAACGCTGTTGCAGCCATCATCAGCTGCTACACTGGTGTACGACATTCTCCCTGGACATTGCCTACATCTTTCGCTATAATATGAGATATCGAAGGGAAACGGCGAAATAATAATTAATTTTTAAATAAATGTAGGGGCTAGAAAACGTATATTTCGAATAAAGTTCGCTTACTCCTCATCTGAGCTATCACCATCGTAAGATTCAACATTCGACCCTTCGCTATCGTAATATGTGAAGCCAAATTGATTTCGTGCTCTTTTAATAAATTTTTGCGGATCAAGCATTTCTCTCGTGATTTTATTTTTTGCATTCAAATCTTCAATATCTTCATCGCTTCGTTTTTTTTCAGGGTATTGTTTTACGTAAGCATCTACTAAGTTATTTATGATATGATTTCGACTAATTTGAACTACAGTAATTCGGCACTGAAAAATAATGCGAATTGTAAGTGCTGGAATATTAGAAAGGTAAAGCCTTAAAGATGAATGTTTACTTACGGCGGGACAGTTATTAGATTGATTCATCCACGGAGAATAACATCCAGAACAAAAGCAATGTAAACACGGTTGCAAACTTGGCCAGAGAAAATTACAAAATTTAAATATACTTTTATTTTAAAAATTTAATCGATTGCTTGGATTGGTAAACCTCACTGAATAAATAACCTGACTATATATGTATTTATTGATAGAAAATATTTAGTGGTCGCTTACCTAATGCAATCATGCAGTAGATCCTAAATTAGATTGAATTCAAACTTAATGAAAATACCCATCAGGTTTTTCCGTACAATTTCATTTAAACAAGAGTAATTTGTTCACTAGATTTACCTGACAGATCCCACAAGTCAAGTTTTCTAACATGTCCTGTCCAACATTTGAAAGAGTAGAGTTTGGAGCGATTTTTGTAGTGTCCTCAGTCACTTCTGGTTGGGGAACTAATGTCTCAGGTTGTAATTTTCTACTGTTATCTACGTCAAGCATCTTTTCCGGTAAAGCTACATCGCTCTAAAAATGTTATAATATATGAAAATATTGCAGTTAATGCGAAAGAGAATAGTTGCAGACTGCGTAGAGATACATTTATAAAACATGACATCATAACTGACATAAGAAGTAAACTAAGAAGAAAAGGATTACTGCAACAAAGCAATAGCTCGTATTTCCTGTTTTCAAACAACTTCTGCTATCAAGGCATTCTAAACTTCTTTTACCTCCTGTTTGATTTTTTTATTTAAGTTGCTTTCTAAATCCTGCAATGAACGATAACAATGGAAGATACATAAAATTAGTAATCTAGTTCAGCTTAGATCGACACATACAGAATTTAAACTCCATAGATAACATTAAAGTATAAAAGGTTAGAAACCTGATCTGCTAGCCTTTTCTTTGGATTAAATTCGAGGCCTTCATCTATAACAATATTAAACAGTACACGAATTAAATGCAATCTTACGTAGAAGCTGAAACTTTAAGTTGATGAATTTAAAAATGAACTAAAATAATTTTCAAATGTCGCTTTAACAAACGACGCTGACAACACTTGAAATAATTTCTTATTAGTAATTATGCGATGGCCGAAGTAACGAGTTGAATAGCAAACCTTCAAGATAATCATTGTATTCCAGAGTTTCAGAAAAAGACTTTACCTCTTCATATAAGTAAGAAACGTCTAGGGAATATTAATGACATGCGATATAAGGATTACCGATACGATAGTCCATTGAACCAAGAAAGAAATTTGCAACATCCACGGACTATACTAGTACACTAATTCTATAGGATATTCACTAGCATAATGTAGTACAGTATATCAGCAATTTGTACAAAGTAATGTTAACGATGATTGATTGCTGATCGAATTCAATTACTGTACACGTAAACCTATTCAGCATATGATAACTGTAACCCAAGTAATATCATGAGTAGTATTATGGCTATGAAGTTTCATATAACAATTAATTCGAAATCATATTATGAAACAGTCTGTTAGATCTTACATCACTAAGGCGTATTAACTTAAATGTTCTACCGTACAGAAGGAACAAGTCATAGCATAATATAGGTTTATAAATTCATTTAAGGATCACCAGTTACAGACTTACTATAGTTTTGTTTATCGGATCTTAAGACAATTTTAATTTCATCGCCACTTGTTAATTTTGCACGCTAAGAACAATAATTACAATATACTAGTATTATAAACGTAAACGTAGTGGAGTATTACCAGTATCAAGTATACAGTAAATAGAACCGTTATCGTAAACATAAAAATTTGAATTTATAGTTTAATATCTCTAATTTAACAGTCCATATACTTTAGAACCGTACCTGTCCCTTTCGCAATTTTTTACTGTTAACTACTGTTCCGTTCTTACTAAAATTTATATACCAAAATGTTGTAAAAAGAGAATTGTCAATTACATGCTTCAGTAGGTTCTAATAAGAAATTATATACATAGTATACGGCAACCCTAAAAAATTCGAAAATTTCAAACAAGCCTCATTTGTAGAACTTCATTGTGATAAACAACCCGAAACGACCGAGAGTTAATCTACTTTCGGACATAGTCAACTTAAAAAGTAATAATTGTGTATTAACACAACTTTTTTGAATTATTTAAGCATCAAAGTACTACCTAACTCATTCATTGCATCCAACTCCCAGCTATACTGTAAAGAACACACTTTTGATATATGCTATCTCTAAATATATATTAATTTATACAAAATCATGTTAGGATACAGTGCTGTATCTAAATGTGATGGTAGCACTACGTATTAATTATATATAAGTATACACGTATATATGGATATACATCCAATTAGTTATTTTAGGACTACTCAACTACTGTACATATTAATCACATATATGTAGATTCCCGTAACGTTTTCACTACAGAAATATGCGCACAAGTAAAAAGACTAAATTCACGTTTAGTCGTTAATATAAAAAGTTAATATTTTGGAAATCTTATTACAAAAAATAGCAGAGTCAGGATAAGAGAAAGCGTAGGAAAGTAAATATCCGATCTTCACCTTAAATCTACAAGCCAGATTTCTCCAATATCTGGATCTTTAACCAACTTACAATGTTGGCTAGAGACGAACGGATTGTTCAAGATTTTCACATCGCACTCTAGCAAGACAATTCTACTTTAATTCAAATTTGTACACAAGATAAAATCGAATAATCAATTGGCCTACTTAGCAGGAATCAGATAATTAGTTACAGTAAGGTGACGTAATTATTAAGTTGTCATATGCGTTCCACTGGTCAGTATAACTCTAAAAGGAGATCAATTAATGCAGTATTATGCATACTCGTATACTAAACTTTAGTCGACCTACAGTTTAATAATATCGTTATTTACATACAATTTCATTGAGCAATTATGGGAATCGTAACGCTTTCAGCAATGGACTTGTTTATTTAAACTGGATTTCCAAATCCAATGATCGAGTCAATCTACGGTATGTTACAGCAGTTACTGTAATACTCCATTAGTCTGGTGAACGCGTAATGAAGTATATGCAGTCAAGTCGTCGAACGCCTAGTGTATCGTTATATATAAACGCCCAGCTCGTGATACTTTCCGCGCTTCCGATTTATATAGTATTTTACTACAATACACTAACATTTCATACGATAGTCGATAGATACTGCTCGTACAAATATTGAAATGAAGTCTAATAGTAATACCTTGTAATCTGCCGATGGTAATTTCTTCTTTATTAATTTCAATAATATCAGAGCTACAACCCGTCATCGGGATTAGCTTGGCATTCACGATCGTCGATGTCATGTTGATTGAAATTGTATAACAATGGATCACTAGATATACATATTATGGTTCGAATTTTATAGCTAAATCGTCATTTGTTTTTGTTTACTTGTTCGGACTCGCATCGTTGCGGTACAGGACGGTTAGTGTTCCTGATACATTCGCGGGGCACGGGTGTTATAACTTTTACTTTTACTGACAGTGAAGTACAGTACAGTATATTACTCAGTTCCATGCAACTACTGTACACTCAGTTACAGTACAGTGTGGGTCACTGTACACGACAGCATTGTACTTAATAAGGTAAAGTCATGTGAGCACATACGCACATTACATTGAGTACTGTACTGTACTGTACTTTCGTTGTACTGTATTTAGGCCATACTTGGTTCCTCTATGCAAATTAAGTAAAGGTCACGATATCCGTCCAGCTTCACAACGTTACTGTAATTTCAATTGTTGTGAAGCTGGGGGTGGTGAGGAGTCCCTGGTGTTACCTACTGAATATACAGCATGGACAGAAATCCATAATTTAATTTTTGCACTAAGTGACATTTAATGTCATATTGCTTGAGTGAATTATTAGTATTACAGTAGTCCAATGATAATGTTATTATTACTTATTACCAACAGCTGAACACTGATATTAATAATGATAATAACAATAATTATTAATAATTATTTAATATCGAGGATTAATATTTCACAATTACTATCAATCCCTGATCGTAACTTATAACGTCAGTTTATATTATAGTTATTTAAAAGCGTAAACGAACTATATAATATCTATGTCAGCAAAGTGACAGGATATTAAGCTAGTTAATTTGAAATTTCCAGTTCTGTTAGTCTTTTGGCGGATCAATGTTGATCCCTTTTGACTTCTGGTTACATTTTCAGACTAAGTACTTGTGCTTTTTTAGTTTACAATTTAAGGCATACGATATCAAGACATAGCTACTTGACGCTCAATTGAACTGATAGTTTCTAAAGCACTGTAGTATTAAGTAATTTTAGCAAAGTTCTGAATATCTTGCAGACGGAGTTTAATATGTCAAGTACTTGGATATAACTTACCTACTTATCAATACTGTACAGTAAGTAGTTTATTGCTATCTGAGCATATTTTAGATGCAGATGATGGGGCGACTCGTAATAAGTTTGTAAATTTATCTTATTATATAAGCTCGTACAGTAATATTTTCTGTACTATTATAATTTAGTTGCCTGTAATTGTAAGGATCAAGAGATCTGATTTAAATTCTTAATTTTATAGTTAGATGTACAGTTTTTACCTTTGAAAGTAAAAGTAAACATCAGTGAATGTACAGTGAGGTAAGAGCTGACGCAAACATATTTATTTTTTGATACATTCACATTATAATGAACTACCCATTTCTGTATAATTAATACGCGTAATGCAGCACGCTATAAACTCTCCTCCGAATTAATTTACGAGCATATGATGTTAGAGTATAGAAAATGTAGGCAACAAAGTATAATAATTATATTACTATACTGTATACTCATTTAAACAATTTACGTATATACGGTACGCACAGTAGGTATACCTTCAAAAGCGCATAGAACACTATATATTGCATATTTGAGTCACATGGGGCATTAAAATAACTACGAATTGCAACCTACAGATATTAGATAATTAGATTACGGTATAATTTTAAGGTCTCTTGGCACTAACGTATAATCTACGTATACGCCACTTTGTTCTGTTTAACAAAATATTTATACAATCTTACAAAAGTGTGAATACATATATGCACTTAGAAATAACTCTCTCGTAGTTGTGAGGTTTTGCATGATAGTAAGTTATAATTAAGATAAAGTAAAAACTATATCAACTTTCCATCTCCTTCCTCAATGTCTTTTAGATTTAAAACCTCAACTGAGCCCTTTCCTTTCGTCAGTGATCTTACCGTTTCGTCAAATGAACGCAGGTGACCCGGATCGATCAAGCAAACCTGCAGTAGGTATATAAATTGTTACGGTTAGAAATTTACTAAACATTTTTAGCTGTCGAACCAAGACATAGAAGAGTATACACAATAGTTGTGCAATTTGCATGTTAAAGTCTCGTTAATTTACAATTTCTAGTGATCCATTATCCCACTCATCTTTCTCCACATGGGCCATTTTCGGATACAAGATCTCTTTAGCTTTCCTACCTTCGCGACCTGTCAAAGTTAATCGTAACCTCATTTGTGCACGCTCAATCTGCATATTTTCTTTAAGTTGTCTGATTACGTCCAAGGCCTAGTAAATACGAATTATAGCGGTTAAACTTTAGCAGTAGGGAATAACTAATATTTTAAGTTAAACTGGACCTCAACAACTAGTATTGCGTTTGATAACTTTAAGAAAAATATTGATTACTTTCGAGTAGTAGGTATCTTGACTGAGCAATATATACGAATTTTTAACGAAGTTTTTTTCAGTAAGATAAAGAACTTAACATACTTGTTGTTTAGTATTCTTATTCGTCTTGACAGAGTAATGGATGTCTTTCATTCCCTTTTCAATCAAACTTACAGTATAGGGTCTTTTCGTTTCTGGATTTACGCATTTATCAGCCACTATAGTGGCAATCTCTCGAAACATAGTCTCAATTTGGGATGCACGTTCTTTCTCTGATACTTGTAAATCTCCTTTCATTAAAATCTATGGTAGATAAAATAGAATTGTACCTACAAAGTTAACAAAAGTGATATATTGTAGCAGTGTATCATATAGTACGTATGTAATAATTAAAGCAAGTTATGTAGGAATGTTCTTCATTATAAAAGATATAACTCTGTAAATACTTCTGCTTATCAATTAAAAAGCAATGCTCAGCTCGTACGTGCATTAAGTAATATGAACCTCTTTGCATATTTCGGTATCGTCATATGTACCAAAAGCTTTGAAAAGATCTTCTTTTTTAGCGACCTGACCTTTGGAAACATTGATAAAAATGGAGTGAGTCTGGAGTACTTCTTCTATATCTTTTTCCCTACAAAGAGAACGTGCAAGAGTCAGAAATAGCATACACAGTAGCTTGTAGTTGCAAATGTTCCTAAAGATCAACATCATTACAAAAATAATGTCTGTACTGAGTGAGCTAATGGCTTACAGCTTGCAGGTAGGACACAAAAGAATATACTTTTATTGTATTTTATACTGAGTGCCTACTACATAGCAAGTACAGTTCTACATAATATGATAGATTAGTGCTAAAATACTATCGTAATAAATTTCTTAGTAATCAACGCAAAAATGTTGAACTTGATAAACTGTGATTATAATTAATAATATATAATTGTGTACAGTACAGTATAGTGATTTCAAGATCTTGATTGATTAATTACTGCCTATGATGTACTGTACCGTATAGTACTAAAAATGGTACTCACGCTTTATTACGCCAGGAAATGACTTTATTTTTATAGCAAGCTATTTCAAATCGCTTTCCATTACGCTTTAGGCGAACCACCGCGACGTTCGTTAATTTTAACTGATTAATAGGCGTGAAAATTGACATTTTAACTGCAAGGAATTCTGTGTTAGCATGTACTGTACTGTACTGTTGTACTTAGACCTGATTTGTACTGTACACTACGAGATGCGATAAATTAAATTTAAATGAAATATTCTTTGCTTTTTCCTTCTTATTCACTCCGAATGCTATATAAGATTAATACAGTACTGTAATAATAAAAAAAATAAATAAGCTACTGGCTCGGTTATTGAGTAGCCACTACAGTACTGTATAACCTAGTACCACCTGCTGTACTGTACTGTATTATACTGTACAGTACACTGTACTGTACTGTATTATACTGTACACTGTACTGTACTGTATTATACTGTACACTGTACTGTACAGTACTATACGGTAGGGTGTTTGACTCAGCTACTCGCCGGCTCGCGTACTGTACAGTGTACAGTACAGTACACTAGAGTACTGTACAGTACTGGCTCATGCAGTGTTTACACTAACTCGCTGTGCTAATCATACCCGGTTTACGTACTGACAATACGGTACTGTAAAGTGCACTGCACAGTGCACACTACATGAAGTCTATAAGGCGTACAATGGCGGGAAATTACAAACTTTATACTACTCTTTAAGTCATGAACCTTTACTAAAGCTTTTATCTTAAAAAGTCTACACCAAGACACAAGTATTCAAGTGCACACAGTGTACAGTATACAGTATCTCGATTAACCATAGTTATATGTATTTTTCGAAACACGACTTTGATGGCATCACACAGTATCTGATGCACTCGGTGCTGAAAAAAAGGAAGTAATAAAGTAATATTAAACATGTGTTTATAAACGATCTCAAGACAGCCGAAACAACCCCACGAAAATGAAATTTACCGCAGAACAAACAGACCGATGATATACTGTAATTGAATTATTCAACATTGAAGTTTTTAGTAAGATCCCAAACTACTGTACTCAAGTTCAAAAGTTCCAGGAATAGTAGAATTCCCAATTGTCTTCTTGAAAAGGTAAAAAACTAAGACGGACATGATTAATTGCACTTGTGCTGAAGGCTGTGCAATGTACAGTGTGCACTGCAGAATTAGTAAGTACGTAAATGCTTTAATGCATATCGAAATTTAAGAAACTCATAGCGTATATTAAGTGTAACAACCAGTACATCACCCTTTCGAATGAAGGGGTATGAGTTAGTCGTAAATGCAGTCATAAGTTTGGAATTTCCTGGAATCTATGCGTATGTTTCATTGTAAGAAATTGTTATTTCACGGAGTACTAGTTTACAATTAAAGTTCATTCATTTTATTAATCGGCGCTGTTGTATTCTTTTCATGAAATGGATGCATCACTATGAGCGTAGCTATTATTAATGTAGTATACAATCCAGAAAATGCATGTTGCACTAAAAATTTAAAGTTTTTATAGGACGTACAAGTAAAATGGATTTTTCATACCGCAGCGGTAGATGTCAACAGATGCAAATAGTACCTAGTAATAAGATTGAATTTGATGACAGTGAAGATATGCCTATCGAATCTTATCTATTCACATTTGGCCGACAATTAACAGAAGGTACAGTATCGCTGACCAACTAGAGCATGTACAACAATGATAAACTACAGTCTTATATCCTGTTTATAGTTTAGTAAGCCCACCAATACACTAACTTTATTCATGTAATCATATGTCGTATCTATATAGAATTTTACATGCTGACCGCATTGTAAATAGATACATAAAAGTAATTTATTTACTTGACAGTGTAAAGGAATTCATGTATAATTTAACTTGAGTGGTAGTAAGGTTACAACGAGCGCAGTAATTCAACCATGGTTTACTATTACTTTATGGTATGGCTAAATTTTATTATCCATTGTCCCAATACCGTAAAAATCATTTACAGTTAAGTTCTAAATAGCAGCGTTTTGCTTTCCTTGACTGAATTGGCGACGTTTCAGTTGTGATCGCGTTATAGTTGTTGGGAAAGTAAAATTCCGTTGTTTGGTTTGAAAGAAAGAATATACTGTATGTGTGAAAATTAGTTGCTTTTATTAGAAAATCCAGTCATAGTGAGTATAGATTTTCCGTTTGTCATCTATGATGATTTGTGAAAGTATGCTTAGATTTGTTTTATCCAAAACTTACATGATTTCAAATAAATGACTACCATACTTTGCTAGTATTTGAGTACTATTTAGCTATATCCCCTTTCCATTGAAATCTTTCTCTAAGAATAATTTTTATTTGTATTCGATTTTAAATATCTAAAATCCAAGGAAATTGTAAAGACACTTCATGCAAAGAAAATAAAACAAGCTGTTATAACCATCACAATGACGAAACACCAAAAAATTCTCAATTCATTGCAGATGATAAAACACCATCTTCTTTAATGTCATATACGAAATCCCCCAATTTATTCTCTCCAACACAAAAAATTACATACACACACACAGCTGGTAGTAGTCGCAGGTACGCACGCTCTAAACTGTACACTGGTATTATTAGAACTTAATCGCAATTTACTCCACAGCTTTAGTTTTTCTAACATGTCAAACCGATCCTTGTGTCTGCCTTTCTTTAGATTGATCCATTCTAGCTATAACAGACCCGATGATAGTTTTAATGATATCCTGGTCTCTTTGACTGATAGCCCTATACCAATCTGGAATGCAAATAACTCCGGAGAATCACCATTAACTGCACGCCAAATGTCTTCTGGTCTTCATTTATCGTCTTCTACGCCAGTTGCTCTTACTAATAGCGGTTCACCAATACTCAGTACTGTTCCTCTTCATGTGCGAACTTCCTCACTCAGCGATAGCAGTGAGGATGAAATTTACAATGCTCGAAGGTGAGAGTGATATTTTACTATGATCTCTGGTCATACGAATTGTGCGTATTCTGCGGATAGACATTTAGAAGAGTATTTGCTCGATAGCGTTAGGATATGATCAATTATATTATTACCGTGTAATTTAAAGTCATACCATAACTTATGTAAATCTTAAAAGAAATCGTTTATGCCAATCTTCTGCTCTACAATACCGGTCAGCTGCTGTTCTTATGTAATCTTTATTATACATAATTAAATAGAACTTAAGCTCAGCTACAGTAGTTTCTGTGATAATAGTTGTAGAATTTTTTGTCTGTAAAATTATAGATGTCAGCCCCAGTCGCGCTTAGCAACCTTTATACAAACTGTAAACGACAAGCCTAAATCAGGTAAGTAGCTTCCGAATGCTTTCTTTAAATTATAACCTTGGCAGATTTCGTCTTCAAGCTTTAATTACATAAAGTTAACGTTACTATTTGTTCTCGGCAGATTTATCCAATTGTTCGATTGCAACCCCGAAGGTAGTATTTATAACTTTATGAATTATTTAATAGATGTGCATAAGCGCGCTAAGATTTACTTTATGAACTGCTTTAAGTACTATATTGTCGTTTTGCTTAGATTCAAAATACAATACAAACACATCCAATTATTAGTATAGAAGATGATAATTACTACATTTGGACGGATTCCTTAGCTACTCCACCTCCATCTAGTAGCAAAGGATTATCTAAAAATCATAGATCTTTTCAGAATGCGGAAGGACAAAGTTAGTACCTGAAGAGATTGATGTAACCGGCGATATCTGCGTTCTAAAGAGTGCTATTATTCAAGGATTTATTAACATTTATACCTAAATTTTTAGCTGCATTTACAGGATCAAATTGCAAGGATATAACAATGAATAGTAGTAACAATGCATCAAGAATAAACAGCCAATCAAAGGTCTTCTTAATATCTAAGTCTACGATGTTAAGTATTATTTTCATGCTATGCTCAGTATTTAAATGGAGACATTTTATCTCTCTAGGTTGTAGCAAGAGTACTTTTTGATACAGCGTTCCAAACAAATCTCGGAAACACTAATGTAATTAACAGTCACACTGATAATAACGGGGCGGAAGATTTAGCCAAATTATTACCCAACGCAACTGAAAGTAGTGGATTTGGTTCCATGTACAATCCTGTACTGGAAAAAAAAAGTAAAATATCAGTATCTTCTTGATAAGGCACTTATAGTATTGTTTTTTGGACTGAATATGGTACGTCTATTATTATAGGAAAGAAACAAAGTACGCCGGAAACCATGGTGCAGTCAAAATATCAAATTTTGACTGAAAACTCGAAAATTTATTATGATAAAAGAAATTGCTTAAGTGAAGCTACTAAGAATCTGGTTGTCATCAATACAGATATTACTTCCACACCTGAAGATATTTCTTACAGCCTATTAAATACGGAATTTGAAAACGCAGAAAAGAATGGATATAGAATAGACTTACAGAATAACGATAACAATAAAAGTGCCAGTGCTGATGTTGTATGCACCCAAACATGTCCAAGCCCTGACGATTTAAGCCGGTTTAAGAAGAATCTGGACGTAGTACACCATCCTAAGAATCATCTTGATGCCCAATTCATTTGTACCGAAAGGAATGAAGTTTCCGATGAAGTACTTCTCGAGGCTGAATCAAAAGAAATGGAAGCAGCTGAGACGGTTGCTAATGGCAGTCAGCATTTAAACTGTTTAAATACACCTATTGAGAACATTTGCAGTTTTCGGACTGCAACTGGAAAAAAAGTTCGAATATCTGACAAGCATCTTAATGAAGCTAAGGCTATGATGATGGAAATTGAGCTCGAAGCTAACAACTTTATTGAAGGATTGCGAAAAGAAAGTGATCTAGAGCTAGACACTACCGAAGAGAAAGTTTCGCCTCTAAAAAGAGGTTCTCCATCCTTGATCGATTCTGATTTGACTTCAATCACGAAAGGCCAGGGCTTAATGTTAGCTAACCAAAATAAATCTAATACATTATTAATAAGGGAGGATTTTTCATCTTCAGAGCAGAAATCTTTCCATCGTACCAATAGCTATACATCGAACTTGAAGCCTGGTAATAAGTCTCAAAGGTTAAGACCTGATTCTCATTCTAGCTGTCATAATACTGCCGCATCATTTACAAAGGATTCCAAGTCTTCGGATGGTCTATCAGGATTTAGTACAGCATCCGGTCAAAAGGTTCCTATATCGAAGGCAGCTCTTCATCGCGCTACGATCTTACTGAAAGACATAGACAACCTCTCTGATGGTTCGTTAGAGGATCTCAAGTCCCCACATACACGGAAGCGTGTGTCACAATTTGTACCACCTCGATCAGTTCAGTCCAAAACCAAATCTTTAAACAACTCAGAAAAATCAAATACGGGTGTGCGAATGCAATCCATAAAGAAGACCTCGAATACAAATAAAGTTCATAGTAATTCTAAAAATAATGCCTCTGAAATTGCATGCAATAGTGTTGCTTTTGCAACTGCCTCAAGCAAAGAGGTTTGCGTATCTACTGAATCACTTAAACAAGTTAATGCCCTACTTAATGATTTCGAAAGCCACCAATTATTAGATAGGGAATCTGAAAGGATAAAGACTCAAAATGATGTTGGTAATCAGAACCGTCAGGATTTCTCGAACAATTTTGTCGAGGGTAGTGACTTTGTGAAAGAGAAAAAATGCGTACTTATGCAAGATCGCGACATATCAATAAAAGTGTCAGGTAAACGTGAATCCCAAGAGCACCATGAATCGAATAAGCTTCATATAATGCGAAATTCTGATTTTCAACGAGGCAATACTGAAGATAATTCAAGTGCTTACCAACAAACAGATACTCGTACTAATAAAAGATCTAAGGTAGATTTTGATTTTCAAACTGCTAGAGGTGGATGTATTACTATATCTGATGAAGCATTACAGTCGGCGAAATTACTATTGTCTGAAGTGGGTTTTGAAAACTTCGCAATAGACGAGATGCAGCCAGAACTAAAATCGGAAGAGGTGGCATCGAATAGTAATAATTCTTTTAGCAACATAGATAAAAATTTTATCTATAGATATGCCACCAGTAAAGGTTTTAAGAAAGTAGGGGAACCGGAGATTCATCGAAATAGAACTGAAAGTGCTATAAGGAGTTCCGATACGCAGTTAAGAAATTGCGATATACTAGACAAAATTGGCTTGTCTGAATCTCCCTCTGGTCAACATAATCTGAAAAGTAGTACAAAAAATGATAAACTAGATATCTCTGGAAATGTAAACTCCGGATTTCAAACTGCTAAAGGCACAAACATTACTGTTTCGGATGCATCTTTAGATTTAGCGGAATCACTTTTATCTGAAATTCATCGTGACAGCTCAACAATAAACGAACCACTGCTTGAATTAGCAATAAAATCTGAAAAGATTTTAGATCCTGATGATACTATCTGCCATATTGGTGAAACATTCGATAGCAAAAGCAATTCAGTCAAAAACAGCAACATTGAAACCCCTTGCCGGAGCGATGCATTCCAAAGCAGAAATAAAACCCCTGTCGAACCTCATGTCAAGCCAGATATCAATATGAATACGATCGATGAAACCAACCAGCTTGTTAACAGGGGAAAACCGTGCATTATGGGCGGATTCAAATCTGCAAAAGGGACTAATATTAAAGTATCAGAAGAATCGTTGCGTAAGGCAAGATTACTTTTATCTGAGACTGAAGGCGATAATCCGACGACAAAAAATAATGTTTTTGAAAGTAATAATTGCGGTAGTTCTTCGATTCCTAGTCTTCATTCTATGACTGATTTGGAAGTAGTACGAGAAAGTGAAGAATGTGCGAAAGCCTTACTTTCTGATGATCACTGGCGAAAAAGTAAAATAGATAGTTCTATTCTCGCCTTCGATACCGGTTCAAAAATCTCCAAAAACGGTAACTAGATCTACGCGTACATTTTTAACGCTTGCAATCAGTCTTACTGCATGATGTAACAGCTAAATCTAGGCGTTACTAGTCACGATATTTGTGTGTTCCCTATCGTTCTCGAACTTGACTCTCGGAATAACTAAGCATATATTTATATCTTTGAGGCAGAAACAAAATGCGATAGGAATTTGGAAAAAAATTCGGTAAAATAGAATACTAACTTTGCATTTTCCGAGAAAAGATATGCGAGAGCTACATTAACGTATTTTCTACAACCATAATAAATTGTTAAGAATTCGATAGCCTGTAGTTTTAGACTTTATTTTTAAACATTGTTATACGTTGGAAGGCGACATAGCATTATAACATTAATGCTATTGTAACATCTCATTATTAGTTGTCTTGGGCTTACTTCTTGTTCAACTTCAGTACAGTATCAGTAATATAATGCTTCTTTAAAAAGTCTTTATAAATTTATTAATCGAATCGTTGGTACCATTATGTAACTATTAGTGACCCTCTAACTTTTGTAATTTATTTGGATCCTCAGAAGTCTTTCTCTAGTTATGTAATTTTAGTTCTATTTTTATTCTTGATAGATAGATGGTATGCGTAAACGCCTTATACCAATATCAACATCTCCAACATGTAAGCACAATTCTTGATTTAATTGTACTAAATTTAAATTGTAAATAGCCTTGTGTATCCAGCTATACAGTTTTTACTAAATTCGCGAATACGGTATGTTAATTATCAGGATAACCCCATGATCTCGACCTACTTATGATAATTTTGGGGATACCTTAATATTATTACTAGAATACGTCTTTAATATACTTTTTTTTAGTTACGTTTGCTGATCGTGTGCCTTCTAAGCCGGCATTGAAACCGGTGCGTTGTACTCCTATCGGAGGTCAATATCATCGTCAAAACAATTCAACCCTTAAAAGGTAGATGAGTTCACAATTGTAGTTTTAACTTATGTTTTTGTTTTACCAAGACTAAATACAGCTTTACTGTTTAAATCTAGGTTTAAAAGTAGTTTTAATATAAAGAGAAATGGAAGTATGCATTGTCTTTATCCTTCGAAAATCTCTAGACATTTAAATTGCTGGACGGAGAGAGGTTAAGACTTTATATTTATCAAATGCAGAAATTACCGTTTTATGAGATAATTAGAGTGTAATCTGCGATCAAAAGGCGTTAAGAGTTTACTAACAGACAATATCGTTGACTACGTATCTTTGCTTAAATGAGGCTGCCGCGTATTTTTTGCAAGTAGTCTAAATTTGATAAACTTATTAAAATTAATAACGTAATGAATTAAAAATGCAGAAAATGCCAACGCCGTAAGCTATCCAAAAAGTAGCCCCCGCAATGGTCGTAATACTCATATTCTCATGGAAAATAATCAAGACCCTTTCTCTCAAACCGGTTATTGGCTGCGGATGAAAATAAATACGAGCAGCAAGCGCTATAGTTTAAAATCTTTAATCTCTTATGGACAATTACAGAACTTTACAAGAGATCAGGTATCAAATTTTGTGAGCGTATTCGTGTTGCAGTACGTTTCTACATGGCATAGTCTGGTATTAATGTATCACGTTTATTGTTGTCAAAATCACGTAATAAAAGCTCTGATGCTTAATTTGTAATAACAGATCGTGTAATTTAACTGTAATTAATTCTATTTTAATTAACTAGCTAGAGGCCTATGGACTTACAGAAAATGTATTAAGTGTGACAAGTAAGACTGCTATGTCCTTTAAGTTTAAACCAAGGGAATCCAACTGTCAAGAATCAAGCTGCGAAAGGTTTAATATCAAGACAGAAGATGATATTTACTTGTTAACAAATAATAGCTTTTTGGATCTACACGATTTTACTAGGTATTATTCGAACTATTACATGTACATGGAAACAGTAATATTAATATGCAGTAATCAGTAGTACTGAAATCAAACTTTAAACAGGGCATTCCTTAGAGCACCGAGTATTAATCCGTCGCTTATAAGTAAGGAATGGGTGGCTAATCATTTTAAATGGATCGTTTGGAAATTAGCTGCTTATGAAGTTTTTTTCCCTCAGTGTTTTGCGTCCAGGTACAGTTTTTAGACCCATTGTTCGGAGTTTATTAAGAGCATTATACATTAGTGTTTGCTTATCACTTATTACACGTGAATTGTTGTTATACGATTTAGTAAAGACAATCATTAATCGATTCATATAGGTCCTTAACGCCTGAAGTTGTTCTACATCAGTTAAAATATCGATATGATACGGAAATAAATAACTGTAAAAGGTAGGTAGGATTCTCCCGATACAGTTTTAAGATTATAGTAAAGAATGAAAGATTAACTGTATAAAGTTAACATGATCCTGTTTGACATCTTCGTCTCGAAAAGATCCGCACTAAAGAAAATTTATGAAAGAGATGATACCGCATGTCGGACTTTGGTTCTTTGTGTATCCGATATTATAAGTAAACCCGAAAAATCTAGTGATACAATAGATGAAAGTGTAAGTTCAGACAGCAGAGTAAATTAGAAATTAAAGTCGGCGAAATTAATTCCTTAAGGACTATACGTAAATGCGCATACATTGCATTGCTATTGCAATTTATCATAAGTAATGGAATTTATTACAATAGGCACCAACATTTGCTGTTATAGAGTTAACGGATGGATGGTATAGCATTAAGGGCCTTTTAGACCGGCCACTTACAAAGTTATTAACAGATGGTAAAATTTCGATTGGACAAAAGTTATGTATCTTTGGTGCGGAATTGATTGGATCCACTAATGCGGTGTCGCCCTTAGATGTACGAAATACCAAATACGATTAATTTTAGTGATATAACGTAATTGAACATAACAAAGATTCTACATTATTCTTTTAAAATCTTGTTCCTTTGTATATTACCACAGAGTTGAGAATTAGTTTATCGTTCTATTTCGTAACATTTACTTTTAGGCTCCCGATACCCTAATGTTGCGTCTTTCTGCTAATTCGACAAGAAGAGCAAAATGGTATTCTAAGTTGGGGTACCAACGCCATTCTCGAGCTTTTCCTATTCCTATTGATACCATTTATGCTGATGGTGGACTTGTAGGCAGGCTGGATGTAGTTGTAGCGCGTAGCTATCCCTTAACATATATGGAAAAAACCGATGACTGCGTTCGGGTATATAGCGAACGTGCTGAGGATCGAGCAGCAAGAGCAAGAATCGAAAAGAGCGAAAAATTCGCTGAATCTCTATACTTAGAGGCATTCAAGGAATTAGAACTCAGCATCAATAGAGGCAATAAGTTTTGATCGTGATTTCTATCACAAAGATTTGATATACAGTAATAGTATATTTGCGGAGAAATCGAAGCATTATAACGTATGTAACTTTATCTCAGATCAAAACAAGAAAAGGGCTAGGCAATCCTTCGAAAATATTGAAACGATTGAAGACGGAAAGAAACTTTTCGAACTATACTGGGTTGCTGCTGATCCTGCGAATTTTGAAGTATAGATCATAACTTTCTTAATATCATTTGTAGTATTGGCGGATTTTACCCAGACTTTAGTTAGTTCCTTTTGTATTGAATTTTCAATATATATTCAGTAAAGATATACCACGATTATTTTAATTTAGAAACAGCTTAATGAGAAACAGCGTCAAAATATGATGAACTATCGGCTATCACAAAATCGCTTTGAAGTAGAAAAAATCCAAACAGTTATCCAAGGAAAGATACAAGACAATGTTAAAAAAGTATTAAATACAGTCGTTTTTGAAATATACTACCGCTGTGAAAAATTATACTGTATTGATACTAGTTTCACCAATTTAAAGTTTTCTAGTAGTGCCGTCACTCCTATAAAAAAGATTAGGCTTATCAATTATCAGCGCAAGAAATCAAGGATGCCAGATTGCTTTCTTACTATTTGGAAACCAAGCGATGAGATTCTAGAAATGTTGAATGAAGGAAACCTGCTGAGAATTTATCATCTTACGGCATCTCCTAATAGGTATCACTTAAAATTTTTTATTGTTCCGTAGTATTTGATGATTTTTCAAACCGCAGATAGCTAACATTTTAAGTTTCTAGATTTCAAAATACATCCAGCAGTGCTCAGGTATCTTTCTATCCGTATTCATATTTTATTTTATATATTTGAAGGTAACAGTCGTTAAGCATTAACCCTTAGATTTGATGTATATTGACAGCTTTCTACAACTCGTATAACAAAATTTATTCCTATAACAACTTATCGAGTTGCAATTGAACGTCTTTACATCGAACGTCAGGTAGATGATTTTATGTAATAGAACCAAATAAATCTAGACCAATAAAGCATTATTTATCGCTTGATGTTTGAAATAGGTCTATCAAGTTGGTAATGTCAAATCGAAATTTACTTCAATGCCTTTTGATGAGTTCGATTGTGTCGGGATTGTAGTCTATGTAGATTTCAATTGTGAATCAGCATTAACTCGGTAGAATCATTTTTAGTGCTTTATTTCACCTAATTTAGAAGTTCAAGATAACCTGATTACACTATCAAAATTTTAGATTAGTAGATTCAGTATATTTGGCTGATAAAGACTGCAATCTCCTTTGCATACGATTTGTCAACGGGTTGAAGGTAGGTACGGTTTCGTTTACCTAGTAACTTTATTCTCTGATGTTAGTAAGGTCTGACAATGAACTAATCACAATTTTATAGCATTATGCTGTTGACGATTTGTTAACCGTTGGTATGGCTGTTTCGATATGCAATCTGCAAACGAAGCCGCGAATGTCTCTAGCTGTACCCATAGCAACAGCAACAGAACTTACAAAAGTATCTCAAAACTTAGACAAGGATACTGGATCTGCCTTTGAGATTTTATTAAACAACCTACCAGTATGCACTATTTGAAATAATATTTACGTAGTATGTGTCACAAACGTAAGACTTATCTAGAAATATATTAACTGAATTTTCAGGATAAGCAATGGCTTCTTAGTAAAACTATGGATATGATTAGGTCGTTACGCATACAGGAAAATAATCTCAATTTCGCGAACGAAGGCTTGGCATTGCAAACGAAAAATAAGCCTCCAGCTTCGGCAAAGAAAAAGAAAGCCCATCGACAGGTAAACCATCCTAATAACTCTCTTACATCCCGCCCAAAAACGAGGGCATTGACAAGATTAAATGATAAAACTTAGGTTATTCTATCAGCTATTGATAACAATAAAACACTAATAAATATTCTTGTACTGTATCATACATTGTAACCGCAATATCGAAACAGTAAAATTTTATAACTTGTCAGTTACCTATTTAGCATTTTTCGTGAAGTTATCTACCATATAGTGTGTTACGCAATTTTGGTGAATATACCATTCAGCAGGCAATTGCTACAGTGTACCCTACTGTAGTGACAACTAGAAAGGGTTGCTGGCATGTAAAATGAATACGTTGCAACTATGAAATCTCATAAAATGTTCAGTTGATTTCTTTTTTGCTGGTTGTAATTATACTGTAAAGTATTATAAATATAAATTTTTCAAAGCAGCTTCTTTTATTTAACTGTCGTTTTGAATTGTGTTGATGTATAATTGCATCGCGGATCAGTTGTCCATAAACGAACTATGAAATAAATGTTTTTACCGCCTTGCGATCATTGCCACTTACATTTCATCCAATATTATAGTTTACTTTGGAATACATTAGCAGATAGTTTAGAGGTATAAAACAGCCTTATTTCATATTCATTTTCGTTCTCTACCGCTATACGAAATCTGCAATCCAGATTCCATTACAATCATCTAATCAACAAGATTTTCAGTTGCGATTGCGCCATTACTTCCGTGTCTTATCTGATATGTATAAATGATAAACTAGCCAGTTAGGTAAACAGTCGTGCAAGGACACGGAAAATTCATCCAATTGTAATTATAAGTAATTCGTACTAACAGTAAATACAAACTGCAAAGTTGATAACTTCACAAAATTCTAAATAATAAGCTAGAAGATACGCAAAAATCTTCAATTAGTCCTCTTCTTAGTTGGTATCGATTTTTAAAGGACTGTATGTTTTCCCTTCCTATACTATTGCAACGGTGAAAAATTGTTCTTTTCTATGATTACGATAACGTTGCAAATTAAATTATGGTCCTTCAAAAAACAATATAACACCGTGATAGATAATAAATGATACGATAATTTTCAAGTAATGTAGGTAGTAGGAATTGTATGAAATACTGTACTACTCTAATCACGAAACATTTTAGGGACGAACTGCTCAAGAAATATGATAAATCTAAAGTAATTATCGAAAGATCAAACTATAAACATTTGGTAAAATATAGCATTATACGCGTAAACTGACTACACGATCTACACTACCTCCTTCAGATTAATCTTACTTGAAATTAAATAGAGTAGGAGAATCCAAATAAATATTATAAAATTTAGCTTATTTAGAAAACTTATTCTATTAATACAAAGAGAAAAAATTTAAATAAGGATTGACTAAAGAATATTATTTGCCTGCTAATTTAAAATAATATGAAAATAAATTATAACAATGAAAATAATTGTAACGGATTAATTAAAAGCCAAAATCTAATCCTTAAAAATTAAATCAGAACGAGCTTCTGATACGTTAATACAGTAGTATCAAGTTTGACCTCCACCTATCAACACATAAAGTAAACGTCAACTTAAGGGATAGTTTGCAGCATAAATTAATTTAATAGCTGAAGTGAATTGGACCGCAATACAACAATGCACACAAACATTTGATAGTTAAATGACATGACATGCCGTTGATTGTCTAACAATTTAAAACAAGGACTATTAAAATAAGCTATTTCAACAGAGAAGTACATGTCTTAGTACACCAAATTCATAGTGAGGTTATACGCGTATAGTACTGTACTCAATATAGAAATTGAGTTTTATGACTGAAGGTAAGGAGAAAATTTGAGTTAAGTAGGGATGGATATGATGTATACATAATTTTTTACCTGACTTCAGAAATACTGCAACAAATAAAAACAATTGCTATAACGTTAAGGACGATCGAGATCTATCGATGATCATAATTAATATCTATCGAAGACATAGGCTAATCGTCTATTTTACATTAGCATAAAATATATTAATGCAAGAATATTTTCATTGTATTCTGAATTGAATGGAAGAATTTTGCATATGTGACACGCGAATATCATGTAATCCAACTTGCACTTCAGATGAGAAATTAGCAATTTCTACTGCAAGCCGTTTGTTAGGCAAACCAGATACAATTATATAAGTGTCCCCACAGTTTTCATTTTATAAGCGTTGATTCGTTAATTTTATTATCAAAGATCCGCAAATGGAGTTGAGTATACATGTGAACTACTTGAATTGGTGTACTATATCACTAATGTAAACGGTAACATCATCGAACGATTCAGCTGGAACTGAGGGAGGGTTTTTAATTGATCAGCAACAGAACATTTCATCATCTGGTGTAACAAATTATCGGCACGTAGACGTTCCTGATTTAATTGATCAGTCCACTATGATAAACTTTTAGCTAAATTTGCATGTAACTCATTAAGCGATAAAGTAAAAATAGTAGCAATGGATAAGCTAAACATATAATGGTCAATAATAAACAACTAAGGTTAGATTCTCGTGAGCAATGGCTTTCTATTCATCCGATTTAGTGATAATACTTCGGTTAACTCTCGCATTAATGTTGTATCATTCCGTAATATAAGTTGCCATATAACAAATTGTTGAACTAAATTGTTCTAGTAGTTACCGACGGTTGATGGTGAATATTATGTATAATTTCATGTCTTTATTTAGTAATAGCTTTCATTAACGGTGTTTTGATAAAATTGATTGTATGATAGACCTGTCGAATTTCAGAATATATAAAACTGGTATTAAGAAATATTTCACTGCGAGTATTCCTTTGTACTGTATACGAGTCTATGATGTGTGAGTATCGGCATTAAGGGATGCTCAACGCCAGTTTCTTCTTCAGGCGATATCAATAATTAAAAGCTGACTGAATTTTTCCATAATTCATAGTGTTTGATACGTCCAATTTCTTCGCGTGCATTATTATTATTATTAACATCATTTCCGTATAAAATTTAATAACTTCACTGGAAGTTACCTCTTGATTATCAATTTCTTGACGATGAGCGGATAAATATTGTCGCACAGCCGTTAAATGATCAAATGATGATGTATCGTTAAGAAAGAAACACAGTAACACTGGATAAGTAACTGTATTATTGCGATTTTGATTTAACAGATCGAGTACTCAATGACTAAAATTCGAGCTAACTTATAATGTTGATATACCGCACTCAATTTGAAGACTATGAACTAGATTAGAACAACCAATACTAAAAGGTGATAATGTTTTCAATATTATCCGTATCACGAATATTTTGAATTGATGTAATAACTGTAAATATGGATTGCGTGAATAAACCGATACACGGAATTAAAATTGAAATAATCAGCTTAAATTCGTAATAACTGGTTTTGTAGTGAGTGATATCAGTCACCTAGCTAAGTTTTGCAGTGATCAGATCTGATTCACTGAGCATGTACCACACCATAACAACGCTAACCTTATTGCTGACCATTATTGACTACAGTCTGAATTTCGTGCATTACTAGTCATATAGTTGTAGGCCAAATGATATAACAATTAACTTTGGTTTATTTATATAATATTATACATACTCGAAGGCTTATTATACTGCTATAAAATTCGAACTTATAATCTCTTGTAAGTGATGGTTATTAATTAATCTCCGTACCAGTAGTTCATTTATCTGACCATGTATAGCATGCACATCATCACAGTCATCGAATTTGAATGTATGATAGGGTCAGAAAGGAAAGTTTATCCCTACCGATTTTGCTGTTTAAAAGTCTTATTGTCAAATTATACCGTAGTGCATATAGTAAATATCTTCTCATTTCGACTCGATTTACATATATTTGCGTAATGAATTCATATAATGCTACAGTGCGTATAGTAGTGCAACACTACTAGTTTACGATTAATGGACTACATTTTCGTAGCATACTCACTATAATATTACGTGTTCTAAATTTAAAGCCGCCGTCTACAATTCGTTAGAACTCAGATCTTAATATTAAAACCATGCACTTATTACTATACATTGAAGGACCAATAATACTGCATATTCATTTTGCAAAAAGGTAGAACAGTTAAAGTAAAACGTATACGAATTTTACAGATTACCGTTAGACTGTTATGATTAGTTTCTATAATAATAGGATATCAATTACTTACTAGTATGTCCTTCGCTCGCTATATTTCGCGCTTAAAATTCGTATCTCACTCTGGTTATGACTGAAATGGTTATAATAGTATTTTGCATTCTTATACACGACAATGATAATCCTTCTAATTAACCTAGCGTCAGCATTTAAACTTTAAATTGATTAGCAAAGTATCTGTGCTATTCTCCAGCTTAAGATGCGCTCTATTATAGCCATGTATGTCTGAAGTTATAGGAGGCATGCATAGATGATAAATATAGTACTAATATTTAATTTGTATCTTTCCAAAAACTTTATTGTAATTATTTCATGCTATTGGTTTTGATTGTGATGAGTCACTATACGAACAGCTGATAAAAGTCGACTAGATGATAGATCACGTTCCAAGAGCCATTAATTATGGCAGATTCACTAGTAAACGGTCGTAAATTTATAAATTTTGGTTAGTATCGCTGAATTATTTCGCGATATTATTTTGTAAGGTTGTAACTTTATTAACGCTTACATAATTAATCTTGGAAGTTTATTGAACGGTAACTAGTGAACAATTAGTGACAGAAGTCTGGATATTTGTAGTGGATCCTTTATACGGGAACATAAAATCGAAAGTAACTTGATTACGCAATTTATGATTAGCTGTATTCTACTTTCTTTTAGCCGTATGATTGAGGGATAAAAAGATTTACAAGATTCTATAAGAACTATAAGATAAAACTGACGTATCACTCGATCTCGGTTACATTTGTATTAAGATAAAGCGTGTATGAATATGAACTCTATCCGGGAAAGTTTTAATAGCTGTTTAAAGGACTAGCTACTGTAGCGATGCGAAAGATCTACGCTTACATCTTGACATTACTGTAGCATTGACACTCATATTTGATCAGAGCGTAGTGCTATTTGATGTACTATACTATGCAGCGCTGTAGCTATCTAACTGAAAATAATGTTAAGGAATTGGGTTAGCCTAAGACAGTTTTCGCTATACTGGAAGATATGCGAGGCAAAGTGACATTACTATTACATACAAGCCAAAGATTTTACAATTTATGCAAGTTTCTTTAAATCTTTAAGCAAATTAAAGCAAGTAATCAAAGTTTAATAAGTGCCTATGAAAATGTTCACATGGAGAAAATCTTACCAGGATAACGTATTATCTTCGTACGCTGAAGGTATTCAGCAATAATATTATTAGTATATTAATACGGTAGAATACCGTACTGCATCGGCTAATCGCAATCAATTTAGCCTGAACAATAAACACAAAACAATTTACACGGTGCTTTCACTTAAAGAAGCCTTTACAGCTTTATCTTCTAGCCAAAATGTCTTCATAACTCCTATTCCCTAAAAAATTGACGATGGCATAGTTATATAATAGCATAAAGGTTCTCAGCTGATGATATTTAATATTTTAAATTTTAAACGTTTTCATAATTCCATAGTACCTTGACTGTCACATGACCTCTGCTATTCAGAATATATCCACCAATATGATCTAATGCTGTCTTACAATTTTTACTAACGTGAATCTTCGCAGCTAGATAAATCAATACAATTTGATTAAATTAACTATTGAACTTATTATCGATAAACTATTACAAAATTTCATGATCTAATTGTGGAAGAATTACAGCAATTGAGCACTTATACGTAACTCTTGTATAAATGTACTGTACATTGCACAAGCGTTATTACGAAATATCGGAAATCCAGCATGATAATTGGCCTCAGCTACCTTGTCCGTGAGATTCCATTCTTGAGGCAATGTTAACAGTGTCTCCAAAAAGGCAATATCGAGGCGTTTTATTACCGACTACGCCAGCTGCACAAGGACCTAGTTAAAAAATTAACGAGATAAGTTAGAACATTTGGATTACTATTGAAATATCTCTTGATTCTGGTTAAATTATTGTATGGCTGTACTGATAATAGCAACGTGAATAAAACAAAATCCGTGTTAATACATAGCATTGTTGTGATATATTAAACTATTACTATCTAATGAAACTATTCGTTAGTTTTGATAATCACAATATGTTGTCGGGCATATTGCGTAATATTCATATATAGTACTTAATTCCAACCCGTATGAATTCCGGCTCTCAATCTTATTAATTGATCTGGCATAGTCGATATTTTAATCCCTTGGATTTCACTTTGTAAATCAAGAGCTAAGTCGGCAATTTCTCTAGCATGACGACGATTTGGTATTCGCCTTGGCAGACCAGAAGCAACCATGTACGCATCGCCGACAGTTTCGATTTTATATGCATCATACTTGTCTACTTTACTATCAAATATTTCGTATAATATATTTAGCATTTGAACAACTTGTAAAGCTGTTATACGATGACAGATAACAGTGAATCCAACAATATCACTGAAATAAATAGTAACATCTTCAAATGTTTCAGCTGATACATTATAGCCTTGTTTTAGCTGATTGGCGACAAATTTCGGTAGCATTTGGTAAAGTAATTGATTTGCTCTCGCGCGTTCATCTTGCAATTGTTGGGTCTGCTTGGATAAATGAATAGCTAATAGTTGGATATTACGTAATAATTTGTACATAATGCCAATTAAAATTGGACAAGCAATGAAGACAACTACTAATAATGTTGATGACAAGATAATATCAACATGAGAATCGCGATCTAAGCGTATAGCAATAGAATTAATTTGATCAACAACCAGGCTGTTCATAGTTTCGAGTAACTGTAGATAAGTATTTGTAATTGATAACCAAGTATAGCCACCTTGTATAGACAAAATACGAAGTTGATTTTTATAAATAACGGTCAAGTTATAGTCCATGTAACTTTGCTGATACGACGTAGATATATTTTGTGAAAAAAATTTTGATGCTTTCGATGAATAATAGAACGCATTTCGAAAATGTGCTTCAGCACTGCTACGTAGTTGAATCAATTGATCACGCCCTCGTGTATTAAATGAGAATTGGACGTAATACAGGCTGGCAAAGGAAGTAAAATAAGCAACTTGTTCTTTGCCTAAAAGCAACGAATGATAAGCAACTGAATGTTGCCAAATGTTGAAGTGAGATGACTTTTTGAAATTATAATTAACCCAAGTTAGTAAAGTATTAATAATGTTACTATAAAAGAGCAATTCTTGATTCGGATCAGAATTTTTTAACCGGATTACGGTGTCGCGATGTTTTTGCAAATGCTGAAGTAATCTAACTTGATTACCAAATGTTAAATTAATAGTTTGTGGATATTCGCTTAATTTAAGTCTTAAAGTTTTGTTCGTTGTGCGTTGACTAGCGATTAGTGAACGCAAATTAATGTAACTATAATTGCTTGCGACATAATAGACGCTTTGGCTACGCTCTAATTGTAATTGATGAACTAGTGTTGTATAAGCTGAAGATAGACTGATAACTTCTTGTATTTCTTCGTACGCTTGGCTATTTTGAATAGCATTGACAAAGGTAATACAACTTTCCACAAACAATCCAATACAAGGCAGCAATATCAAAATCATAATTTTCATCAACTGATAATGCCGTCCTCGCGTCGTCGTTGTATCATCACGAAAGAAAGAAATCGATTTTGTGGTATACTTGAAAGGAATTTCATCTAGTGTTGTTGTACTCATTGTCGCTAAGCTGTTAGTCCCCTCAAATTTAAGATCTTTAGAGGTTAAGTGATTCGTCATTCTTCAGGTAAACGTGATCGAAAGGCCAGATAAAGATTTAAAAATTCAATAACATAGATTATATAATGTGAAAACGATAACATTAACTTAAACAGTGTTATAAGGAATCATTTAATTGTTATGTAGTGATATTCAAAGTATTTGTAGACTAATAAAGACCTAAAAATGACGCAGGAATAATAGCATACTTGTCATTCTAATAAATTAGCGTGTATTTATTCATGTGGCAATGGAAGGATACCGCAGTAGATACTTTAAAAATCTAACCAACTAATCATTGTATAGTTTGCAATTTAATTTAGAAAGACATTCTCAATATAAATCCATTATAGTCTACAGTTCCCTTGAGACAGTTATGCTTTAAATATTACGTAACTATAAATAGTTTTTATATTGGTTTAAACAAAGAAATAATCCAAGCAAGACAGGCCTGTATCTTAAAAGCTATAATACCAAAGTTTTCCTGATCAATCTATAGTATATGCGAGCAAAAGATTTGTATGATTTTAGTAGCATGGCAAGCCACTCTTATTTCATACGCCAGTAAGTCGTTTAAATATGAAGAGGAAGATATCCGATTGGCTTTGAAGCTAATAATGAAATAAAGGCTAACTTATTGCGTGGAACTTTTTTATCTTAGACCCAAACGAATAGAACTGAAATTATTAGCGGCTAAATTTTTTTTAACTCGTATGTATAAGTATTCTCTATATTTCTTAAATGAATTTCACACGTTGGTATAAAAATTGGGTTTTATGAATCTCAACCCAACTATTACCGCATTTTTGACCATATTACTATTAGAACTGTCTACACATAAGCTACAAATTTGGTATAGATTTGAATTTACCTCGTATCTATAACTTCTAAGACGAAAGTTGTTCTAATAACGTTGTAAATGTAGTTAGTTCAAGTATTGAATGGATATTGTTGTAGATTTTTGCTTTTCATAGATAAATGTAAAGGTAACAATACCTCTTTTCTATTCTTTACATATCGCTTTTTGAAATTTCATCTTTTATATCAGTAGATTAATATCTGGAATTATATATACATATAATGTTTACAGAGAACCACAGTAGTTAATAGCAGCTATTGCGTGTTAAAAATTCGCTGATGCGCTATTCTATCATCGCCATTTCCTAAATAAGCATGCGGTAAGAAATGCAAATCCTGATTATACTGCTATTTCAATATATCTAATGAAAAAAGAATGATATCAATAAGGCTTCACATGTAGGAACACAATTACACCTTACCTGGCTATGCTTAAAATATGAAATCTCTGCAACGTTGTTGTCGGGTGAAATTTGAAATTTAAGACTAAATTAATCTATGATTGTTTCCATGACAGCCAAGACAATGAAGCCCAAGAGTGTATTGCTTACACAATGCTATAAACAGCTTGCATTGTAAATATTAAATTAAACCCGAAAGAATTTCAAATCAAGAAGAATTTAATAGAACTTCTTATATTCTTTTGCTTCCCTCTCATTTAGATCGCTTATTTTATATATTATGAAACACACTATTATTCAACTAGATATTATCTTTACTTATAAGTATAGCTCATTATTATTCTAGTTAGCATACTAGAGGGTTGTCATCGTATTTAGATTTTATATTTCAGATAATGAGTGATGCTTAGATGTTAAAGTTTTTCTGTAATTCTATTTTCGTAAAAAAATTTATCCATGGAGAAGCCTGTTACCTGTAAAACAAGTTAATAAACCACGAAAATAATCAAAATTTCTTCTGCTGTGTGTGGCTACGCTTAATCAAATATGTTAATGTCATAATTATCATTGCAATGAAGAAAACGCATGCAATTGTGTATGAGATTATATTAGATAAGAAAAATACTGCTTTAGTTACCAATTTACTACTTTAACCATCCTGTTGTGGTTTCCTTCAGTGTTGAATTAACTTGATGTTGTCTATGATTCTTAACTTTATATTTAAAGAAAGACATAACAATACAATACTTATCCACATTTTATGTAGGATCTGGGCTACTTTATATTTTAAAAACGGCCGATAGAACTATATTTTAGAACCCGTTATATGGACATATATCCTGTTTTAGTATATAATATATATAAAATTATGTAATTGAAGCTAAGATAATCATTTGATTATTCGCTCTAAACATTTAAACTGAAAGTTAAAATTTTTGAAGGGATGTTAAAGCTATACACTTACGAACTATGATTAATATTTTTTAAACTAAAATTTATTATTGAAGTCATTGATACAGCTAACCCTGAAATACCTGCGTTTTATTCTGAGCATGATACCCTATGTGTTAAGTAGCTACCCTACGTGTATATTGATACAAAGCATATGGAACAGCCAGCTGACTACATTTCCGACATTGGCCGTTACACACGTACGAAATTCCGTTATGAGTATGTTATTAAGGAATAAACTTGATATGGTACTACGTTTGCCAGTTTATGTATCTTACAATAGCATTAATTTACAGTAATATATTAGGGCCCGTTTTACTGTGTTTGGAATATCGAACAAGAAATGTTAATTTGCAGCGTAATTCTGTACGCTTAGAGCATAAGTTAGCCGTGATGATTTGATTATTTAATTATTAGAAATGGCAAATGTGTGGATGTATATAGTAACATAAGAAATGCGGCCATTTAGAAGTTACTGGCCCGATGTCTAGTAAAATAGAGATTTCTGTAGTATTACAGTACATATAGTTCCTTCGAGACGTCAAGTTCTTATTTCTATGTTAAGTTTACGTTATAAAGTTACTGCTAAGGTAGTTGCATGTAATTTAAAGAACTCAAGTACAATCATGAGATACAAAAGGGGTGCACCACTTGATCTAAAAGACTGTATCGCCGTAAACTACTTTCCCTATTGTACATTAATATGTCTCGGTACTACAGCTTAGGATACTTGCAGTGTAATAGCGTTACCTTTTTCGACAGTAATCTTTCCTACGTTTAGTAAATGTATGTTGTGTACTGGATAGTTTCCAGTTCACAGGATCGTGGAATACTAATAGTCCATGAGTATGCCTACAGATGTTGTGCATGGAATAGAATGTAGAACAGAATGAATGAAGGTACAAATATGTTAGATCAAGAAGTACTTATAACAGGTTAATTGTTACACCAATCTTACTTAATGCATTTAGTCAAAATGATCTAATATATCTGACATTATATTTGGAGAAGGCTATAATCTTTTCTTTTCGCGTAGATACATCATTGTAAGTAGGAATCGCAAATATCCAAGGAATGTAGTTTGTTGTGTTTTAGCTAAAGTGTTAAAATCGATAATTGTTTGAGCCCCAAAACAAGCATATTCGTATTTTCTTTTCCATTATTAAGTTTCGCTATTCTTGCGAGTAAGTTACAGCGAATTCAATATCGAATTATTTCTAGTTTACAACTATTCACTATTGTTAACAGTCGTGTTTGCTGTTATTACAATTATCCTTAACTTAAATAAAACAGATTAAAACAAGTTGACTTCAAAGCATGATGAAGAAGTGATGACTGTTATGAAATTTCAGAGATAAGAATATATATCTTCTAAGGCTTTGAAGTCATCAACGTTCACATGTACTCGTATGTACTATACCATGGACTACTTCTACTTCTAGTAGTCCATGATTGTATGTACAGAAATTAGACACAACGTATGCTAAATTTCAAATAATGGCATGATCTTTTAATACTGAATTTTCAATAGAAGTTGAAACCAACAGAATTTTAGAACATATGAGCAATTTTTAATAAAACTATTTAACATCGATAATAAAATAGTATTGACAGCACAATGTACTGCATCCCTTTACCTGTATATAATAAACATTAAGGTGAGTGTAAGCCAGTAGAAATTTTAAATTGTGCAAGACAATACTTGTAGATCATATTACAAGTGAGCTGTCTAATTTTTGGTGTCTTAATAAATGTGTTTTCGTTTAATAACGATGTAGTAAGATCGTTACATATATTCACGGAGTAAATGTACTCCTAAAAATCAATATAGTAATTCCTGAATCATTTTATACCAAGCTATTAAGTAATGTCATTCCTGGTTAAACATCAGAATAGCTGAAACTGGTACAGTAATGAGATTGTCGCTCAAGCACAGTGCAACTATAAAACAGTAAATAAACACAGCAAAGAAATGTTTCTTCTAATTGTAAATTTAACATCGTAATTTCCAATTTCACAAATACGGTTAGTAGTCCTTCTTTTTATGAGCAGCTATAGCAGGGGAGCGGTTCACTAATGTGCCCCCTGGTGAAGTTTCTGAAATCTCTAGATAAAAGCATAGATTGCTGACATTATTTAAAAAATTTGCATAAGACAGAGTAAAACTAGATTACATCTTACGGAAGTGATAAACATACGTACGTTCTTTACTCTGATTTTCGTCTGCACATGCCACCTCCATAGACTGGAGATCATTAGAGTCTTCTTTGTCTGAACTATGATTATGTAAACTAATATGTCAGTATAGACATTGCGAATGCAATATGATTACTAAGCGTACCTCGATATTTTGGAGCTCTTCCGCCTTGACCTGAATCCCGATTGCTGTGCACTGTATTTTATTGCAAATTCAAATATTAATATTACTTTAATTTTACGATAGCTTAACTAAATCATGCCGGAGACCAAGTATTTATCGTGAGTACCTTTCCTTCTCCCAATTCTCCAATAATGAAGGAGCGACGTATGTAAATCCCTAGATGTTATCATAACATTGTATTGCATGTCGTTACAAAATTCTAGGCGCTTTCAGAATTTACATATGAAAAGAGTGGAAACTTTGAATCTTTAATTGGTGCACTAATACTTAGGTAGGTGCTATCAATAGGCCTAATAAACTGATTGAATGTGATTTAGACAGTAAATAGATGATTATTTTGATGTAGGATAGAATACCGATGTTCTAGCTCACTCTCTTAATTGTACAGCAGGAAGTAAAAATCTATAGACCTTATAAAAGAGTTAATACTAAAGTTCTATGTAATATTTCTTGATTGGTACGAAAAATTTTAATTTTTATAGTTATGAAACCTAAATGGTATTACTAAAATAGTAAAGTAACTTCGTGTCTTTAAGGTTTACATAAATATCATTTAATCGCAGAGTATATGTCCACCTGGAAAAGATTGTCGCTATTTTCGCTAAAGAAATGATCTTCTGGAGTGTCTACCGGTTTTTCACGCGTAAACTTCGAATCAAAATTGCCAACGTCGTCATCACTAAACTGTACGGTGAATGAAATGAACACAAGTACAATAATGATATCATTACAAAAAAATGAATTAAGAATAGTTTCTATTATGAAAGATAGCATTTATATTTCCAACGAAATGTTCACAAATGTAAATCATCGTGTCATATTCCTAAGAGATGATGTTTATTTCAGTTGGTAATTTACCACAGCTGGTTTTAAAGGAGGGTCAATGTCGAGATTTAACATTCGTTCCCAATTTACAGTTCGAAAAAATGGATGTGCCTTACAGATTATATAGATGTACTTAAAAAAGGAAGTAAAAAATTGCATTCCCGAGCGTAAGTGGTAATATTACCTTGATCGCTTCACTATCTGCTACTGTGCTACCTAAACGTGATGCTACATGTCTTCGTAGCAACTGAAATTTAGCAATTTTGTGAAAAATGTAAAGGATGTTGTAGTCAAGTTAGCTTGTATGTAGCAAAAATACTTGAGTTTATTAGAATGAAGTGATTGAAGAATTATTTACCTTACTAAGTAAATCTTTAGCTTCGTTAGTTAGATATGGAGGTACAACAAGTTTTGCACGAAGAATCTAAAAGAGTTAAATTAAATCAGCTACAGTAAAAACATTTGGAGCCTAACAGGATGATCATATTACTTTGTCGATTGTGCGTTTGCGATTTTCACCGGAAAATGGTGGCTATATTGTATAATACAATAAGACATGACGTAATAATTAGTATTCAAAATGTTGATTTATTATATTTTCTGACCAGGATTTGTATCTATACCGAGTTAATCTGTCAGGGTCTACTGATATAGCAGCCGATAATACTGTATAATATGAAAACATAGCTTGGCGTTGACTTTCATTTCTTTACATTATACTTAGGTTATAAAGTGCGTAAGATGTTATAAAATTTGGGTCCAAAAAAATCACATACCCCGCCAGTAAGCATGTCATACATCAAGGCTCCCAAACTCCACCAGTCCACAGCACGGCCATGCCCCCGTCTAGTAAGAATTTCTGGAGCCCTACGAGTTGTACTAATGCGTTAGTTTTAAAATCTACACGTAGGTAACTGTCAATATATGATGCCATATACAACTAGCATTGTACTTCTATCACCATCAATCAACGATACTAACATATATTCAATTGTGCCACAGAATGTGTGTGTTACTGTATTATCTTCAACTGATTCCTTACACAATCCAAAGTCTGTTAATACTACGTGGCCTATAACATAATGAAGACACGTTTAGGCTTTTGTTTGAGTAGTGCTATCACGCACCAATATCTACTACATCGTTAAATGCGCTGTAGTATTCTCGGAAAAAGAATATAATCGTAACTATTAATAAAAAGGATGTTTAGCACCAGCCATATAATCGATTGTTTCCTTGTATAAAGTTGATAAGTTTACCTTCTCGGTTAAGCATTACATTCTCTGGTTTTAGATCCCTAATGAAAGGCTTAAGATTAATATGTTATTCTTATTTATTTGCTTACTTAGCAAAGATTTTCATAACTATCTTAACCTATAGATAATTCCAAGTTCGTGCAAATGTCCCAAGGCTAGTAAGATTTCAGCTAAGTAATAACTAAGAGAGTAAAAGACAATTATTTTCAATTATTTCTTAATTTTTTTAGGCAAAGAAAATTTCACCATGCAGTATCTTCCATGAAAATTCCTTCCCTTTCCATATGGGTGAATAGTTCGCCGCCTGAATGTACAAATGTCATTTACTGAGGGCTTAAATAGAATGAGCAATTATATTAATCACTATATTAGTTGTCAAAGACTATAAAACCTTCAGTACTATAACTGGTTTTATGCATAAAATCCTAACATTAAATAACAACTCACCACTTAGATACTCAAGGATAAGATATAACTTTCCTCCCGTTTGAAATGCGTATAGAAGGTCAACGATAAAGGGATGCTTAGAGTAAAAATTTGATAGAAATTTAACAGCCAGGTAAGTAGGGCGTTCTTTGGCTATGTCATAACTGTGGTTGTAATTAAAGTGCGTGTACAAAGGAAAATATATTTAAGCTCTAACCTTCACCGCCTCTAATACATTTCTTTCTGCCTTCGTATGAATAGTATCTTTATGATTTCTTATAATTGATGCCTAAAAATTAGATTGACACATAACAGATTTTATCCCCCCAAAATTGTCATAACTTACTATAATAACATAGCAAAGCTGCAGTTGGTTTCATGAGAGTATTTTAACAATAAATTAATTAGTACGGTACTCTTACATGAATAGTATGTTGCATTATACCTAATTACACGTCACAGTAGCATAGCGACAAAGCTCTCTTTTACGCAGCATGCATCAAAGTCAAAAATGTAATTTGTAACGTATCATATCGATCTTCACACTCATTTGCAGTTGAATTACTACAAAAAAATACCCAGTAACTCATTGTGTACCCAATGGGACTAACTAGTGTACGATAATTGATTTTACCTTTCTTAAAACCTTCATAGCGTAAACTTTCATTTTATGACTCCCTGATACTTTTCTAACCAGAAAGACCTTAATTTTATCATAACAAGCAGACAATTAGCAACAATAGCAACTAGGGGTATAGGACATAAAATGATGGATTCATCAAAAATTGTTATTATGGATAATAATAATGATAGTACAGAAGTTACTCAACAATTTATATTTCATTCTGACCTTCCCATATCCTCCTTTTCCGAGTACTTTTAACAACTCGAAATCTTCTGGGCCTACTTTCTCTGCTGATTGGAGGGCACCTTCATTTATGGGGACAGTTTCTACATCTTCACTATCAGAGCTGTAAATTGAAACGTAATGAATGACAATAGGATATCATCTACCTTTTACTTATGAATAATAATTAATATACGGTTATACAACAATGACTGAAATAAATCTGTTCATTAAGATAACAGTAGGATAATCATAGTAATAATTGAACATTAAATATTGAAGTAAGGAGTCTTCTGTAACAAATAATTAAAGATAATTCAGTGAACTAAGAAGCAATATACAGTGCACATTCTGATAACTCAATTTCTTCTTAGATCGTTTTCTAACTTTCTTTGGTCGGCATAAGATATTTATCGTAATTTATTGTCTACTGTATCTATCTTATATATATAGATTTACATGCCATCGCTTTGAGCTTCTTCGAATAGATCCTATGAGAAAGAAATAAGCGTTAGTGAATTATTCTGGCAGGACTACGGCGTAATTAATTTGCACACTTCATAAAAAAGATGTTGCAAATACTGAGATAATTAATGCAATTAATCAATGTCCACGACAGTGTTGCAAGATAGCGGTAGACACATATTTATGGGGTCACTGCTTTGGACATAAGCAGTATTCGCAAATTGTACCGTTATAAACTCTTCAATCTCAAGCGTACCGGGTAAACGTAAACAATAAAAACTTATATAAGCCATACAAACTCAAGTTGATGAATGATTCGCCATCAACTGTACAGTACAGGTAATTGTATTATTTTTTTATTTAGTATGCTATAATTATTACTATGCATTAAATAAAAATGAACGAAATTGTCACATGCTCTCACCAGCATTTTACTATTTATCGTAAAATCAACGTATCAATAGTTTGACGACTCTAATGATAGGCATTTGGCAAATAACCTAAATCAAATTTTTCTTTCTTTTAGAAGTTCCTGACTGAACATTGCGTAGTGTAGTAACATGCGCTAGAACCGCTTCAAAATCGATTTCTTTTTCTCGTAGTAACCGTACTGTGCTGCTATTCGTACGGTACAGTACTACTGCACAATCCACTGAATAGTAATTAGTTAATTAATTAATAAATCAAATTGACGATTGATTGATAAAAACTGTAACCTAGGTCAAGTATAATTTTAATTATTATTATTTAAGACGCAGAAATAGAAGTTTCGAAGCTTTATCATTTGATATATAGTAAATAAATACAAGACGTACTATAGATCTAATCATTCTCGGATATGCTTTAGGGAAAAGACTGGATCTAATGCAGAACTACAGTAGAAGGGACATGATGCTTCTTTAACTGGGCTTATCCGTGCAATGACAGTAACACATACAAATCCTCGCACAACGAATTTTGTATAAGGCACTGACTTTCATTTCAATACTTGCTAAAAATATACATATTAATATACTGCTTCGGTTTGCTAGACTCTTACGTTGGTAGAAGTTTGTTATGTACTGCACATACTGTGATTATAGATACGTGTTGATTAATAAATATCGAGTGCATTCCCTAGTCATCTATAACCACAGAATAATCGATAAAAATTGTTAACTTTATGATCGCAACTAATCACAAGGCGCGCATTATGATATCATTTTAGGTACTGTATCACAATCATGGCCATAACCACAAACATAGATCAATAAATTAAATTAATACTTTTATAAATGATAGCAATGGTCTCTTGAAAACATTGCATGGTGCAGATTAGTGCTAACGGTAAAGGTTTTAAGAGCTGTACTAACGAAGGGCCAAGATCATTTAATTTTAATTACATGTCGCATCTTTTCCTATCAGTTTTCGTGACTAACCATTTATAAAACTACTACTGCATTCAATCGATAGCAATAGAATGAACTAAGTATAAGTCTCTCCAACATGGGTGATAATCGTACATTATTATACGCGTATAATTACCTCGCTTTCATTACTGCTGACTTCATCATCAACATCTTCTAAAGCAAAAACTTCACTCATAGCTTCGAATATTGATAAACCTACGCCTAGGATATAATCTAAAATTGATAAAGACTATGAATAACGAGTGATTTACGAGTAAAACGAGTAAGATGCAGATGGTTAAGAACCACCAGAAAGGATTTGAGTTCGATTAAAATTCCTAATGTTAGATTACTTACAGTACGTACAGTACAGCACAGTACGTACAGTATAGTACTGTAGTGTTTTACCATAATGGTTTCAAGTGAGTCAAAGTACTGTACTGTACAGTACTGTACATTACTGTACGAACTGTACAGTATACAGTACTATACTGTACTGTACAGTAGTCTGAAGTGCATCATGGAGTACCGTACTGTACTGTAGTACACCGTACATTGTACTGTGCGGTATGAGTGCAATACTGTACTGTAGCTTTCCTTCTTCATACGGTACTGTACAGTACAATGTACAGTAGGCTTTGTACAGTACAGTACAGTACTGTACTTCATATCATGCACAGTATACTGTACAGTACTATACTATACTGTATACTGTACTGTATGTCACACATTGTGGTTCTTGATCGTCGACGATATTATGCTAGTAGAGATAGTTTAAAATAATTTTTTATATCTCTACTAGATCCATCCGCACTTTGTGCGGTAGTTATCCATATCATCATTCATCATTGAATAACTAAATTACGATTAGACCAATAGATATGGTTATAATTATACGAGTATAATACGCATAAATCGAAGACCGAATTCCAATAATCATGAGTGACAAAGGATATCATAAGTTTGTGTTAAATCCGAAGAATGATGGTCAATGTTTGAATAAAAACAAAAGAAAGCATTCATCGGAAGATAGCCACGAAAAAAAGAAACATTCAAAGAAAAAATCGAAAAAAAACAAGAAGGATAAAAAGTCTGCTAAGAAAGAAAAAAGAAAGGATAAAAAATACAAAAATTCACAGGACGCCGACGACGCAGCAGCGAAGACTTCCCAGAAGGATGCTTCGACGGGTTTGCATAGCACAGTTATGATTTTATTATCTTATGAGTACAGTATGATGTATTAGCTGCAAAGTAATAATAATCATTATAAAATAAAAAAATTATAATACAGTACAGTAATTCACCTCGATTTACTAAAGAAACAGTTCTAGATTAGACGTTTTATTGGATCTGAGTGCATGATGTGGTATCATTTTTAATCGTGTACTGATTATCTTAGGACCTGTTGAACAACAGAAAAATTTTGCACCTATGACGAAAGAAGAATGGGACAAGCAACAAAGCGTCATAAGAAGAGTTTATGATCCAGAAACCGGCAGAAATAGGTAAATTACACATTATTAACAGTAAACAACATTTTTCGAAAATACATTCCGATCTTCACCATATCTAGTTTATGTGGTTATATTCTAGTTATACATATCAATATGATTACTAGCACAGTTTAGCTACAGTACCGGAGTACGGTGAAATACTGGAAATGTCAGTTAGTAATTCGAAAGTCGAACTACAAGACAAGCTTGTTAACTACGCTTAAATTTTACGCGAATTACTGTAAATATGTACAGTATCTAGATACTGCTGTGTGTATGACGTATGCATTTAGCACCCTTCTCCGTCTAGTGATCATTTGTCAGTACATTTTCGCCAATTTCTTGAAATGACATTCATCATTTTATATCATCCGTACTTCAAGCTGTGTCAGTATACTAAATTTTATATCAAACTCAACTTATTCAGGCTAGTTTGTATTCGTTTATTTTTGATACGCATTCACTGTAGTAGCACCGATATGATTTCATAAATAAATTTATTTAATCAGTTAATCTTTCAGGTTAATCAAAGGCAGTGGTGAGATCCTTGAAGAAATCGTTTCTAAAGAACAACATCAAAGAATTAATAAAGTTTGTCTGGCTAATTAGCGATTGATTTTGCGATATTAAATATCTATGATCAAATATCTAAGTCTTGTACCCTTTTAAATTATAATTATTTACGTAAATGGAATTGATATGGGACTTACCATGTATTTTACATTGCTACTAACGACGACAGCAAGCGACTCTTGGCGATGGCTTTTACTATCAGGCTACTCTTATAAATAAACTCCGAAAGAATTAGCCGTTTCTTTTTATTAATACCAATGATTAAATATATCTCCTTTATAAGATAAGGTACTGTTACAGAATAGAAGGTAGTTTATGATAAAATAAAATAATTGCCAGCAATTGAAAATGGATCCGCTATTTTTAATGCGGTTTTCGCTTCATTTAAAATTTTGAAGAAATCAAGGTCAAAATTCTGGCACTCCTCGTTGAAAGATTTAGTGTGTCGTTATCGAGTATCACATACACGTACACGTATACAATATACAGTATCTTTTATGTAAGCTACATACGTCAAATAGCAACATTATTACATATCATTTAATATGTATGACATGACAGAAGATCTAAAATACATGCCATCATATTTGTCGCTTTATTATTCAACATAGTAGTTTAGTAACTTCCTTCTTGATTATGGTCCTGTCTCTAAAAATTTCGAGAAAGATGTACTTGTAGTAGTTATGGAATTATCTTCGTTACGCAACATGTGTTGCTAAATGATACTACTTGCCAATTTCTTTTCCATTATTTCATTAAGGTGTACTTCGAAACTACGAAATGCATCTGCTAGTAATTCTTCTGACGGCTTTTTATCTTTTTCTGGTAGAGATTCAATAAAGAATTCCATCAATGTTCCACACTCAAAAGTATCACTCAAAATCGTGCTCTGGAGTCGATCTGCATCACCCAACTGGAAGAAGTCGTTGTTTACCTACAATTTACATATTAAGAATCATATTCCACTATTAATTAATAGTTGGTTTATATATCGACTGCGAGAAATAATAAATATGTCCTTAGGATATCTTGGTGTCTGTGTAAAGCTTATGTAAATAGATACCCTCAACGGATAGCATTCATCCTGGGAAAAGTGACCATCCCAAAGACTAATTTCGAGACTTGCAGTCGGCTAAATAGATGATAGTAAAACACGTGTTTGATTTTAGTGCTTAAAGAGTGGTAACTGCTACCCTAAAACGTTACAAAAACCTTTGCAATCTTACTAGAACAGAAATTTTTTGCTGCTTGATAGCTGTTTGCAAAAGACTTGATATTGTCTTTGTCGGAGATATTGACAAAGCCGCCTTTAAAATTGTTAATTAACCAGAAAAAAGTATGAATTTTGAAGATACAATTACCAAAAGCTAGTTTAATTATAAATTAATACCTGTGGGTAGTTGTCATATAATGGCAATAAATATTTGGAACAGGCAACGCAGTTACTATTCGTAAGATGATTTAATGTTTAAATATCTTACAATTATAAAGACGCCATATTTGTTATGACTTAATTAAGTATCAAATGCGTTAGTCTGAATATGGAAATTGTATTGAATGTAGGACCTGCTGAACAGTGGTAATATGCTCCAGCCGATATATTTCGGGTCTAAGTCTGGATCATTTTGTGCAATGGTAGTTCCACTTTGCGTGTTCGTAGTAGGAATGTAATTAAATCTCTCCACACCGTAAACCATAAGGACTAAAGCAACAGCATGACCATATGGAGGCTGAAATTTCTATGTTAGAAAGTAAAAACATAATTATTAGATAACGCCAGTTTTAGTTTTTGCTTTGCAAAAATCAGCGCTAACATGCTGGGAATCGATGAATAAAGGTGATGCGGTTTTATGCCAGCAGTCTCGTTTGTGAGAAAGTAAAAGACAGTTTCCTTCATCATTAGAACGCTTATTCATCCATGTGTAACAGAAGACATTTAAGTAGCCCTTCGATTGCATTCCATAAAGTCTATCGAGTTTTACTGTTAAACCAACTGACTCTTCGTATAGCACAGAGCGAGATAAATCAAGATAAGATAATTGATCTTTTGTACGAAAACGAGACTTTATGTACATATTTATCTCCTGCTTAGCTTCTGTACTAATATGTTGCTTTGGCAATAAATTCTCAGTCGATATGCTATTGGCATCGTTGATTGTACTTGCATTACTTACTGCATCATCATATATTCCTTTAGAAACAACAGCAGCAGAGCGCGCTAAAGAGACTTTTTTCCTAAACTGATTAACAGCGTTGCCGACAGCTTGAGCTGATAAGGTTGATCTGTCATGATTTGCACGCATTAAGTGATGAGCTGCTTGACGAACTACTGGCTTATCCTTCAGAATCAATGATTTGGTAATATCTGCTACAGTAGAAGAATAGGTTGTGGTAGTTAAGTAATGATTTATCACGTCTATTTCAGACTTCGTAGGATAACAAGCTTCTGTTTTGTAATATCCACTTGTATACTCTGGTTGTGAAACATAGTCCTGCAACAAGATATCCAATATTAAGTATGTATCTAAATTAAAATTAGCGTATACTAAATAATGAATAGCACGTAATTATTGTGCTATTTACAGTTTAAAAATATTAAATTAAGCCAAAGAATTCCTCTATGGCTGAATACAAACTGATACATGTACCATCATAAACAATATCTTACTTTGGTATGGGGAGTCAACCTTACTACAATAGATGCTGCAGGTACTTTTACACAAAAGCGTGCGATATTTTCCATGGTTAGTGACTGATTTCGTTCTGGTAAATTTTGATAAATTACCAACTGGTGTCCACCAAAATTGAGGGTTGTCTTCATAGTATAAAAAGTAATATAATTTAAATTCAGCAACTGTTAAGTTCAAGAATAGTTTTAGGAATAAAGCGATACCTTATCATCTATCCTAGTAAAAATCGGTAAATATCCATTTCCGAGTACAGCGACATTACCGAAGTGAAGATCAACAGTCAAAATGCGAATTAACAATATTGCGTTGCGCTCCCAACACAAAATATCTTTGTCACTATTATCAGAAACAAAGGAGTATCGATATGTGAATTTCGGGCATTTTGCAGATGAAGTTAGAATTGGGTAAGAAGTCGACTGATCGGCAGGTACGAAATTAATTTTTTCCCAAGAGGAGGTAAAAAGTGAATAAGCTACCTAAAGAGAGAATAAGACATTAAAAATTTAAAATACTTCTGTAATTATTAAGTATGGATTTTACGCGATAAATATCAGTCGATTTAATCGAGATTTGTACATTGCAATCTAAAGTGAAAGTTTATTCAATTACTTGAAGTAAATGATCGCTCATTTACACATTGCCGCTCGCGTTTAGTCTTATTACCTTAATAATAGTTGCATTATCTGGCAGGTAACGGATTGAGTCGATATAAAAGTCGAGATCACTTGTTAATTCAGTAATATGGACAGTTTCAGTTGACTGAAGTTGAGGCGTCCAGATGTTGGGATCAATCATTTGTAGAGATAGATGTTCCGAAAGATTTTCACTTACTACAGAAGCAATTATGCATGACTTTATAGACTTTGATAACTTATCAGAAGCTAGCGAGTGGCTGGACTGCCAGTTAGAATTATGATGATTATCAAGGGAAATCAAGTCACTTTTCAATGTGAGTGACTCCAAAGACCAACGAATAAGATTTGGGTTATCATTTTGTAATTTTTTCATAGAGATTATAGCATATCCTAGCAATTTATCGTCACCATCTAAATCTGTTTGATACTTTAATTCAATATACATTCTTGCATGAGCTTCACGAGAACCAGATTGGGATTGAATATCATGAAAAGAAATAATTTCAGATATCGGCCATATCAATCTGATTGATTGACTATTTTCCAAATATTTCTCAACGGTCGGTTGTGATTTTGTTCTCTTTGAAAATATAATTTCGTTGTCGAACAGAATACTAAAGATTACGTAGGCACTTGCTCGGAGAGACAGTATAGCATGTGACTGAACTATGTCGTCATAGTTATCTTGCGTAGCATATAAGAGAGAAACATTAATTGATTAAATAAATCAGCACAAGGACTGAGGTGGAAGTAGTTTTGATATGATAGCGTAAAATATTAAGTATTGAGCAAGTAATAGGTTATATTAGTTACTGTGGATGCTGCCTTTACGTATACATGTAATAAAATTCTTGTTACCGGTTTTGGCCATATTAATAGCCGTTGAAATATTGAGGCTTAAGGTAATTCTTCTTAATTGAAACGGCTGGAACGCGTGTAATGAAAGCTCCGTAGATTTTTCAGAATAAGACAGCCATGCACTACAATTACAATATAATAATCAAAGCCTGATATCACAAAAGTATATTTGGAACTTTAGAGAAATTCTTAACGAAAGCTCAGGTTGATATTCAATACTTGAATTATCATACTTTCTATTAAGATGGTTGATAACCGATTGAAACAAAGGCTGACCGCTACGAAGTGCTGCCACAGCGTCTTGTATATCAGTCGTATACAGCTTGCATGGTTTTTGTATCATGGTCTAACCAAAAATGTTATTGAAGTAATTATAAACATGAGACAACGTAATAGATTTTCTTAAAGTAGTTATGATGATTACACCATGAATAATCATGCACTAGTATACAGTATTTACTGTGCCTATTGAATCTTTACAGTATTGTAAAGAATAACTTTACCCTCAGTAACGCAGCATGGCCCTTACACTGCATTAAGTCTTCACGTAAAAGCATAATTAACGATAAACTAACGTCTTCTAATACGACAGCCTTGAATTTATTCATAAGTAACTGATCAAGAACGAACATTACACTGGGTAAGTTAAGAATTCCTGTGAACATTTCTACCATCCATTTGCGAATAAGATACTTAAATAAGGACATCTGGCTTGAAGAATTATGTAAACTATCGGTGCAAATTTCATCGAAGTTAAAGTTAATTTTTAGTTCTCCAGACATTAGCTCTAGTGGAAGATCCTTGCAATCGTAACGTAACGATAAAAATGGAGCAAGATCAGTTTCGTTAAGAATCAATATTATTTCCGTAGGATCGATTGCTTAAATAGACAAATTAGAGTAAAATTTAAATTTTGACTGCTTTCATTCCGTGCTATCTTTTACCTTTATATTTTCCATATTTGCAATATTTGATATATGTGACATTAAAGGCTTATCTTCTGAAAATAATTTAGCCAAAACTCTTTCAGTGGCTTCATGAATTTCAGCTATAATTGGGAAACAATATGGCCAAAGCACAGCGAACACCAGGGCTAAAAACATGGTCAACTCTAAAAAATTTAAAATAAAAAAATTTAATGCTACGGGTATTAACTTAAATGGGCATAAAATTTACGCGGTCCGTGCACGTATCACATAAACTGTGATGGTATGCAATAGCTTCCAGAAATTACCGTCAATCGAAGAATAAGCGTCTTCATATGTTATTATTAATGGATACAAATTGTAAATGTATTGCGGCTCATAAGTTTTATTATGTGCGTAGACGATACTCAGAACTTCAAATAATATCCTTTCTCGCCTTTCGGTGGAATTATCACGTATAGCAGGTGACTGTGCTATAACCTACAATAAAATAAATACGCCATTTTAAAGTTACTACAACAAACTAGTTAATTTGTAATCAGTAGAAGAAATAAGCATCGGTAATTGAGTTCGATTTTCTCAATTCTAATGAATCTTTATATATCACATCACTGAAATATCACTGGATTACCCCGCTTATATTCTGACGTAAAAGTCCGGCAATTGATGATCCAATCAGGGAGCCGTCAAAAAATGTTTTAATTTCACGCTCGATAGATGCCTTAAAAGCAGTTTGGTGCTTTTGCAGCAAGGTCTTAGGGCTCACATCTGAATAAATATACGTGTATAAGTATGTAATTTAAAATCTCAAAAATAATACATAGCTGACGGGAATATATGAAGATTGGCTTCTTCATATTCGACAGTAAATAAGCAAATTGAAAAGCACTTACCATAATTATTTTCGTTTAATAGCGATTCATTGAGTAGTACATTTATTAAGAGCTTCTGTCTTAAACTTTTCGGTAGTAGGTAGCCATTAAGATGATTGCATACTTCCTTGGTAAAATCAAAATCTATTTCTATCATATTGGCCAAAATGCTGCCCATAGTTTCACTTTCTTGACTAAATACACACGTTCTCACTGGAAGTATTATTGGAGGCACGACATCACTTACTCTGACTGTATTGTTAATAAAATAAAAACTCATATAACGAGTATGGTACTGGTCCACCTAATACTCGTATCGGGTGGTAAAATTTTTGATTTTAATCGACTTTAAATGTAAGAAAGTAAATATTAAATTTAACTTACACTTGGTTATATCTCGCTTCATTGGCATGTCCTGATTACTTAATGAACTGATATACTGGTTAATTCTGTTAACACAAGTTCTAATGGTATAATTAAGAAAAGCTTCAGATTCTTGCATTCCATTAATAGGACTAGCAAGGTTTATTCTTCGCTTTTCAAATATTGTTTGTAATTTTTTCTTTAACCAATGTTCAGTTTCAAGTCTATTAGAATTTACATTACAGCTTGCAGTCGAACCCTGTAAGTGCAATAAATGGATTCATTTTTCGCTTATTTACTTTATTTTATTGAATTATTTAGTTGCAATTTTTTACAGTAAAGTAGCACCATACTATTTAATTATTAAATTTCTTCTGCAGACTTGTATTTTCATCCGGCTAATAGTATAAGTTATTTTATAAGCGCTATCAACTTTGATGCTTTCGTGAGATTGTGTACAGTATCATCACGCTACATAGCATTGGTTAATTTAAATGTAAGAGGAATTGAGTATCTTACGCGGTAATTTTGCCACGAGGTTACATGATGAGTAAAATTAAATCCTAATAGATCAGAAGCAGCAAATTGAATAATTTTATGAAATGCTTCTTCAGTCAGTATTTCCCTCAAATCATCACTGGCTGCCCTAAATATCTACGAAAAGAATCGTTCGATTAATAATAATTAAACAGCATTTTATTAGTTATTGATACTGTAGGATCATGTATACGTTTATTAGAGTTACCAGTCTAAAAAAGTACCAACCTCATGCCAGGGTGATGATGATGCGAGTAAGTCATCAGTTATATTGAGCTTTAGCTTTGCATAAGTACTATCGGTGTCCTCAATTACTTGCCTATCCGTATTCATTTTTATGTCTTACTTTCATGCAACCATAAGTTAATAAATCAGAGATCGAGATAATCGGTTTATAATATTGGTATATGATAATAATACTGCATCTACTAATTTTGACATCGTCTTCTTACTTTTGTTCGTGTATGTAAATGAAATTGATATAATCTACTGGTAGTACCACTACTCCAAGTAGATTCTATTTAGATTCATTACGTGGATAACTGAAATCTGACGGTTTTAAAAGTTAACTCTATTTTTTTTAAGAGGTTAATTCTGCTGCTTCCGCTCCGTAACAAAAACGAAATGTAGAATCCCTGTAACTATTTTCGTGATGAACGCTCTATTCGGTAGAAAAAGTAAATTAGGTAAGGGACAGCTACGATATTATAAACAGTATTAGATGAAACCATGTAAATGCAAATTACACGTGAAGATGTTCTACACTGGATTAAACAAAACTCGAAGCGGGTCTTTGCCGAGGTAAGAAGTTGTTGGATTCCGTCAGGTGAATTACGGATTATTTCTTTCAGGTCTAAGGCCTAAAATAGACAGTATTGGTTTAATTTCAATGATACACTCGATACTAAATTATAATCGCGAGCATTCCGATTATGCTATATCATATTATGTCGGTTAGGTACAATGATAATGTTAGATGTTTATATTCGTATATTCGTACAAACGAGATTTAATTACCTAGAATTAAAATAAACAAATGCTTGCCTTTCAAAGTTTAGTAAGCGAGCTATTTTATGCAGGAAAGTATTTCTATCTTTACTTTACAGCTCACAATTCCAACGTCTACAGATTCAGTACAACATTGCGTGCGAACTGCACGATGTATTTAAAGTCACATCTTTACTATACTATCACTCTTATTATATAGTATTATCATTTTTAGGTAAGATTTGCATATAAGCACCGCATAGTATTTTGTTCTTAAAATCGTCATTGCTAAAAAATAATTTATGTAAGAATATACGCCATGTAACATGTACGATATGCTTTGTACGCTCTTACTTCTTTCCGATATTGACAACAGGAAACACAGAATTCGTATTGATCACAGCAACGATTACTGTTGCAGGTGTGGCAAGCGCTTCCGAAATTTCTCTTGAAAGTTATCTTGCCACAACATCCATTATTTAGTAATCGAGAACGATTACAGATTAAACCTAGATGTAAAACAGGTGAACAATATTTACTTTATTAGTTTTAGTTTTAATACTATTAGTAATCATATTTGGCATAATCTAATTTAACTCGTACAACTTTTAAAGAAATGTTTAACTGTAAATAATAAACGTTGAACATTGAATAATTTATAGTAGTATTCCACACCTAAGCAATAAACCGATCAATTATATTTCAATATCCATAAAAATACATAACAACACTTGCCTTGATCGTCAGCAACTAAATCTCTCCCCTGTCTCGTATTTAGACACTTGATTTTACTTGGATAAGGTTTGTGCAAGGATTTACCTCCTTTTAACGAACGTATGTGAGGTTCGTTAGGCAAGAATGTGGATGGCCTCAGAAATCTGTTTGAAGCAGGAACTGTCACAATTGTTGACGGTTTTTGATATTTGTTTAGTTGATTTCTATTGTCCTAAATTGTTAAACGTTGTTCCATAGCAATTCTTAGCACCAATAATTCAGATTAAACAAAATAAGCCCCAAAAATAAGCATAGATCATTTGATATTCATTGCTGTGCATGAAAGTTTGACAGTTTTTAACTTAGAATATTTGTATTAGGACTTTAAGATGATTACAGTACTATATATAGCCAAGTTGCAGCTCATAATTATAATTAGTATATATTTGCAACATGTTAAGTTAATAATATAGCATTATAAAGAAATTAAGGGAAAATGTAGAACTTTTATCTTGAAGCACCTTACCTTTCTTAACGGTAAAAATAGCAATGATAATGCAGTAAACGTTAAAAGAATAAACGAAAATAAAATACGACGACGATAACAACTGCGTGCATAACGCGTTAAGTAAGAATACATTAAAGGAATTAGTTATTCGTGAAGACTAATATCTTCACAAGTTTTGTGTTTATAAACTAGCTCGCCAAGTCTTAAACCGTAAATACTAGATCAAGTATTAATACAACATCGTTCGCCAAACAACTACTGTACTGTACAGTACAGTACATAAAAATATAGCTCCAGTACTGTAGTACTGTACACTGTACAGTACAGTACAGTACAATGCACAGCGGAATAACGGAACTACAGTACTGTACAGTACAGTACTACAGTAGTCCCAGGCACCTTTTATTACAGTGCAGACTACAGAATGTACTGTACAGTATTGTACTGTACTGTACTGTACTGTACTGTACACAGTATGAAAAAGAGAAGAAAATCTTTCAGTCTTAGTACTGTACAGTACAATTTTAACAACAGATTGTCATACAGTACTGTACTGTACTGTACTGTACTGTACAGTACTGTATGTCATACGGTATATAATATACTGTACACTGTACAGTACAGTACGGTATACTGTACTGTACCAGGGACTTCCTGAATTCTCTGGCAGTGCTGTAACGTATAAATGAGCTTTACGACTTCCGAGTGGGTGGATTTATTCTATCGTAACTCGAACCTCGGAAGTACAGTAAGTGGCCATAATAAAATAAAATTAAAATTTTTTTTATCATACGCTGCTCGTCTTTTGAATGTTACTGAAATTTCAGAACCTGAGGAGAAAACTAGCACTGCAGTATTGATAAATATTTTTCCTTTAAAATCAAAATTTATTGAATATAAATATAAATAACTAGGAGTTGAGTAGTTGTTTACAAGCGCATTTACAATTAACACTGTAACAAGGGAATGTGTTTCGGGATTTGAGAGAATTTACCGTAAAGTGATTGTTGCGTTTTCACATAATTTATTTTTCCTATAAAATGAAGTGTGGTAAATTGTTACATCTATCGTAGTAAAACAGATGGCATCATACTGCAAACTATAGATATATTCTCTTATGACTGACTGTACAGTATATTAGATATGATCCGACTGTTCTTTATTTATTTACCAACGACAAGCTCAGTACAGCATACTCGTACATAGTATTACATGAATAGCAATACCTTTTGCGTGATCTCACTAGGCAATTATTACTAGTTGCTGTAAACTCCCGACTGAGTAAGTACTGATGGACATTACGGAAATAGAGGCTAACATTGGTATAATGCTAGTCATAATAATTAATTATGGCTTATCTGCGAGACTTTTCTAGTCGTATTACATAGGCCATCCAAGTTTATAAAGCTAGTCCAGTCAATAAGCAATTACTGATAATTATAATTAAGCGTATATAATGAACTTACGATGTTTTGGTTGTAAAGAATAACTAGTACTGTATAGTGATGAAAATATTTTAAAGAGGCGTGCTTGATCTTAATTAAAATTTGGAAATACAGACTGCATGCCGTTAAGTTTTTAGTAACAATTGTTACCGGTTTGTAGAAATTACTGTACAACATATTTTTTTAATTAACAGTAAACACTTTATAAAGTTTAGCCGCAATTTTACTGCATCGCAATGAAACTTCGCTGACATAAGCGAGTAATAGTATACGTTCATATATGCATTTTTAATTCCTGCTGTCTACCTCTACCTGCTTTAAAATGCTGTAACTTTACACTGCGGTTTTTCATTGTCGTCTTCCATTTTGTCGCTGTTGTGTCCAGAAAAGTGATTCCAGACACTAAATTAGAAGTGCAAGATGGCAAATCCTAATTATGATCCTTGCGAATGCGTATTTGACCAGGAAGGAGCGATGAGAAGGCTTATTTCATTGGTAAGTAAAGACCATCGATAAATGGGACATGTCATCAGAAAATAAGTGCAGCATAGTATTGTGTTTTAGTAGAAATTGAACGCTATAATATGAAATTACTGATGAATATCAAGCAATTAACTAATGAAATTGGATGGATCAGTTATCAGATAAATTAACACGAATTCGATTTTTGCTGCAATGAATAATCATAATTACAATTGTTTATTACTTCAGATAAGAAATTCTCAAACCCATTGTACGGATACACAATGTTTCCAGGATTGTAAGTGTGCTGCTAAATCATAGCTATTAATCCTGTCTGTAAACAGTACTAGCATTTAGCTTCTTTGTCTATTCATTACCATTTTTGATTTATCGTTGTTAGTGTTTGAGTCTTAACTTGTTTTTGTAGCTGTAGATTTACAATCCAGTAACGAAACCCCTCTTCCCCTAATTCTAATTACCGCTTGGATAATCATGGCAGTTTTATTATATCTCGCCAGGTTCGTAGATGTAAACTTTGTTTAGTTACCTTAAAATATAATAAACATAGTTGTGTCTACATGTAATTGAAAAGTATGATATAAACGTTATAGACCATCAAGCCTTCATAATAGCCACAAGCAAAATAATTCCAATGTAAGTTGATTGAATAATATCTGGCCATAGAATACAATTTTATTAAAATTTAATATATAGTAATGTATAGACTTTTATATTAACGAAGTGATTAATATGTTATTATGGAATCAGAGAGATTCGAACCTCCCTCCTTCACCACCAGCTAATTTGTAGCTGGTTGAGTTCGCTATCGATTGGTACTAATGGTTTGCATAGAATTTAGTACAGAAAATATGCGTCTGATACAGGATTACAATTATGGGTGATAAGTTGGCTCCCATTAAACAATCCATAAATTGAACCGTAAACCATTGCTTTTAATGAACTATGGGATGTCACAGTATAAAAACTACTTTAAGAACATTTTACGTTATTAAGCGATGCAACAGAAATGGAGTTCAGATGCGGCACGATAAGTATATGTTATTTAGTCGCTATTTTAATTTGAAGGGTGACTCTCGTAAAGAGAATATACACTCGTATATCTAACATTAATGTTTTTGTGGTATTTTGCTATAAATTAAGATTCTTTATCTTTCAGGATCAAAATTGTACTTCGTTAATATAATAATACAGTATCTTTTCAACAAAACGAAAACTATAGTATAAACTGATTTACGATAATAACTTTTCGATATAACATTTTAGAAATGATTCTATATTTAAGATAACAATGTCACACTGTACGTTGTGGATTACTAAATTTTCATGTGTATGCACATTCTTTTACAACACAATAGTACTTTATTTTTAGATTACAATTCATAACATATATTTACATTTAGTCCCAAATAAGACTTAAAGGATAATTGACATGTTATTTATTAAATTGCAATAAATTGATTATAATTGATTATTATTACACACGCGCTTAAAACAATGGTATTTTAAACAGACGTTACGACATTTATTAGATTTACGAAGATGATGCGTATTAAGTTGTTCCTTAATCTACAAAGTAACAATTTATTCACTGTAAAGGTGTACGGATCCAAAAGTAAAGCTTACAGTTAAACTTATACGCTGTCTCATATGATATAACCTTTCATTTTACTTTACTATAATCACCTTTAATTATTTCAAGAATACCAAATGTGAATTTCTGGATATCTGAGAATGCAATAGATGACCAGTTGCTAAGTTTGTCGATAACCTGTAAAATTGTTTATTAAAGTACAGTATTTGAAATATTTTGATCAATCATTTCTTTTGGTTCATAACGTTTGTACTACTGCAGTTGATCAATCAGCACTATAAATAATCGCTTAATGTCATTGCTCTAACCTTGAAAGGAAAACTCTTATTTTCATTTCCTGCAACAACGAAACTTGCTGACGTCACAATTGCCACTGCAAGAAGTTTATAGTCGTACTTAATGATCATTTTGCTTAGATCAGTGAGAACTTTCTTAGGATTATTCGCATAAAATTCACGATTTATTCTTTCATATATTTGAGTATGCCTCATGTATGTTATGTCTAACAAAGCTACACAAGGTTTGTGAAGAGCTTGAATCTTGGTTTCTCGTAGATCGAAACCTGTGAAATGTAGCATAAGAGTACTAGTATCAACCATGAGGAATCAGGAGTCAGGATAAATTTAAAGACTTAATTTTCACAGAGCTACTTATTATTTTAAGAAGCAGTTGTGTAATGTTCCCTGTATCTACTAATCTCATAAAAATATAGGAACATGATATTAACTTTCATCCGGTTTGTATTTACATGTACTCAAGTCCTACCTAGAGCTTCTAGTAAAGTTTCGACAAAAGTATATGGCATAATTACACCTAAATCGTACTGTAGTGTTTCTAAAACGTATACTTCTGAATCTAAAATTATATTAGAGGCATGACTATTTCCTGTTATTCGATCCAAGAGGTTTTTTATTTCGTTCACTGTAATTTGATTTTTCTGTTGTATTTAATAGATATTTAAAATTGATTTTAATAAATAGATAGTCGTCAGTGATATAATACAGTACAATGAGTACATGCAATGCTGTAGTCATGAAGGACTGATGCAGTATAGTTAGCCATCTCTCTACCATTCGGTAAATACGGTGAAATAGTTTCACTCAAACTTACATTGTTGTTGCTTGCGTATATTTTCGCACATATCTGCAAACAAGTTAGGATTCGCAAGGGCAGTTGATATACAATTATTTTTTCAACTTCATACCATCGTCTTTTTAAATCAGTAATCTGCTTGTATTCTGATCTAAAATAGACAAAAGCACTGCGAATGTGCTCAATCTCAAACCTTGTAAGAATAAAAAAATTGTAATTACTGTAGCTTACATACTGACACTAAAGGACATAAATGGATCTCTTTTACCTATTGAAGATTTCTATTGTTGCATAGCGTACAATCTCTTCCACAACGAAAAAGTCGCATAGAGTGAAGACAATTTCTATGGAAGATGCATAAAATAATATTTTAAAAAAGTATGAAAGTAAAGACAGCTCTTCCATGCAGTACTTAATGAATAGTTTACTATTTTATCTCCAATATTCGATATTTTAGTTATCGAATGGATAAATATCATACTTAAGAATCATAAATAGTTGGTAAGCAGTCATTGCGGCATACAGACACAGTAGTAAGAATTAACTATTAGAAAACATAAAATCTGAATTACCTGCTATCTTATCCGTCTTGAAAAACATAGGTCGCAAACCCTGTCTCCCCTCTTGCATGAAAATTTTGTGTTCTTCTACCAGTAATTCCAGAGAATCCGCTATTATTTTCTTACTTGGTCCGTAACGGTTCGGATTATAAAGTGGATCAGCTACAGTAGCAGGTTATGGCATGCATTAGAGTTTTGATTATAACAAAATACGGATTTTTTGGCACATAGAATTTAGGTTCTATCTTCCTGAATAATCAATATTACCAATTTCGTCCATATCGTTGAATATTGAATGATGTTCTCCTTAGTTACGGACGTATCAGTAGTAGTCTTATTTAAAAGCCTCTTTTCGTCTTACTTTAACTCAGTTTGAGGACCTTCTTGATACGCATATTACTGTACATGATACTACTGTACTTCATTGCTAAAATCCATAGTACATTGTCTAAATATGGGACATATCCGGTAGTATTCACCCTCATCAGATCGTTTTAACTTATTGTGACGACTAATACAATACCGTGAATACCGACCGAAGGTATGAACTGTACGGTTGATAAGTAAGATTATTTTTAAAACACTTTTACGCGATACTCTAGGAATAATTAAAAATTTTCTCTATTTCTAAAGTCTAGTAACTTTACGTATTCAATATAATTGCGAAACATGTTAAATTCTTTTAAAGTATTATAAAACTACTATTGATAAATGCAGGAAGAATATGTTAACTTATACTGTCAATGTATGTCGTGTCACGTATTTCATGTTAGTCGAGAAATTTCCTTTGCAACGTTTTTGACAATGTTAGTAGATACATACGTGGAGATTTAGAGATGTTTGTTCTACAAGTATAGCACGATACGTATACGTGCATCTATACAGTGTACGTACATATATAAATGCTTTGTATTAAAAATTGCTTGTAAGTACCATGTGATCCCTTACATTCGGGTAGCTGTTTGCCACAACTATAAAATAATCATTTCACTATGTCTTTCCTATGCTGATACATACATCTTGTATTTGATTAATGTTTGAAAATAAATTGAGAAGATTAGTAATATACTATGAACTATAAAGAGATTAAGAATAAGAATTATTATCATAGCGATAATATATAATAATTTAATTGAATTGAACATTTTATCAAGAGTTTATCTACTTTATTAAAGAAAAATTTTTGTATCACATAATGTTAGTTCTTATCTTCTAACGTGTCAATCAACGCGTTCCTACAATACTGGGGTTGCACTTGACTAATTTCGGGTTAGAAACAAGGTATTTTATGTGTTGATCTCAACTATTTAATTTGGCACCGTTCTTCCTTCGACTTCACTCTCTACATTAGTAAGAATAACGTCTTGAAATTCAAATTAGAATAAAACTATATGCTCAATTTTTATTAGTACAGCATTTTGTAAATTGGCAATACAGGTAACGCTATGGCATACAGTGCACTTGTACACTGAGTAAAAAGTTTTAAAGTTTTCTTAAATTCGTTCTACTTGTTGGTACCATATCCATAAGATTATTTATGTTAAAGATGCTGCCGTGTTTACTGTGCGTAGAATTTGTGATAATGTGATGCATGTCACAATCCATTTATCGCATATTGATTAAATGCCTAACGTTAGGTAGGATCCAACGATAAATATTTTCAGGCTGTAGCTTTGTGACGCTATTCTTATGCCAACTTCCACACTGCATCATTGTCAAAACTACTTTCTAAAATAGTAATAGATGATATTCCCAAGAATAATCGCTTGGTCTCAGTAATGACAGAATAAATAGACTCTAAGCTTGGCCCTAACAAACCATCAGCAATTGTATTTCATATACTTTATTGATCTAGAGTACAACAGTGACAAATTTGAATTCAAAAATATGCATAAATTGTATTCACACGTTTACTGAGTCGCACAACAAAAATAGCCGCTGAAGGTCGTTCAACAGTAGATATGCACAATTCAAGATCAAGTACGCTGATATTTTTAAGGGCTACGGATAAAGTACAATACAAAATAGTCATGCTACTATTTAGACAATTCATAACAACTGTTAAGATTCTATTTGTAGCTGAAGTAGCTTCTGGCATTCTAAAAACTTAAATTAAGGTTGCCCCAGTCGCTTGTCCATAAATTTCTTTCGGGAAAAACACATCCACCACTAGAATTACATTCGAGCAATATGAATGACATTCAATTTTCCATATCTAGTTTCATTGCGTAATGGTTTATCAGTTCTCATATAAGTATAAATACCTTGCTAGGCTTGCCATCAGGTTCACAGTAGACCTTTTCCAATAAACGAACACCAAGCTCTTGACGTAATTGAGTGAAATATAGTCTCATTAAATCTATTAGAAATTAGTAATGATAACATTTTTAAATAAATGTAAGTTTGAGTGTCATCCAAATTGTAAGCAATAATATGACGTAAAATAAATGTGACTCTTCGTATATTCGTATGTAGTTAATATTCAGTTCTATTTATTCGATGTTAGGTAATTTATCGCTAATGTATGCAGCAGTACCACCATCTGATTTTGAGGGCTTCTGATACAAAGAACTAAGAGGGAATCCAGCCTCGCCTGGTATAACAACATTGGTTAACGCTTCTGTATATAATTCCTTAGTACCAGCATTTTTTGTTGGACACTAATAAAAGACAAAGCATATAAAATGCAATCACGACCCAATTACACGTAATAGCTCATCAAAATTATTAGAAATGAAGACGCTGTTAAAGCACGCCTTATCTCAATTTACCTTCTGCAATTTTTTAAGACATTCAGATATATAAAGAGTCAGGTATATCAAAGTTCTATCTGCATCGCTCTAAATAATAAGTGTCCATATTAAATACAAACATGACACGAATACGATAGTAATTTTTGAATAAAAATAGTTCCATGCTTTACGAATGGCTCTATCGTTGAATATCAAAATTCAGCTTATGGTCATTTTGACAAGTTTGGTAAGCTACAGTGCAGTACCTTACTTCGTAAAATTCTCAGCTAAGGGGACTGAAGAGACTATATTATAGAATACTAGCTGTCTATACTCGCACACAATGACCGGGAAGCTAGTGCTATTTTCTGACTAAGACCACTAAATCTGCATAGACTTACTTACTCATACATAAAATATTGGAGAATAATTAATTAACATACGAGTATATTATATCGTCATAACTAAGAAAGCTTAAATTTTATCCTATACAGGGAAGATAATTTTATATATTGGTTTCCTAGTCTGTATTAATAGATAACACAAAGCATATATCGCAGCAGCCGATCCGCAATCTCCTTGTACTGTAGTGTTTTATGGCAACCGTATCATTATTACCATCCAACGCTTATGGCGTTGTATGATTGAGAAGTAACAACTATTTCAGTAAGTTTTATTCTAAGAATAGACGAAGTACGCAATTCTTAGCAACTACTGTACCGTGAAACCGAAACATACTAACCTTAACTTCATAATTCTTAAACCAAATGTTAGCTTTGAACAAATATAAAGCTTCCTCGATGATGTCTGGAGATCCATCTTAGAAATAAAATGTATCATTAGTATCAAATATAATGTACATTACTAGGGACGGCGTAATACGTCTATCAGATTAATTCTACTATAAACTATTATTATTATACAATCTTTCAAGTACTGTACTGCAATATCAACCTCCTTTTGGAGCGGGACCTTTATAAGATGTATTTATTGGTAGTAAGGCCACGTTACCAATAGACTTTCCTTGATTGGCAAAGCTAGAATGATAAGCCTTAAATAAAGCATTTTTATCCTATTTTTTAGATTTCGTTCGAAGTACAGTAACTGATACGGTATCGTAATCCACCTTACAATAATAATTATCACATGTTACGGATCTTACGTAAATTTTCGTAAAATACTAGGCCCATCGCAGGGCACTTAGCTGCCCACTCATGCGTTTATTGCGGTGTAATATAGAACTATACAGTGGCAGAGAGAGACTGTAAAGTAAGTCACTGATAACTGCAATATAATTATCACATCATGTACTTTATGTAATTTCATACTCAGCTGAAAAATTGTAAAATCGGCTTCAGATTTCAAATATACGTAACAACACAGTATTAGTTATCACTGGTGCGGATTCTTGTTAGGTTACTACCGAAATTATTTTGTAGTACTACTGTATACATACTGTATTGCGTATATGTCTAACGTTTAAGTAAATGATTCTTTAAATTAACCCGATTCGAGAATAAATAAATGCAACGTTACTTCGCAAAAGTAAGTCTTTCCAAATAGCCATAATAATCATAACGCACAATTATTATAGTACAGTATTGTATCGGACTTGGATCAAATGGATACCTTGGTCACTCAGAATCAAAGTCAGATTAATGTAAAATATATAATTTTAAATTTGATATTAGGTACAGTTATAAATTAATGCGCAGAATATCGAATTGCGATTGTACCGTTTACTGTACGTAAATACTGTAGTGTACACCTTCAGTACAACTGTATTTCTTCAAGAGTTCATCCGAAAAGCAATCACCGAAATTGCAAAATCAGTGTCGATACTAAGAGGTCTGGTCAGTACTATGCTATACAGCGCTGTAACTAATATACACGTAATCGCACTATACTATAATTATAAAAATTTAAAATATTTAAGAAATTAGTGGGTTACTTACAGGCATAATAATGGCCAAAGTCTAGGGAAAGGCTGTAAAACGTTAAGGAGGAAAAATTACTTTTACGATAGAGAGCTGAGGACAGCGGGAGGACTAGATGACAACAGTAGATAGATTAATTAAAAGGTTTTAAAGGACAGTACAGTACCGTGCCGCTTCGCTAGCAGTGTCTTAAGTATTTTGTATGCTGTACTGTACAGTACACTGTATAAAAAGGTTTTAAACCGCTGTATCGTACCGTACTGTAAGTACAGTGTACAGTGTACTGTATACTGTACTGTACTGTACTGTACTGTAGGCTAGGTAACAGTTTTCTACTGTACTGTACACTCTACAGTACTTTACTGTACAAGTGTACAGTACAGTACAGTGTACAGTACATACAGTACAGTATTGTACTGTACTTTACACCTGTAAGAAGGGCAGCCTGGCCGATAACATACTGTACTGTATATTTTGTCCTCTCACTGCGTGACCCCCGACTACTATCGTCGCGAATCTCTACACATACTGTACACACACAGAGTACTACAGTAAATGTACAGTATTGTATCCGTTAAGCGATGCAGTACAACACTACATTTCACCTGTCAACTCAGAAGCAAATTACGCTTTAATCCCTATAATTATTAAATCATACGAGATATATTATTGTTGCAGTAACTGCAAATCCCAAAATCGCGTCGCTACCTTTCTACACTTCTGGACACCATAACTGCACTGTATTTATATATATAGTAATTAATTAACTATATTACTGTAAGTACTGTCCAGTGTTCATGCATGACTACGTTCATTGTTGAATAATCGTTATGTACAGTATTTTCGAAGTTACAAATATTAACAGTATGTTAATTTTTATGTTGATTGGAGTTTATCTTTTTTTCAGGACTTTCAGAAGTTCTATACCGTTGTAAGCATGGTTGCGAGAGCCATAAAATTCTGAAATATGAAAGTATTTCTCGTAGATATTTACCTTCACCAGGATAAAAATGCAATTATAATCTTTACATAGCCCTGGCATAATCTTCGTCGATATACCGCATACTGTACTGTTTTACGCAAAGCAATTTATATTCTTATATCACGAAATTATCTTCCGCCAATATCAGTTACGCTGTGCAGATCATTGTAATGCAATAAATAGTGTTAGATCCAATCGAGAATCTTTCACTGTGCTATACAGTACTATACTGTACTGTATTATCCAGTCATACCCTGTGAAACCTTTTATTTACTCAACCGGAGAACTATTTTTTTGGCTGCAGGTTAGTGTTACCATATAAACATTTAAAGGATTGCGTTACTCAACTGACATGGCAGATCATGATAACCCGTTTGGCCGATCACACAGACAAGCATATATGAATCACTCAAGATCTGCTTCTTGGTCATTTTCTAACACCAATCAGACGAACTTGAATAATAATAATTCGGAATTAAGCAGTGGATATGCTACATTAAGATCAATGTTCATTGACCTTGTAAACCCTAGTTTCTCTCCTACTTTATCAGTGCCTTCGAATGGTAATGGTGGGCAACGTACGGCATCATCCCTATCATCTGAACATCCGAATGATATTGATCCTGCTCTAAGTGGGCGTCACACAGACAATCATCTTTCTAATACTGTAAACTTGGGCGAATTGGCTGATACTTCATCACCAATAGAAGAAGATGCTGCAAATATCAGTAATAATTCTGCTTCTAATACCGGGAATGGTCGTGGGGAGTTTAATGCTGTTGCGAAGTGGTTAGAAAAACATGTACCTTTCTTTTTATTAATCTTAGTTCGATTCTTTTGGGATCATCGACTGGGTAACTAAATTTGAATTTTATATATGTATGTACAGTAGTTACTGTATTTCATGGCTTAGCATTCCTGATATACGTAAATGCTCTTAACTATTAAATGCGCAGTTTAAGCTACTGCACTATGCATTTACCAACGTGAAAAGAAACATGCTATACTGTATTATAATTAAATTTTACACTAATTTAATCTATGCTTAACGATTTCGTTTATTAAGTTTCATACAATAATTTGGACAAATTACATAGTATAAGATAACCGAATACATAATATACTGTGAAGCTTCGGTAATATTGACCTTATATTCCTACGAGATTTGACAATAATTATAATTGATCTTTCCGGTTGCAGGTTTACTTGTATTTTTAGGTCTATGTGTTACGTTTGTTCATGGTAACAATACCGTAAGAAGACAAGTAGCTCTGAAGGTCAAGTATACGTAATTTTAATTGCAGTAAACTTCTTAGACTGTAATAGTCTTAAAATATATACAAAGTATAAATAGTTACATGCAAGTTTGGTAGGTTCAACAATTTGCTTACCCATGGCCACCTGTCAATCAGATAATTACTACTGCATGATACCAATCTCTCGATAATTTGTAGTCTGATGACAAAATTTGTTTACTTTGATACAGGAGCGTAGGCAATTTCGTATATTGCTATGGATGATAATATTTTTACTTGGGAATGTCCTTTTCATATATTACGTGTTTCATGAGCAGCAACTCTATAGATGGTATTTTAACCAGCTTCTATACATAATTATACTTTAATTATCTTCTGTAATTTCTTAAATTAAAGACATATTCTATGGAAGCGTTAATATATCTGTGCTGTTATAGCAATCAAGACTTTGCTTGCAGTATAGGTAAATTTACTAATTCAGGTAATAACTTGGATAACACTACTATAGTTTATACTTGATGGCGGCGAACTTTAAGGAATGTACCATTTGGAATGTGTTTTGGGTTGTAGGAATTACAGGTAATGTAATAAAGCTAAAGTAAATTATGATCACACTCTGTAATTAAAAGTAAGACTTTAAAAATTGTAATGTAGTGGCTTTATGTTTAAGAACTATAACTTAAAATTTGTATGTTGCTTTGGTCATATGGATTTTGTGATGATAATGACCAGAAAATATTGGTTATTGAATAATTTCAGATTATGTGATACGGTTTGTGACGATGATGCTCAAGTGCCTTATTGCATCGTTATGCAAGCGCGTCATTGCGTTTAAAATGAGGGTAAGTTTACATAGTTTTCAACCATATCAACTACGAATCTATAAGATACAGTATATATTAGATGATGAAATAAACCTCTAATTATATTCGAAAGTGAGTTCGTATGTGGTAAGAATTATCGGTGTCTCGTATGTTAGTTACCCATTGATTCTTCTCTTTCATACGTAATTACACACCAGATGTATCGCGTAATATAGATATAATTTGCTATATTTCAGGGAAAGTACTACATGTTCTTAGAACATCTATCTCAGTTATATCGGATGTTAATCCCAATACCGTTATGGTCGAAGTACTTTTCCGAAAATGACGATGTTGGACACGTCTTTTCCGTTGCTTCTGTAGCAATATACTTTGCAATTAAAGTATGTTTGCTGATATTCAAGCAGATTGTCTTATTTTGCACTTAAGATGCTAGCAGTTCCATTCAGATATTCTTGTATATACATATCAATCCTTTAAAGTTCTTTTGCATATTTTAGGGGGTTATGACCTTTAGCAAGCTTCGTGAGGTTTATCAATCATATTTAGGCCTTTGGCAAGATCTTGTAAGAGCAGTTTCTGAATCTTGTGTTCAATAAGGGAGCTAGGTGTATAAATTTTAGAATTTATAAGTTCATATTATACTAAGACAATAATATTATATTCATACTATCTTAAAGCAATACGGAACAACGCCAACCAAAGAAGAACTTATTGAATCAGGAGCTTTATGTCCTATCTGCCAGGAGGAAATAAAGGAACCAATCAAGCTTGATTGTAAAGTATGGATAGAAATTTATTGTTCGCTTATTGAACGATCTTTAATTTAATATTATCGCTGTTTTACATTTTAGCATATATTTTGCGATGACTGTATATCACTGTGGTTTGATCGTGAAAGGAGCTGTCCTCTTTGCCGGGCACGAATAGCGCATGGCCCTATGTGGAGAGACGGATCAACATCGGCATTTATTCAAGTTTTTTAATAGAAAAGCAATTTCAATACATTTATCGCTCTGGAAATACTATTAATAAGGATTTGTAGGCTATGATCTACGCAATAAGAGAAATTTGTATGAGTATTTTAATAGTTGTATGGTATTTTCAGGATCTAATTTTCAGTTAAGTAGTTCATCGTATCTGTCTTATCCAGTGTTTATCTAATGATATAAAATATGTTATCAAATATCCTCTTAGGGATTACAAATTTACTGGTACCATAGATAAATTAAAATTGTAAATATGGTTCATCGAACCACGCTTATGTTAAAGATATCCAGTTTTGTATATACTTCAGTCTGCAATAGACCTTCTATCAGATAAGATTAGCGAGATATTCACTGTCAATTTGTTAAATTCTTTATTCGCTTATTTTTGCTGATACTAGAATGACTTCATCATCCAAGGCCAGTAATGATTCCATTAGAATACTTTACAATTTAGTAGTTTAATGCTGCAATCAAATTTTATTAAACACAATTACATCAGAGTGTACTGTTTGCACTATTTATTTTAATTCTATTTGCTGTTACTTGGATATCAAGCTGTCAACATTACGTTGTAGATACATCACTGTATAAAATAGAAAATTCTGTATGATCAATTGCCGGCGATCGTGTTAACAGATTGTATTATAGTATCGTAAAGTGATGAAAAAATCTCGTAATCTAAATTCAACTCTACTAAATTCCGCTTAGGCTGTAATTCGATGTCTTCACAAATTGCCAATTACTCCAGTTAATTCCTTTAATTCTCGTAATATTGTGTATTTGAATCATTAGCAGGCTAACAATTTGCTTATAGCAGAATGAGGGGACGATTTTAAGCGAATATGTATCATTTTGACATAGGCTTTGATATACCAGTACAAAATAGAGTTAATGTTGTTAATTGAAATCACAGAACGTTTACTAAATACTGTTAGTCATATAGCAATTTAGAGTATATGCGTATCCAGTAAATACGTACACTTAAGATAAATTTAATATCAGTTCAAGATGGGATTTAAAAGATGCTAAAAGACTGATATACTGCAGTAGTAAGATGAGTTTATATTGACTGCTTAATAGCGTTACATGCGCTATCAAAGCTTAGAAGGCATACCGGATACGTTACTAAATATTTTGTATTATGATTTGATCAATTGAATGCAGATATATGAAAAATTAGATTAAATATTTCGTGACGAGACTAAATTGCTCTACTGTACAATTAAAATTTCGAAATTAGGTTGCGTACCGTTACTCATTCTAGTCTATGTTCTAGTTACTGTTTTATAAAAATAGGTTTTTAGGTACTTTCTAGACTGTATAAAATTAAGATATGACTACCGAAGTAATGTAGTGTATTTTAGCAAAGAAATAGCCAAGCATAGTAAGTTAGGTAGTTTATTACTCGATTCACACAGTGCAACTGATAAATACAAAAGTTAATTTAAATAAGTAGATTAATTATAACATAGTATTGCTATAGATCATAAGGGTATATTATGATTCAGGACATTATATTTCTACATCATACAGTATTGAAGTTACAATGTATTGCTTTACATCTTATGCACTACAATCTTTTTATTATAAGTCAGGTAGATTTCATCGTGCCAAAATTGCAAAAGCAAAAGGCAATACAGTTGCTTTACATAGTATCTAAGGTACGCGTATTGTAAAGTTTAAGGAAAATGAATGTGATATCAACTCCTATTTTCTGTTTATAATAGTTAACTAACGGCAGAGCGCTTGTGAAGTTTCGCGTTCCATATCCTTTCATATTATATGTTAGCAAAGTCCGCAACGCTTTTCAGTACGGTTTCGAAACATTAATGGATCGAAATCATAAGGAATCCCCAATATAGTACAGTTAGCCATTTCTGTACTTTTAGTACTTCCGATAGAGTGTAAGTTTTATAAAATTACGGAAGAGCTTCCGACAAAAATGCCTTCAAAGGCCTTCTCTCAAGCTGTACACGTATTCTTAATGAACTTAAAGTAAAAGCTCGAATCTTAAATTGAGTCTTATTCACATCTTTCTAAAGGTGACTATAGCTTCAAACGTGAACTATTTGCCATTTCTAATTGATAATGTAATCATGTCAGCGACTTCTGAGAGAAGTCCCTACATCATACCAAGGATTAGAGTATTTCTGTAAGCTTTAGATCAAGTAAATCTACTGCAAAGCCTCTTCATCTGAGTTAATTCACTATACTGAATACGGATATATATCCAGTCATTCGCATTACGATGAGCGCATCTGTATAATATTCTAAAAATCTTCGCATTGCAGTAACAGTACTGCACATTTGTATTTATAATAATAATTCAAACTATTTACAAAGCTCCACTGCTTACGTGAACGATCTTGTAACGACATCATAAACATATCTCGGCTGCTAATAACTGCAATAAACGTACTAGTAAATATTGCATTCATTGGCATCAATCTCCAGCATGATAGTTAAAAACTAATGATGCTATACATTATATATATATTACAATATTGAAAATAAAAGTATTAAAAAATCAAGCTGAATTCATGACATGAGTATTGATTAGTCTACGTTGAAGATAGCCTTCGATTGTATCTTACACATACAGTATTTAAGGAGACATATCTCGTCAATTCAGCGTAACATTTGAAGGTGGTGTTTGAATTAATTTAATAAAATGCTGCTTGATTATAAAAATTTAACGAAAATAATGCAATAATTCATTAAGAACAATGAAACGTTCTTGTTTACTTCTGTGCGATAATCGCCCTTAATATCGAATCCATTCTTAAAAATTAAAGACTTGAAAATCAGGAAGCCGTTAACAACTGTAGTACGATATGATGCGACGTGAAAGTAATGACTTAATTGAGTAGATTTAAATACTTTCCCATTTAATAAAAGGATGAATTAGTAAATACCCGGTATCTTATCACATAGTCCATATTTATCGTACTCTTAATGTACTATACTTCAATTGTCAACGGCAAAGAGCTGTATATACTGCACGCTTGTGCACGAGACGTTCTTAATATCAGAATTGACGTACTAAATTTAATTGACTGATAATTACAGTTAATTGTAATTTTCACCTCCTCTTTGCCCAAGTTAATGCTGTCTATTGTCCGATTAGACAAAAGTTAGTAAACCTTATTACTGTATTATACAGAATTCTTTATACGGCTCCTTACCTATCAAGTATTCGGTCGTGAGTCATGATATTAGCAATTTCATTAAATTGCGCTACCTATAAATTAGAAATAATAAATAGTGCTGTGTCTAACTGTAAATAAGAACATCTAAACACGAAAAAAATTAAAACGACAGTATAATATTAGAGCAATACTGTAATTATTAAATTCAATCTCATCATTCATACATATGTATTATAGTATTATCATTAATTGGTGCCAACACAGCCCGACGTACCGTAAGTATTAAATTGTATAATTATATGAGGATATCATTTCTAAAACTATTTGTTATACGCCATTAATCATCACTGACTACCTAGTAATTATCTACTATTAACCGCCGTATGTATTTATGTCGCTATACGAGTTTTCTTATTACATAGTAACCTTTAAAGTATTATTTAAAGAATCTGATTGTAGAGATTACAGATCACAGCAGGTATTTAATACTAATTTAACAAGTGTAGATTCTAGTGTAGTGTATTATGTGCTGCATAATTGGGCTAATCTCTTAAAACATAATCGAGGTTTTATTCAAAAATTTTCTTACAGAATTTCATTGAAATATAGCCTTCATCGCGATATTCTACTTTAAAAAGAAATAGAATAGAAGTTATTCAGTTTCAAGAAATAAAAACAAGAAGGGATATTATTACGTTTAAATCGAAAACTAATTACAGCAATTACTTTTTGCTTTAAGTAAAGTATTAAGCAGTTTATTCCATCATTGCAGTAAACATTAATACATTAGTTGTACGGCCTGAATATCTTTACTGCTGGCTAGTTTCTTTATTACGTTGAATTTGGCATTTCGTATGTCCTTTGTAGAGTATAATTTGAAGATTAAGTAATATCTTATAACTAATAATATATATCTAGTCATATTAGGCTAAGTTAATAGTAGGCAACAAGCCCGGCAGCTGTACAGTATTTAAAATAGTTTATTAATTTGTATTCTTCCTTCTACATTAATAAATCCCCAAAATTTTGACTACAATAATTGGAACTAGATAGACCGCTACGACAATGAATATAAAACATCAGTTTTAGATTTGCGATAAACTTATAAAGTTATTCAAATCGATGCCAATCATTGCTTGACAATTATTCTTAACATTTACATTAACAGTATTCAAAATTTTAATTAGTTAATATTAGATTAATTCATGAGAACCATACTACCTTATATGTAGATCATTAGAAGAACAGTATCGACTCTTTAGGGCTACTGTAGGTATTTACTTGTAATACTTTCAATAAATAAAGTATTTAGGATGTAATTTGCGCATGGTAATTAAATTAAAAATGTTAGAAATGACACAACAATGTAATTTAGGCCTGCACAATGAGATGATGAGAATACAACTTTGTCTTAAAATTAACACTGATCTTTAGTCAATAGAACATATCCTACCTGACTGAATTTAAAAAATTAAGTCTATAGAAAGTACACTTTCCTGTACAATGTATACATACAATGCATATACTTCTGCAAAATACTAAAGTGATACTGTCGCTTTAAATAATATTTAAGTTATGCTGCTAGAAATTACTTATGATAATGCAGTATGATAATTCTAAACTGTGCAACCACGTTTGAATTACTGAATACTATTTAAAAAGCTGATTGATGATACGGGCTCAAGAACTCAATTTCAATTGAATGATCTGTGCATGAAATTGAAAGGACTTGTAACGGTTTATGGTGTACCCTTCTGATTGTTGTATCAATATGATACAATTATTTAATAATGAAGATAATTAAGATGTCAATGAAGTGTATTATACAACTTTGAATATTTCATGTCAATCACGATCGTAATGAGAAATTAATCATTCTTACTCTTATCAAAAACTTTGACATTAACAACATTATCGTGTCATTAATGATACGGTATAGTATGTTAAACACTAAACCATCATCACTCCGAATCTGGCAAACATTTAAGCATTGTCTTAAATGCGTACAGTCGATATAAACGACAATGTATTATATAATAACAGTTCCCTTTTATTTTTGTTTACAATCCTTTAGTACATACTATATTCTTCTTTATTTACTTTGTTTTTCGTTTTCCTTTTGTTCATTAACGATAGTTTTCAATTTAGCAACTTCCGAATAACAAAAAATATTTTAAATTTAATGAGAATATCTGTCTACATGTTTTAATGTTTCAATATCTGATAAAATCTTCATTTTAAATGAATTTTTATTGTTTTAAATAACACTTTAAATTGTGCTTTAATCACTACGTATATTGAACTGGTCATTACTAGCGTACCCCTGCCATTAACTGATTTATGCTTGACATTACATTTGTAATAATGAAAATCATAGCATTATTAATAATTATGATCAGAATGATTTAATTGAAAATTTTTTGATTCGATTTAGCACAACTGTCAGCAGTAACTTAACAGTAGCAAGAGTAAAATCGTGTTAATTTTTTCGATCAGATACGTTTCAATAATACCGTCATCGAAAATAGAAATATGGAAGCTAAGCAGTCTATTAGCCACGGCGTTAGTCATCAGATGATCAGTAATATGGCTAAGAAACAACGTCGTGCTAGAACGACATTTACACGTGATCAACTAAAAGATCTGGAGTCGTTGTTTGAGAAAACGCACTATCCTGATATAGTTGCAAGAGAAGAGATTGGGCAAAAACTAGGCTTATCTGAGGCAAGAATTCAAGTAGGTCTATTAGTTTCAATTTCGTAACTTTAAAGAGCACTTATGCTATCCTGTACAGGTTGCTGATATAAAATTAGTAGCAGACATTTTAATCAGATTTAGCTATCATCAAATACTATCTCATTATCACATTAAAGTAGCCGTTATAATTATTTAATCGACTTGATGGCTTAATTTTATCATTAGAATACTAAAATGAAAAGTAGTAACCATAAATTAAGAATAATTTTTCCCATTCTCTTGACTTCTAAATTAATTTCCCTGATACTTCCTATGTTCATTGGAGTTTCTACATTCTAATCGTTTTAATTTATAAAATTGACTAATTAAAAAGGTATTTGAGTTCTGAATCTACCCCTGATTAAAATACTAAGTTTCAAGTAATAAGTTATTGTTAGGAGCTTTAGGAATTGCAAATTTTTTACTATTTTTGCTTATATAATATGACCATACGTATATCAACGCTCATTTTCTAGCCTAGAAGGAGCAATTATTTATGAGAGAATTAATAAATAATATAGAATTAATCATTTCTATGTAGGATTATGTTAACAAATATGCAAGGGGTTGATGGAAGCAATTAAAAAATAAGTCTTTTGATCTTATTTATTGTCGTTTTGGGTAGATATTATCAAATGATTAAAATACATTAGTAAATAATAATTATAGGAGAAATTAGAATTCACGACTTTTCGTAGTTATTAGTCTTTATGATCTGCGAGAATTGATAGCGATAAAATTTAGTCGAAATTTTTTATAGTTTGAATAAAATTCTGGTATAAGAAAGATATCAATAACTCTTCTGTTCAAATTTTATTCTCTATTACAACGAACTGGTTGTAAGTTGATACCTGAAATTTTATTTAATTAAAAATATCCATACTGTGACGTAAGTTATAATTCCTACAACTATCCTAAAAACGTGGGTTTTGTATAATAGCACTTGAAAATGTTTGTGATAGAATGTTAATAATACGAGTAAATAGTAGATTAAGATATGATAGAAAGTATACGGTGACTTACTACTGTGTAGTTAACGCTTGCAACTTCAGTATTTTAAATCTTCTATTGAAATATTTCAATACCAGATTTGGTTTCAGAATCGCAGAGCACGTTGGCGTAGAAAAGAAAGGATCTACAATCCGTCATGCTACGGTTTAAGAGCGTTACAAGCGCAAGTTTTCTCTCTACCATCCACTTCGGAACCACCACAGTATTATCCTCCACCGTGTGTTAGTATGGGGAGTAATAGTACTAATCCAGTTTCTGTTCACCCAAATAGACTCTTAACACCTTCATCTAGTGTCAATAGTCAAAATGCATTAACTTATCAAGTCTGTAAATTCCCACCTTATGGAAACTCGGTGACATCAGTCACTGCCCCGATGGATGTTTTACAACATTCAATGCAGCGGTTATCGTCATCTAATGAAAGCGGCATATACTATGATGGGCTGAATGTGGTTCAGCGTACCGACAGCGCACCATTCCTTAGTCAAATGAAAATTTCAGACAGGAGATATGGCGATTAATTTCTGATACGGAAAGAAATTCTTTAAGTGCCGAAGATTAATAAAACTAGAATAATAACATATAGTTCATGTGCGTATAATTCATATTTTAAGGAAATTATTGGAAATAGTTAATTAAGATACAAAGACCTTATGATACAGTCATCACCTAAAAGTAGAAGATTATGATGGTATAATTTTATTTTACTTTATCATTTACATTCGATTAACGATATATAAAATATCGTTCTGTAGATATCAGTTACGATCACTACTAATTCGGCTCTTATTATTGTGTAACGATGATTATCAACTTAGAATATTCATTATAATAGTTATAGATTCCGATAGTGATCCTTTTTTTTGTATCCTCGTTCATGATTTGACTATTTGTAGGGTGAATGAAAATAAAATAAGTACAGTACAATTACTCGTTATCCTTCTTAATTCCTTTCTTAGAGATTTCCTTCTTCCTGATAAATGTTTATCGGATGTATTAGTACACATATGTTATCTTAATTCAGTATATGGTACTCACATATGCCGTTAGTATGGAATACGAATGCATACGCATAATTCGATCACTTCTTGTATGTGACATAATATTTAAAAATAAATAGAATTCTGACGTGTACTAAAATACCTTCGCAGGTTATTTGTATACCTTGCTTTCGTTGCATTTTAATAACTAAAATCAAAGTTGTAATGGCACTTAAATAAACTTATGACTTCTTGAATACCGGTACTGAAAACTGTGTAGCATACGTATTAATAGTAAATTATTACTAGCTACGTTAGCGTTTACTAAAAGTTGTCTTTTAGCTTATTTTTTGCGTATACTGTACGTGTATATTTTTTAGAGATGCTTCAATTGCGACGACCTATTATATCTTGAATCTTGTAATCATAATGATCACCTGTTACTTGTACAATAGACAGTTATACAGCTGGGCAGTGTATGACTTTACTTCATTGTTTCAGCTATCATAAGCGCTTGTCACCACCGTAAATGCACACGTAAATTAATTTTTTGCGATAATTTAGTTTAAACATTCGTCTCGTTAATTGGTGTAATTAAAGCCACAACGATGCTGTTCAAAATTAGGAAGAAAACGTAATTTTACAGTGTAATCGATACTGCGTTATACGTCTGGAATAGTACAGATCATGCGAATTTCACTTTAAGATGCAAAAATGCATGTTTATTGTTCACATCATTCATTACATAATTATTGAAAAAAATAACAACTATCGTTACAAGCAATGGGAGCACGCTTATAGATCGAAGCTCGAATTGATACAATTAAAGTATCTTTGAATCTTAATGATTCAAATACTGTAATGAAATTCAAAAGTTTGAAATTAAGCTTATAAGCATATGCGGAAGAACTCAATCTGAGAAGTTCTGAATGCCATCAGCAAGAATAAGCAACAAACTTTGTACTAGATTTAAATGCTAATGTTTGGATTCAATTAAGTACTGATATTACATACACCGATGTACTCTGTAATACGTTAGCAAGATAAAATTATAAATTCTACGTAGAACCTACTACCAGAGAGGTAATTACGGAGATATTTCATTGCTAGATAAAATTTTGGCGAATTAAATCTTTAAATGTAACCTATTTGAATATAGCATTAGTAATACAGAAAATATTGCACGGCTATCTTTAAAGATCCGGTATACTGTAAATTGCAAGCTTACAAATAAGACGAAATAAAACTTGTAAGAAATGTACAAATAATTCGATTTAAATATTCACTATAAAGCTATTTCATAACAAAATTCCATATAACCAATAATAATGTAATAAGTCTTAGCGAAACTATCTAATAAAATTAACAATTTTTTACGGTCGCATTGCTTTAACGATATCTTTAAATGTTATTTTCTCGCTGATTCTTTTCAGATTAGCGATAGTATTCCACAGAGTTTGAAAGAACGGTACTTCATCGTAGTAAATATTGTTACGTCTGCAAATATCTTTAACCATTTTCTGAACCTCTCGGTACGTGCTTCTAGGAAGTTTAGGGAATAGATGATGTTCAATATGCAAATTGAGGCCACCATGGAAAAAGTCAAACCATTCAGGGTTATCAATGTTTTGACAAGTTTCACATTGCCATTCAAAAAAATTCATATTCATGGTTTCGTCTCGATCATGAAATGGTTTAGAGTAATGATTTAAAATAAGTTGCACATGCAATACACCTTCTCCTAAGCAGGCAAATAAATACATAAGTCCAATATGTGTCCAGTTAGGGAGAAAGCTGATTAAGAAACCTGTCCATATAAAATGCAATAGTAGTCCAACCCACTGATACCAACGAGTCTCTAAATGGAATGCATCAACAATTACTGCAGGGCGGCCAAAGACAACTGCCAAAGGAATAAAGGTCAACCACTGGATTTTTATAAAAAATTTTTGAAGTTTTGTATTGAAAAATTGTAACAATCTTTCATTTTGAGCCCAAACTTCTTCAGTCATTTGAGGATCGGTTACCCCAACACCTTCAACTAAAGTATTTGTTAGACTATGGTGCGCGAAATGTTCTTCTCTCCACCAATCGCTATTAATACCTATTGCAACAGTGCCGGAAAGAAATCCACCAACTCTATTCCAGAATCGCGATTTAAAGATTTGACTGTGTTGAAAATCGTGTAAAAAAAATCCGCATTGTTGCCAAAACCAAGCTAATCCTAATCCGCATAAACAATGTACGAATAGGCTTTTGCTATTAACAACCCCATAGATCACAGCAGCCAAGATAGTAAAAGGCACTGACCATTTCTGTAAGAGCCAAGAATTGGACGGATAATAATAGTTGTTTTCTAGAAAATATTTAAGTAAATTTCGATACTCTTGCATAGCCTTTGATGGTGGTTTCTTAGAGGTGTAGTCGCCGACAGGTTTACGGTGCTTTAGTAATTCAAATGCTTGCGGATGATTAGCAAAGAACACATCCGTAGCGTCTTTACCGATAAATTCTTTGATAATATCTCCACCCGGATGACGAGGCACGAAGCTTGTAACATCGTACCATTTACCGTCAATGGCAAGTAGTGCACGTCCTGAATCTTTTAGTGATTCCTCTTTCAGGGTGGTTCGATGAGTTAAAGTTTCTTCAGGGTTGGGAGCCATTTTCGTAACAATTACACACGCAATATGTATCCTATAAATGTAGTACGTGTAGTAGTAGAACTGTGTTAGTGTAAATGATACTTAATCGAGTATTGTTGTAACAATTAAGTAAACAGCAAATTATGATGTAACGGTGAGTAGTGAGCAGAATACGGCAGGGGATGTATTTAAATTGAATATTTAGATATAGTACATTAGTACAGTAGGCTAAATAAAATCAAGATTAACTAACACTACGCAAGAAAAGTTAATAAATTAGGAAATACTGTACTGAACCAAAAGCAGAGAAATTAAAAATAATAAGAAACAGCTGGACAACTCGTATAGGGATTTTAACACTTGGAAACGCTCAAGATCCAGTCGAAAGGCTTACACTAGAGAGACCCTTAGAGAAAGGGTCTCTAGCTTACACTAATAACAGGATTGTATATTATCTGTATTCTTGAAATAAAATAGATAACCAGCTACAATTGTAATAAAACTCAGATATCAGATGTCCTTTACCTTCGATATTGAATTAATTTTGGTATCGATCTAAAAGATGAACAGACTTTTTAGATTTCAGCTCAACTTCGGAACTTGGGGTCCCCTACTTTGACGTCGCGTCGTACTGACCTTAGAGTGTATAACCTGTATATTGGATAAATGCAATTATACAGGGGGCACATAGCAACCGGCAACAGTGCAGTTTTAGGCTTTCAGCCTGCTGAATGTGCACATTCTATCACATGGACAATTGACAATGCCATTTCAACCGTCGCACAAGGCACGTAGAACGGAGTGGCGTGATCATTTTTCAGGGTGTGGCAATAGCACAATACAGTACTTACAGTACAGTACATTTAATTATCCCATGGTACTGTACTGTACTGTACTGTACAGTATACTGTACAGTAGTACAGTACAGTACAGCTTCTGTGCCTTTTCAAATGAGACCACTATTGCAGGGGCGTAGCAAGCAAGTACTGTACAGTACAGTACAGCGTACTGTAGAGTACATGAGGCGAGGCATTAATCATGGGCGTGGCGAGCTCTCCAGTTATGCAGGATAGTGTACTGTACTGTACTGTACTGTACAGTATTCATTGCAGCCCTCATTTTTTTTACAGTGTTTTCTGTATTGTTATACTGTAAAGGTTAAGGTTAATCATTGCAGAGGACTTGGACCGATTGTCATTGCAGCTACAGCACACCTGTACACTGTACTGTACAGTACTGTCCGGCTGTACCGTATGAGCCTTCTGGGCCACCGTAGAGCACTATACTGAACGTGATTATTTTCTTTTCAGATAAATTACACTGTACACTGTACAGGTGCTGTGCCTTTTCAAATGAGACCACTATTGCAGGGGCGTAGCAAGCCCTCTAAAATGGTTGAAAGATGTTCAGCCTTCAATTATATCTTCAAATTTTGAAGAAATGTACTTTCAATTTGGCTCAAATTCCATACAGACAGATCAGTACAACCTTGGGAAATTGGCTTTTGATATTTTTATTACTTTTTATTGCAGTACTGTATTGAATAATTATATTTCTTTAAAGTTTCCAATACAAACTCTCAGTCGCTGTTACATGTACGCTCGCTCCAACCATCATACAACTCACGTCGTAATACCGGTCTACTGTATAGTACTGTACATTAGCACTGTCTGTCCAGAGGTTATCTCAATCGTACGGTAGCCGAAGAGGGCCAAATGCTTTCTTGCACAGTCGGCCTAGAGCTCTGATAGTACCGCCCCACTTTCTTTAAACTGCCAGCTGCCGAACTGCGCTTTCTTACACAATGTTACTACTTACTAGTTACCACTTTTGTATACAGTATGCAGTTCTGTACAGTATATCTGCATGCTTTTGCTAGTTTCGCGAATGCGCAATCTCAGATACTCAACATGTTTCACATGTGATCTAAGCTCACCTCCACGAACCTGCAGACCTCATTGCATCATACCGTATGCACATTATTGCACAACTGTAAACTGCCGAACAGCCATTGAATCCTGCGCTAAGGAGCTGGATAGCAATATTACATCTGCGATTACATTTACTCTACTATCATTCTTCAATACTGTAATTTGGAATCTGTGGCTTTGTTAGGGACTTTAACTTAAAGATACAGACGGTAATACCAGTATACAGTACAGCGTGATATTTAAGGCAATACACTTAAAAGTAAATCTAAAAATTTTATAGATTATGGTTAGTCTTCAGAGATTGCGAACATTTTGCTGACCAAACTAAGTGGTGCAATATGTGCTTAAATTTTCTAAGTTTCTATGACTGTTATTATTATCATATATTATGTGAAGTGTAATGGAGATTAACGGTAAAGGAGTATAGATACTGGCTCTCGGATTGTGATTGACAATAATTTACTGTATTTCACTTTACGAGATATATCGTGCAAATTCTTTTATTCTGCCTTAGCTATTAACATGTTGCAAGATATGAGGCTTGTAATAAGACTATACCTGTATACGTGTACGAGTATGCACCTAGTAACTTTGATCATAACTGACTATTTAGCCTGCCATGCCAACAGCAGCTGATAATGAATCAAATGTTGTTTCTGACAATGGCGGTGAGAAAGCACCTGAGCTTGCCGCAACAAAAAATGCGAACACTGAAAATGATGCCTCGGAACAAGACCAAAGTATGGACGTAAGAGGTGAGTTTATAACTTCGTTAACTTGAGCACTAAGTTTTTAAACGTACGGTAGGTTTTTATCATTGCTACCTTTGCTTACGCATAGAATTCTAATACACCACTTTTCTATATCGACAATCAGAAATAACCTTACAACTTTCTTTACCTGGTATACCTGAACCGTTAAAGCTAAGTGTATGTCAATGACGAAATAGCGCACCTTGAACACAATGTAGTATCAATTACGCTAATTCCTGATGGGTAGATAAGTTTGACTGATCCGTTTAATTTGTAGTTTGAGCTCTAAATATTATTGATGACTCGTCACTGTCAAGTACGCAAGGGATGTGTTAGTGCTGTCCTGTATGTTATGTGAACGTTATTTTACGTTGATCTTTGGACACTGCCACAGTTACCTACAACAGTAATATATTCTGTAGTGTATGAACGTGTGAAGTAGTTGAAACTGTAGATATGTGAGATTAGATTTTATTACTGTACTTACCGAAGTATGTGAGTTTAAACTGAACGATGGTTTGTAGTTTTTTAGATTGATATTAGCATTAATTGCCTCGCTCTTAAGGGATTTTATTAGTAATAATGGACTATTGTTCTTATGGTAGGTGTCAACATATGAGAGACTTATGGAACTACGCGATTATATTTCTGATCGGCCGGAGACATGCGATAGGACTTGTTACTCTCTACAAAATGTTGATGGAGTGCGTTTAGATGAATTGGCCGTGATAGGAAAATTGCAAGATATTGATGATGGGTCATTGATTCGCCTGATGGATGGTATGTAATTCGCTCAAATTTTAAATAGTTGATACCTACGATCAACATTACACATTATGATTTATAAAATATTATAATTTTTAGAGGAATATAATCTGCGGGATGTAAAAATTCATCTAAGACGTTTACGTGATCTGCTGACCAGTTTCTCCAGAGTCAACGCTTATACTGCTCAAGATAATATGTCATTAACATTTTTAAGTGGAATAACAGAGATTGATATTGAAGGTCTGAATTGTAAAGTACAGATGTAATTTACATAGCACAAGCGACAAAATTTTACTGCAGCCGTACAATTGTTTGAATCCAGATGCTGTACTCAGAGCATAGCTCGGTCACGACAAAAATATACCGTAAAAATTTCTCATTTTACTGTATACCATATTTTTTGTATTCCGTTTCCAGAGGAAGCATTGAAAAAAGGTTCAACTAAAGAATCGCAACTGGATTGCGCACCTCCATGTTATCTAATTCCTGGCAGCGCAACTTCTAACGGCGTACCTCTTACTCCATTATACTTTAATGAATCATACCAAGATGTAAGCTATCCTTGAGAGTTACAAAATAATTTGTATACAAAATTTATATAAATGTTGTGTAGGAACAGACATGATTTATCATTCTTTAAATAAAGCCTTCGCAGTGTTTGAAGGAGTTATCAACTAGCGGATGGAATCCACCTCCCCCTAATCGGAAACTACAAGGTTCGACGCTAGAGATAATAAAGTTGCAATTCGATTGTAAACTTTGCGTTTCCTTTCCTTTATTAATTGCTTAAAGTAACAACTTTATTCGATCATCTGATATTAGGTGATTTAATGTATGTCAACGTGGAGACCTTAGAAGGTGAAACTTATAATATCACAGCATCAATAACTGGCTTTTTTGTCAATAGGTAATGCTAGTAACAAGGTTTATTATATTTCTAAGGTATACTGTCAATTTGAAGTGAATGATACTTAAGATCTAAGCTGATGTTGAGTAAATAGATTTGATCTATATCTTTATCTTTATGTCTTATTATCAGGACTAAAGATCACATTTTCAATCCTGCTCCAAGTTCTGAGTTTCCTCTTAGCCACACTTTAGCTGGATTACTAAATAGGGTATCATAACAACAGATTTTCTGCTTTTATGAAAGAGGTTTCGATGTCATCCATAAATTGTGCTTTGCTTATTATGTATAACTTACCATTAGATAAGCCCTTTGTTTAAGAAGAATTTCTTAATTCTTCAAAAAGTCAGGTTAGTGCTAACATGGTGCTAATAACGATTGTAGCTTTAAATGTTTTTACCCTATTAATTAATTTAATGGCGATATGGATAATAAATTTATAGTCTTAAGACGAATCCTCTAGAACTTGTTCCTACGCCTTACCAAGGTATAATCTAATTATTTATTTTATTAAATCTATTTTAATGTAAATTAATAATTTATTTTCGAAATTTTCAGTTTTTCCATGGGCGGTGCCAAAATTAGATCACGGTTATGATAAACAGCGAGCGGAAGATTGTATGTTCTGCGCTATTATGTCTATTTACAATGCAAATAATTTCTTTGGTCATAATTTTGTAATTATATCGGACGTTTCATTACAGATTCGTTTGCTAGAGTTGGATATGAGGAGCACCTAGCAGGGCAGGTATACAATACATAGAAAATATTAAAATTCTTAAATTTTTTGTGGAGAGTAAATTTAACTTACGTAAACACCTTACAGTTACGCGATTGGAATGATGATTTTCAATCAGCTAAAGAAATGCCGACAGAAACAATTCAAGAAAAAATTGAGCGAGATCGGACCATATTTAGAGTTAATACGGACTTCGTGGCTGTAGCTACGAAGGGTGCTATCGCTGTAGTAGATGGAAATGTTGTTGCAATGAATCCAGCTGAACCAGAGAGGTCATACCTTTTCACAATATATTTATATTTAAGTATATCTTGTACCTTAATTTTTATTTTGAGCTTTAGCTTTAAATTGTGATACCGCTGTTTATTATCTTAAACAGGCTACGACTATATATTTGGAATAACATCTTCTTCAGCTTTGCTGTAGATTGTCGTGATCAATATAAGCAACTTGGAGGTAAGTCCATATATATATTACTAAATTATGAAAATACTTGATTATTTTTCATAAATTTAAATTTATGTTACATACGTCATGTAGGCGACATAGCTGCCTATCGGGCTGCGGTAAGTATCACTTTCGCTAAGTAGTATTTTCCTTTAAGAATAACAGCCTTCAAGGTTAGTAGTTATAGCTAGAATCACCGCTTTATGATTTCACGCTATTCTTAGGGGCAAGACGTACATGCGATAGACTTCGTTCAAAAGTTAGACGTTGATGGCTTACATACGCTTGAAACTGCCGTAATAGACTACTGTGGTCGGAGAATCATTGCTCAATCTTTAATTCCAGGTTCTTTATCATGTCATTGTTTATTGCAGCACAAGCCTAAACTTCATTTTATGAAATAATGATCTATTTATATGATTGTAACTGTAGGTATTCTCAACCGAAGTCAGGAGAACTCTGTAATTTATGGTTCCATCGATTCAGGTTTAACCATAGCTGCAGATGAAGTTTTTATAGAGCAGGTGAAGTAAATATTCGACAGTTCTTTGTAAGATAGGCATAATTGCAATATGTATTTAATCGTGAAGATACAAGCTATGAATTCTTGTGGTGCTTATTGCTTATATTATCTTAATTATTTCTAGTTGAAGAAATATTCACAATTATTTCGAGTTCGACCGATTAGGTATATCTTATGATTACCAGTATTATATATGTTTGTATAGATAACATAACATTTTTAACACGACGTGTTTATGTGTACTTAACTTTTTTTTTTGCTAGCGTCGTAGACAAATTTGATCAAGACGTTAAAATTTGGTCATCTATAGAATTAAAAGTGCGTTTTGTTCATAAAGAAATATATAAATACACACGTTTATTTGTATTTCTGATAAGTTTAAGCTTTAATTTGGCTTTTCTGATGAATTTACATAAATTTATTAACTGCGTAGGGCATCCTTGGATACGATCGAAGACGATATATTGTTGATTTAATTAAAACATTACCAATAGATGTAAACTTCATTGAGGGTACGTAGAGATTTCTTTAAAGATGGTAAAAGGTCTAGCTATCAATAAAGTATTGCTTAGATATAATGTACATTATAATTAATAATAAGCTTCTTTTATGGGTATATTTATAGCAAATGAGAGTAATCATGATGATAAACCCCGTAAATATTTTCCTTTGAACCATGGGCACTGCTTGTCTCGTTTACGTCGTGAGCTCGTGGAAGCTTTTATTGCGTACGTAATTTTATAGATCATCTACTAAAATGGAAGAGTGAGTTTATGGAAACACATTTATTCTTTTCAGAGGTCGATACATGCTGTACTGGAGACTTGTCGCCATATACTCTTACGCTGATCAGCAAAAGCAATTTAAAGATAAGGTGTCTTCAGAAGCATACTTTTATATATTTGCAGCTCAGAATAACTAGGTTTGATACATTTTAAGGACGGAGTTGATCAACATGGAAATGAAGCTTTAAGTGAACTTCCGGTGGAATCGTTACCATCTACAGAAGAAATTAAAGAAGGTGGCAAAAATGAATTAAGTGATAGTAACGGACCTAACGAGGGACAAAATCAAAGTACCGTATAGTATTTTAAGCTTACATTGCTTTACTCAAACCAAATCTTTTTGAATGATTAATTACAGTTTATTCTAATATTTTCTCAGATGAAAAAGTAATAGAAGCAAAGAAAAAAGCTGCCGCTGCTGTGGGTTCATACTCTAGTACTGGTAAATTGAAACTCGCATGCCGCGTTTTAAGTTTATTTAATTAAAAAGTAACTCTTGTATGGATTATAGAACTTGATATTAGGTTTAATCCCGACCTATTTACACCCAACATAAAGTTTTCGGAATCTGAGGTACTATTGCTCTAAAGGTGATATCGCTGTAACTCCATAGTAAAGTCTTAATTTTTCACATCTAGAGTGAAGCTTTGGGAAAGGATAAATCACTCGCTCATGATGCAGCCAAATTCTTAGTTGAAAGTATTATCCCTAAAACGGTACAAGCTGTTATATTTAAGTGCTTAAATTCGCCTATACGGTAAATCATACATTAAACATGGACTCTAACTTTTGAAGATTGAAGAACTGAAAAGTCTGACTAGTCCGGTCGATGGAAATTCGTTTAAGGATGTATTGCATCAAAGGTGCCTTATTTGGCTATTTAACTTAAAGATGATACATTATCCATTTTTCGGGGTAATTTGATGTTACTAAATATCTTTATAGGGGTATCAATATTCGCTACATTGGCTATATAGCATCTTTAATTGCTAATACGCCGGAACTGTCTTATGTTTATGTAAGTCCGATGTGGCGATAGTTTTATCTATTAATTTGTCTGATTTGTTTGCAGTTAGATGCTTAAATCTTTTTCGACAAAATATAACATTTCAGAAATTAAGGTTTATATTAAAATTTTTTTAAAACTAGAAACTGTGCTTGACGGAAATGATTACTAGGATTGCAAAGAGAACCTTTAAAGAGCTGATAAGACGTAGTACGATGTTGCTGCTAAACTTATTGATTTTGATAGACTATATGTAATATGCCGTAGTCAAAATTGCAGTTAAATTTATAAACCAATAAATTACTCTTCACTACTACCAATTCTAGCCAGCTTCCGTGTTTTATCTTGCGCCATCTCTCATTTTTTAAACTGCTTCCTGGTAATTGAATTTTCATGCTTGATACCCATTTATTTTTAAATCGTTTTGAGTATATTTCTTTTACATACTTCGTGTTTATCACTTTCCTGGTTACTAGGGCTCTGTTAATAATCCATTACCGAATATACCAAATGATGTATGTACATTACATCGTATACAAGTATTTCAATTTATTTATAACCTATATCTAACCTATACGGAGATGTCAATTAAGTCTGCTTCTTCTGTATTAGTTACGACCATCAAAGAAAAAGAAGAATAGAAAGAAGCATACAAAACCCCACAACTTAGCACAAGATAAATCTGATTTGCGTTAGTCGATGAGTTACTTCGAAGTATTTTCAAATCATTTTATAAAAACCTAGGCGTATATGATACGAGTAATTTAATAATTCGAATAGAATGATTTAATAAGGGCGTAAATTTTGATGGCATACTTAGTAGGATGGATTTCTTTATCACCTGAAGATTTATGGAAGCAAATATCCTCCGAAATTTCCACTTATTTTGGATATGAAATACCACAGTATGTGTACCTGTGCTTCAGCATTATCAATTAACGTTTGCTTTGTAGCTAAAGGAAAGTTAATGAACTCTTATTCTAATTTTAAAGAATTCAAAGTGATAATATTCCTGGCCAATACCTAGCAAAGTTGCAGAGAATATCTGTTTTGCGCGCTTTTTGTATGCAAACAGGTACGGAAAGGAACCGCTGTGATAGATATGGGTTTGAGTCATCACCAGAATAGATTGTTTACTACAAGATCGATTTATGCTTTATTTTAGGCGTTCAGGTAGTCCTTCGAGAATATATATTTGATAATAAAAAGGTCTTAACCTTTAATGACGATGACATAGTGAATATTATTCCCCGTGTAAAGCACTTAAATCCGAAGGTTAGTACCGGAGATTGCCTTTCAAAATAGACATTCTGCTTAGAAGTAAACATAGAATGTTTAAATTTTCAAGGCGTTAAATTATACGGAGACTGCTTTCGAAATTGCTCAGCAAAGACTACAAGCTGGTAAGGAACCTTGCTCAAGAATTGGCTAAATTTGCTTGTTACTTACATTGTAAACGTCCTATTGTAGGCGTATGCCTTAACAGGTATTAGCACTGCAAATTTTATTTATATCTTTATTTTTTTATGATATATTCGTATATCACAGGCCTAATTCAGGAAGCTCTAGATGTACTCATTGAGGCGCTAGCAATTTTTCAGCAAGTTTATGGGCCGCTACATCCTGATGTTTTTGCATGTTTCAGGTTATTTCTAAATTCTAAAATTAAATATAGCTTTGTCGCAATTTTGGTCGTGTTATTGAACTTAAGGAACAAAGGTAACAGACATAAAAAATTGTGTACTCATAATCTTATATCCAGCGGTCTGTGATGAAATAAAAATAGTTATGAAGTTTGTAATGATTCCTAACATATACGCTATACTGAGTACTCGTTGGATGTTACTGTAAAGTTTAGGACATTATATTAATTTTAGAGCAATATTGATGAAATCAAGTCTTTACTTGTTATTATGTAGATCTATTGCTCGAATTCATCACAGTTGTGATGATCCTGTTCAGGTGAGATTATTTTTATTAGATCGATATAACCTGACTGTCTTCGGTGGTTAGGATAAAATTCTAACATTGAGATTAAAATTGTTACGAAGTTCTAGAAAAATTTACTAGATTATTTTATTCGCAGGCTGTCTGTTTTCAAAAGAAAGCAACTATAGTGAGTGAAAGATTATTTGGTGTTGACAGTCAAGAAACTATCATTGCTTACGTACGTACCTTTATTATCCTTATATTTAAGCATAAATACGCATATAGATTTATCAATCCTTAAATAATTAATTACATTGGCCCTTTATTTTAGGTGCATTTGTCGTTATATTGCCATGCTGCTGGCCAAAAACGTGTTGCACTGCGTTTGATGTATCGTGCACGTTACCTAACATGTTTGGTTTTTGGCGAAGATCATCCAGATATGGCTACAATCGATGTAAGTTTGAGCATTTGCTGTAATAATTAAATGTACTCTTATGAATTTGTTGCCAGTAACTGGTTGTCTTAATTTGATTTAGAGTAACATTGGACTGATATTATTTGCTACTGAAAATAGTCAAAACGCTATCCAATTTTTAATAAACGCTTTGGAAATCCAACAACGGTAATGTAACTTTTAGTATTGATACGACAACTGAAAAATTCGATTAAGATAATTCGAAAGTGTATCAATTTTGTTTAATATCGTGCTTTCGCTAAATCCTAGATATTATGGAGATGATAGTATCAATGCCGCAATTAGGTACATGCTACATAAAAGTGTTGTACTGTAATTTCTTTAACTATCTAAGCTTTTAAACTCTTGTGCCTTATAATCGTACTTGAATTTAGCCATCATCTTTTAGCTATCGTTAAATCTACTGCCTGTGACTTTCGTTCAGCGATGCATCACGAAAAACAAGTATTCAATATTTATAACGGCAAGGTGTGATATATTGTTCCTTAAAAACTTAAGATATATTCGTACACTGGTATATTTGGCATCTGTTGTACGTTATTCAAAGATATCTTTACAATAAGTAACGTAATATAGTGTTACCAATAATGTGATATTAAAACGTATAACTGATTGAATGTTTTGCAATATTCATATAATAATGATACTATCTGACGGTACGATAACTTTTGTTAGTTTGGAGAAAAGGATGACCGTACTAAGGAGAGTTCTGAGTTTCTAAATCGCCTGACTGGACAGGCAGTTGTAATGCAGAAAAAGGTAGCTTTGTATTGCGATCTTCATTGCACTACATTACCGATGTTATACTGCAATATATTCTCGTGAAAATTGATGCATATGCTCGATATCATGTAGATTAAGGAATTAACTGCTGGCATAAACCAGAATCAAGTCGCTGATATAGTGAGTTTGCATTTTAGTTTGCGTAATGTAACTAAGGCATTAACTGCTTTAATAGATCCGAACAGTAATATATTGTTTGTTTTACATGTTTGTTAAGCCGACTGAAATTGGTCATGACAATAATCAAATTGCTCAATTCATAAATATGATCAATGGTCTACAAAATCTTTCGACTTCAGCTCCATTAGCAACTCCTGAGACCAGGTAGTGTTTATAAATTCGAATGCATAGTATGATGGACCTTCTGATTAAGTTTTAATTTTGCTGTTTTATTATCACAGTGATAGCGATAAATGAACAAGCTATGGGATACTATTTAACGTTGCTATGTGTAGAGACCCCAATTGCGTTAATCAAGAATATTTTTACTCTTGCTTTACTACGCTACCATTTCATGGTTAGTGTTTCCTGATTCTTTCGCGATTTGAGAAAGCTCCAGTGTTCAATAATTTAACCAACCGGTGGGATGAAATATATTTTGACTGACTTTATTGAGGGCACTAATACTCAAGCTTATTATAATATGGAGATAAATTTCATATCTATTTGCTGGAAATTATTTTACGGCCTTTTATCAAGCTATAATTATTCTTGTGCATTGATATAACATACCTACGGTGTAGTGGTTACGGTTTTGTACCGCAGCATTACTGTTATATTTACTAAAATGTTAAAAGGATTTTTAACTGGCACATTGTTAAACAGCGAATCTGACCTTGCATTAAAATTATTGATTAACGATTAACTATTTGCATATATTAGCGTTTTGTCGGTCTGTTAATTGAAAAAGTTTTGGAGACATAGTAAGCCTCATTAGCGTATTCTATGCTATACGCCAGGGTTCTTGCACGAACTTTTTACTCAAGCTTTAATTATATTAGTTTACATTGTATCCTAAGCTACGTTTCTGTGTTACTCATGAAAGTACAGCAGTACTGTTCCTTCTATACAATTATTTGCTACAAATTTTAGTCACACTGACGTCACGGTCATAATGCCGGTGGAAATTGCGGTCAAACTCCGTAGTGATTTCAAACTGACATCGTGGTTGTACTTTTAATCGTTTACGTGTAGGAACGCAAGCATACTGCATTTTGTTTGCGCGATCGCACATCGTGCAGACCTATTTTCTAGATCGAAACACCACTGCTGATCGAATTTGAAAAATGCTGTTTTACAGACTAGGATCGGATTATAGGAATAAGAATTCGATTTTTATCTCTGGGACCAGATCCAGGGGCCTCAAACAGGTGTCCACTACCACTACCGTTATCTTTAGCGTTGATTTCCAGCTAAATTTCAGTACTCGTTACATCTTACTACTGATTCCATCTATTTAAATGACTGTTACATTTAAGCACTACTAGTTACTAATTACCATTGCAGATGTAGTTAAAGTTCTCATTATAAGAACATTACGTGTGCAAGATTCTGATGGTAAGTAAACGTAGCTCAGGGAACTGATAATCGCTTAATTAAGTACGAAATAGTTGCAAGGTCAAGGCTTACTTTGTCACATATTACCGGTAGTGACGATACGAAAAACAAACATACACAACTGAAAACACTAAGTGATTTATTAGACATTTCCATATAAAACATTACAAATTGCGTCCGCGCCCCAACGATATTCAGATTGCACAAAGTTCGCTGCAATAAGAAACTCAAATCTTCATGTAACAATATCCATTAACATCTGAACAAGGCATATACGTAAGCTCGAAAATATTAGCACCTTGCCATCTGCATTAACATTAATTATATGCTGTCTTAACATACGTCTTGAATATTCTGGCTTAGCCAGTGTTCTTAAGGCTTTTTATACACATTCTTGATAATAATCCGGACAATTGTAGTAAAGAGTCTATTCCTTCCACAATTCTCATATGAGTAAATCCTATTTCCTATGTATGTGACAATATCGGTTAGCAATAAGTTTACTATAACCAATGATATGATAGTTATGTGTATTATGCAACCTTTATGAATTCCAGCTTTAAGTATTCAGGCATATCGTAATTTTTACACACACGAAAGATATTAGTGATAATATCAATTGGAGAATACCCAAGCTGCCACAAGTGAGATAGGACTTTATAAGCTTCGTCAATGTTGCATTCAATCGAAGCTTGTATCATTTGTTTTATAAGTAAAGGATGTGGTTCATCACATACCTTCGCCATATAAATTTTGTACAGTTATGATATTCAAAAGAAAGTGCTGCATTAAATAGATGGAATCACTAATATTTATATTTAATGATTGTTAAATAGATCTACTTAACTATGGAAATCTCCACTTAAGAGAAAATATCAACAAAATGATAAAAGAAAATCATAATACCGCGCAATGGATAGAAAATGACGTGTAATCGTAATATATTTTAACAATGTTTCGAGCGTAATTGTTCGATTTATATTATTATCATAGCATGTTTAGACAAACTGTAGATTTTCCAACACATTTACAAGAAACAGTATTCCTATTCGTCAATAAACTTACTTTGAAAACATTCTCACTATTTACGTGTCCAAATCCAGCGTATGTTGACTGTAGATTGTTTAATGCCTACAGCATGTTCATTATCGAAAGTATTGACGTAGTATGAAGTGATTGCACTGATAACATCACTAAATGATGAGTGTTACTGGAATTAACATACCAACCTGTCTCATGTCTCCCTGAGCAGTAAATATCACTGCTTCTAAGCCATCGTTAGTAGCAATAACCTAGAACAAAGCCGGTCAAATAAAAAGGGCTTTTTAATAAAACTTAGAGGAAGTTAAAAGTCTAGTGATTGGATTAATGCCTTACGCTTTCTTGCCGACAAACTTCCATTAATCTAGCCAAGATTTGTGAGTCGTTTAATCTCGTGAACCTTAAAACGGCACATCGCGATTGAATAGGCTCTATACCAGAGATTTAGAAACTGCTCAATCTTTTTAAATTAAGCTAATAGGGTCAATATGATGAGGTAGCAAACTGGAATCGTAGGTTAATACCTATAATTTTTTCAGATGTATTACAAGCTAGAGCAAATCGCGTGGTCTTCGAATAGATCTCCATTGTCCGACGTAATGCCTGCTGTGCTCCATCAGTCATGCTTAAGAATAGTAAATTAATAGTTAATGTTGGAGATTATCAAAATACATATTAATCTGATATTAAATGATGCAGTCTTCGAAGCCGCATTTTTTTTAACGCAATGAATAATTGGAATGGAGCAAAGAGTGAAAAATCTGATACCTGTCTGCTTCATCTAATATAATAATTTTATGTTTGCCAAGAGGTAATGTAACCTTCTTTTGCGCAAACATCTTAATTTTGTTACGCACCACGTCGATACCTCTACAGTACATATAGTAAGAAAGTTAAATTATGGTATACTTTCGTAAATGGTTATCTATAAAATGTAAGATCTGCGTAGTCGGATGTATTCTTGTTCATCACAATTAAGGTATAATTCTCTTTTAGGTGCACTGGTAATGTCAAGTATTTAAAAATAATATTGCCCCTTATAAAGTGAATTATGAATGTATCGACTATTATTATCATGAAATAATTATTTCTTAAATCTATTCATAATATACATATATAAGCAGTATATAATAGTGCTGAGTCTGCTGATTAATACTAGTTCGTAAGCAATTGCATAAAGTACTAGGATTAAATAGTATGATCAATAGCATTCGCTTCACCGACTCTATTGCTGCGTAATGTGAACCAATTAAGCATAATGAGGGGCTAATTTTACCTGTCATTTGAAGCATTTAGCTCTAAGACTGCATCTTTCATTGAAGTTCCAAGAAGCTGTCTAGCTATGCATAATATACTTGTTGTTTTACCAGTTCCAGGAGGTCCCTAAATAAAAACAACACCAAATACTTAGCAGAGTTCAGCTATTTGAGCATCAAACAGTCTGAAAAAAATTTGTAAGTACACCAATGTTAGTCATTATGTAATAAGGAATTTTAGTCAGTACGGTAAGTTAGGAAATAATATCGAAATTACAGTACTGTACATATATATTAGGCCGTGGGCATTGCAATGCTCCACGTACTTTACAGTGTACATGAGCAACGAATGAAATTTTGATGTGCTATCCAGCGTGTATTGCGCTGTACGTATATGTACCAGTAAGTTTTGTCGAAATTCAGTCTCACTCCAAGCTTCGACAATCCTTATAAACGTATATAGCTTACTCAGGCAAAGGTGTTAGTGATCCTTACTGAAATGGAAGTGCAATCATGAACGTAGAGAAATACTTTTTCAATAATAAGTACTTTTATTAATTAGTGTCCAACTCTGAATGCATACACGTACAGTACATGTGGGACATTCTCAAGCTTAATTCAAGCTTATCTTCTACTGTAGTGTCCTTAGACAGATTTACGCCTTACAGCAAACAGAAGAAAGTCTTTTACTGTGGAAGACAACGCATTCAAACATGCCATGATTGTGTAGCATTATACAAGACTTACCGCAATTACAATATTAGGCAAATTACCTTCCTTTGCAAATACCTGCAAGTTAAAAATAGGAAGTTTTTATTTACGTATCGTACTAACTTTTCTACGTAGCCATTTTAGACTAAATTTACGCTAGCAATTTATTCGCACCTCCAGTCGGCTAATAGTATCTTCGTTACCAACGACCTCATCCAATTGTTTTGGACGATATTTTTCAATCCTAGATTTGATAGATGTACAATTTTACTACAGAATAGAGATAAAACTGTAGCAGAAAATTAACTGCAGGCTACTGAATAGACTTAGCATGTATTACTACCAAGGAATATTGGAACATTTTTTAGTTGATTCTCTTTGGTCATCCATTTTCAATTCGTTATTTAGTGTTTAATGTTAGCTACAAAGTTTTCGAAATTTTTGAATTAAAACTTCTTAAAAATATAGAAGCTCATTCAGTACTGTACATTAAAGGAAAGACTGTGCAGTATGCTTTGTACCATTTTCACTGTTTTTTTATTAAATTCGCGCGCAAAACATGTCTCTTTACTATTGACATACTGTACAGTACTGTACAGTGTACATTGTTCGTACTGTACACAGTGTACAGTACAGTATATCGTGTCGGGCTGTTAAATTTGTCAAGATCCATTTCACTGGTATAGTACAGTACGTATTATATGTACACTGGTGTACTGTAGAGTACGGTACCAAATTATACACTGCGCCCATAGAGGTCATAGAGGTTTTCTTAACCTCTATGACTCCACTTGAGTGCACCATTGTCTGAGGCGGCCTAGACCTGACTCTGAGCCTTCTGGGGCCGCAGTACAATGTACAGTGTACAGTACAATAACAGTATACTGTAGTACTGTACTGTACGGTATCTTAGGCCTTCCAAATTTTACGTACAGTACAGTACTGTACAACTACAAAAGTGATTACTGTACAGTACAGTACGTTAGGTTTGGATAAACGTACTGTACACTGTACACTGCCATGCACTACTGTAAGCAGAGGCGCACATGTACCGTTATAACTGCTGTACTGTTACAGTAGTAAACTTTTAAGGTTACACTACAGTATACTAGTCCCCGCTCGTACCGCATTGTGGCCTCCATTGAACAGCTACTGAGCACGCCGAATGACGGACGAAAGCGTGACAACTTTTTTCTGTGAACCATAATTATGTTACGAAAACCAGTGCAATCGAGTAGTCGTACAACTGTACTATACAGTGTACAGCAATAGTGTACTGTGCTGTACTATACCGTGTACAGTTTTTCAGTTTTATCTGTTACACACTTGACACTGTTTTTCATTTCTGTTCAAGCTGCAATCCCACGAGCTGCGAAAAAGAAGGAATAGTAAAAAGTAGCACAGTCTTTGCCATTTGGGAGATTTTTGAGTACTCTTCAAAACTAATTTTTGTTGGGAGTCAAGGTTGTGGCCCGAAGGTAATATTTAAAATTCCTCCATTTTTATAATTCAGTAAGAAAAATGCCCTCGGTTCTCGTGGTTAGCATGCTGTGATCCAAGACTTTCGTTAATATTTTTGTATCGTTATTAATGGCGGCTGAAATTAAAAACGACCCCAAAATCTTCTTTAACTTAAACCTACTGGTACTGATATTATAATGATGTAATCTGTTTTATTTTATAACTGGGATGAATTTAGGTAATTTATAATGCCGGGTCAGCCTCAACATTCATCTTTACAAGATGAAGACAAGATCAGGGAGAAAGGTAAAATTTGATTCTTAAACACTGACATCAGATTGAAAATGTGAATGCAAAATCCAGAATTAAACTATAAGCAGTGCTTACTGGAGATCTATTTTTCTATAATAATTTATAGCTGCTACCTGGTTTAGTAGTACAGTACTGTCTGATGATCCTTTTTGGAGTTGAGTAGGCATTTAGTGTTGCTAGGGAATTCGCTTAGCGAAATAAATCGATACGTATGTGGGGTAATGTTTCGGTTACAAAACTTAATCTAAAGTATATAACAAAGAATAGCATTACTGCTCCTCGTTTCTCCTATGATTAATAGTTTGCATTAGTTTACATTAAAAAGTTGATCAGCATCCAGTGAGATGATTTTAGATATCTTCCATCATATATTTTACAGCTAGGAAATGGCAACAATTGCAATCGAAGCGTTACAGCGAAAAGCGCAAGTTTGGATTTGTAGAAGCTCAGAAAGAGGATATGCCTCCTGAGCATGTCAGAAAGATTATACGGGATCATGGTGATATGAGCAATAGAAAGTTTAGACATGATAAACGTGTCTATTTAGGGTAAATGAAATTCCTAAATTTTATGAGATTATCGTTCAATTTTGTGCTTTTATGTTATTAACGTTATTGACGATCTTAACGTAATGGTTTTTGTTTACGCATGGTTTATATCAATTTTCTCTTGATCCTTAACTTAGTGCATTAAAGTATATGCCACATGCCGTACTGAAATTGCTTGAAAATATGCCCATGCCCTGGGAGCAAATTCGAGATGTCCAAGTTTTGTATCACATTACTGGTGCAATCACCTTTGTTAACGAAATTCCGTGGATTGTCGAACCCATCTACATTGCGCAATGGGGGTAAATTTATATGGATAGCTGATCTGTTAGATCAACGTTTATAATTAGGATTGTTGAATTATTGTAACTAGTGTTCTTGCATTGATCAGTTGTTCCTTTGTATACTTGTTCTAGTACAATGTGGATTATGATGAGACGCGAAAAGCGCGACCGTAGGCACTTTAAAAGAATGCGATTTCCTCCTTTTGATGATGAAGAGCCTCCACTGGATTATGCAGACAATATATTAGATGTGGAACCTTTAGAAGCAATACAGATGGACCTCGATCCTGACGAGGATGGCGCCGTTTGCCAATGGCTTTACGATCATAAACCGCTAGAAGATACCAAGTAAATTATCACAATATATGTATATATAGTTATATTTGCAACAGTTGTTTAAAGACCTGTAACTTCTAAATGTTTTTCGGTAGGCATATGAATGGTTCTTCTTACCGTAGATGGAATTTGTCGCTACCAATAATGTCAACATTATATCGCCTTGCTAATCAACTTCTGACAGATTTAGTGGATGATAATTACTTTTATTTATTCGATATGAAGTCATTTTTTACTGCGAAAGCTTTAAATGTCGCCATTCCCGGCGGTCCGAAATTTGAACCTCTCGTGAAAGACAAAGAATTAGAGTATGTTACTTATCTTTACATATGTTGCATTGTGTCAGTTGATAATTGGCAAAGTATTTGCTAACTATAATTATGGATTTTTAGTAACCTACTGAAGCTAGTGTCGTGATCAAATTTTTTAAATAGAGACGAGGACTGGAATGAATTTAATGATATTAACAAGATTATCATGAGAAGTCAAATTCGAACGGAATATAGAATTGCGTTTCCGTATCTGTATAACAGCTTACCCTTGCATGTGCATCTATCATGGTAATTTCAACTTATAAGCTTACTAAGCACGTTATTGTCTCGCATTATGCAACCAGTGTCATGTATTTGGCCATAATTTTATCGATCAATTGATCCAATTTTATTGCTACATGTATAAAGAGAGTGTATTTTATAGTGTTTACTCCCTGGTACTTTACCAAATTTTTTATAAATTGCATTACTTTTTGTTATTGCTTGTAAACTTATCTTACTGTATATAAGTTCTAGACTATTTGAAATAAGATTTGGATAGTATTTGTGTCCGAACGTGATTAACTTATTAAGAATTCTTTTTATTTCTTCAGGTATCATTACCCAATGGTTGTATTTATTAAAACCGAAGATCCCGACTTGCCAGCGTTCTATTTCGATCCATTGATTAACCCTATAACTCAGAAGTCATCAAAGGTACCCCCAATATTTATTTAATATTATTAATGTACTAGTGTGTACTTATACCTTCGTAACGTGCATATATTTATTAAAACATTGTGTATTATGAATAATTTGCGTATAATCATTACTTACTTTTTCTAAAATAAATTGTCAAGATGTTGCGAAGCAAAAATCCAATATAAATATAAGTTGCCCATTGTTTAGTAACTATATTACCTTGATTTAGAATGACATCCAACCCGAAGAAGACGATTTTGAATTACCGGATGAAATACAGCCATTCTTTCAAGATAATCCGCTATACACTGATAATACGGCTAACGGTATTATTCTATATAGTAATGGACAAAGATTTGCACTGTTTACTCCTTTTCGTTCCAGTAGCACTATAAATATTATGAAATGCACGATACACGTTTCGCCTAGGCTACGCTACATAGTAACATTGTAACAATTTAAAATATTGGCGGTTTTACAGGAATTGCTCTTCTTTGGTCCCCAAGACCGTTCTATCAACGAAGAGGTAGAACTCGACGGGCGATTGATGTACCTTTAGTCAAAACTTGGTTAGTGCAATTAGTAATCTACAGTATATCGTGATGTTGTTGGTACAGTATTTTGTCTTATCGAATAATTTAGAAAGCAAAACTATTAAGTCGGACGTATATATACGTAAATGATTGGTCACTGTACGGGTTGCCAATATTGGCTTCGATCGAGCTCATGCATACCTCCGTTATATGTGAGACGAGCTAAGCCATATATAACTTTTTCTCATTATATTTATGTTGAGCCTGATATAAATGGCTCATCAGCTTAGCATGGGAAATACATTGTAATTGAATTAGGAAGACTTCTAAGGTTAAAACTACCGACTTGATAAAAAAATACATTAATTTTACAGGTACCGAGAGCATTGCCCGTCTGGACAGCCTGTTAAAGTTCGTGTATCTTACCAAAAATTGTTGAAATGCTACGTTCTAAATGCTTTGCATCATCGTAAGCCAAAGGCTCAAAAGAAAAGGTATGATTGGGTGGAATTATTTATATTAAGGTATCAATATTAATAAGTATTCAAGTGATTATAATTTAATCGATTTTTTGTCATTGTATTAGGCGACTATTTCCGTCTTTCAAAACTACTAAATTTTTTCAGTCTACAACCTTGGATTGGGTAGAAGCGGGACTACAAGTTTGTCGTCAAGGCTATAACATGCTTAACCTCTTAATTCATCGTAAAAATTTAAACTACCTGCATCTGGACTATAATTTCAATTTGAAACCTGTTAAGACCTTAACGACAAAGGTTAGTTTAAGGCAATTAGATTATCAGATAGTAATGTGTTGCAAGTAATTGATGATTGGTTGATTTTATTAATTAGGAGAGGAAGAAATCACGCTTTGGGAATGCTTTTCATTTATGCCGTGAAATATTACGTTTAACGAAGTTAGTTATCGATTCGTATGTCCAGTACAGGCTTGGTAATGTCGATGCTTTTCAACTTGCGGATGGATTGCAATATACATTCGCTCATATTGGACAGCTTACTGGAATGTACCGTTATAAATATAAACTTATGCGACAAATTAGAATGTGCAAAGACTTGAAACATGTCATATATTATAGATTCAATACAGGCCCTGTAGGAAAAGGTCCTGGTGTCGGATTTTGGGCACCTGGTTGGAGAATTTGGATGTTCTTTCTTCGCGGAGTTGTACCTTTACTTGAGCGATGGTTGGGTAATCTGTTAGCTCGGCAATTTGAGGGAAGACACTCAAAGGGCGTTGCCAAAACAGTCACGAAGCAAAGAGTAGAAAGTCACTATGATCTCGAACTTCGAGCAGCGGTTATGCATGATATTGTAGATATGATGCCAGAAGGTATAAAACAAAATAAGGCCCGAACTATCCTTCAGCATCTTTCTGAAGCATGGAGATGTTGGAAAGCTAATATTCCATGGAAGGTGCCAGGTCTTCCGACTGCGATCGAAAATATGATTCTGCGTTACGTAAAAGCAAAAGCTGATTGGTGGACGAATACTGCCCATTACAATAGAGAGCGCATTCGCCGTGGAGCTACAGTAGATAAGACGGTCTGCAAAAAAAATCTTGGACGCTTAACGAGATTATATCTCAAAGCAGAACAAGAGCGTCAACATAACTACTTGAAGGATGGTCCTTATATTACTGCTCAAGAAGCTGTAGCTATTTATACGACCATGGTTCATTGGTTAGAAGGTCGTCGATTCTCTCCAATACCATTTCCTCCTCTTTCATATAAGCATGATACTAAACTGCTCATTCTTGCTTTGGAAAGATTAAAGGAGGCTTACAGCGTTAAAAGTCGCTTAAATCAATCTCAGCGTGAAGAATTAGGCCTTATTGAGCAAGCGTATGATAACCCACATGAAGCACTAAGTCGTATTAAGCGTCATTTATTAACTCAAAGAGCTTTTAAAGAGGTTGGTATTGAATTTATGGATCTATATAGTCACTTAGTCCCGGTATATGATGTAGAGCCACTCGAAAAGATTACCGATGCCTATCTAGATCAGTATCTTTGGTATGAAGCTGATAAACGCCGATTGTTTCCTCCCTGGATAAAACCAAGTGACTCTGAACCTCCACCATTATTAACGTATAAGTGGTGTCAAGGTATTAACAATCTGCAAGATGTTTGGGATACTTCTGAGGGACAATGTAATGTAATGCTGGAAGCCACGTTTGATAAAATGTACGAAAAGATCGATTTAACTTTGTTGAACCGGTTATTACGGTTAATCGTCGATCATAATATTGCTGATTATATGACAGCGAAAAATAATGTGGTCATCAATTATAAGGATATGAATCATACAAATAGTTATGGTATCATCAGAGGTTTACAGTTTGCATCTTTTATTGCCCAGTATTACGGCTTAGTATTAGATTTGCTGGTGTTAGGCTTACCTCGTGCAAGTGAAATGGCTGGTCCACCACAAATGCCAAATGACTTCCTTTCCTATCAGGATGTACAAACTGAAGTTAGCCACCCTATCCGGTTGTTCTCTAGATATATCGATAGGTTACATATATTCTTTAGATTTACGGCTGAGGAGGCTAAAGATCTTATACAGAGGTATCTGACGGAACATCCTGATCCTAATAATGAAAATATTGTTGGCTATAATAATAAGAAGTGTTGGCCTCGTGACGCTAGGATGAGACTTATGAAGCATGATGTGAATTTAGGCCGTGCCGTATTTTGGAATATTAAGAATCGTCTACCTCGTTCTGTTACCACAATAAAGTGGGAGGATGGATTTGTATCGGTTTACAGTAAAGACAATCCGAATTTGCTTTTCGATCTTAGTGGATTTGAAGTTCGCATTTTGCCTAAATGTCGAATGGTTCATGAAGAATTTACACACAAAGATGGTGTTTGGAATTTACAAAACGAAGTGACGAAAGAACGCACTGCCCAATGCTTCCTACGAGTAGATGATGAATCAATGCAAAAATTTCATAACAGAGTAAGACAGATTCTAATGGCCTCTGGATCAACTACTTTTACCAAGATCATCAATAAATGGAATACTGCGCTCATTGGACTAATGACATATTTTAGGGAAGCTGTAGTAAACACCCAAGAACTATTAGATTTATTAGTTAAGTGCGAAAATAAGATTCAAACACGTATCAAAATTGGGCTAAACTCTAAAATGCCCAGTCGTTTCCCACCTGTCGTATTTTACACTCCAAAAGAACTAGGTGGCTTAGGTATGTTATCTATGGGCCATGTTCTTATCCCTCAATCAGACTTAAGATGGTCAAAGCAAACTGATGCCGGTATAACTCATTTTCGTTCCGGTATGAGTCACGAAGAAGATCAATTAATACCTAATTTATACAGATATATCTTGCCTTGGGAAAGTGAATTTATCGATTCACAACGTGTTTGGGCAGAATATGCTCTAAAACGTCAGGAAGCTAATGCCCAGAATAGGCGTTTGACGCTGGAAGATTTAGAGGACTCTTGGGATCGAGGTATTCCGCGTATTAACACTCTATTTCAAAAAGACAGACACACCTTAGCGTATGACAAAGGATGGCGAGTACGAACTGAATTCAAGCAGTACCAAGTCTTGAAGCAAAATCCTTTTTGGTGGACTCATCAGCGTCATGATGGTAAACTATGGAATTTGAACAATTACAGAACTGATATGATTCAAGCTTTAGGGGGTGTGGAAGGTATTTTGGAACATACGTTATTCAAGGGAACCTATTTTCCAACATGGGAAGGTTTATTTTGGGAGAAAGCTAGCGGCTTTGAAGAATCAATGAAGTATAAGAAGCTTACTAATGCACAAAGATCAGGTTTAAACCAAATTCCTAATCGACGTTTTACATTGTGGTGGTCTCCAACTATCAATAGAGCCAATGTCTATGTCGGTTTTCAAGTACAATTAGATTTAACAGGTATTTTCATGCATGGTAAAATTCCGACCTTAAAGATCTCGCTAATTCAAATATTTAGAGCACATTTATGGCAGAAAGTACACGAAAGTGTTGTCATGGATTTATGCCAGGTATTTGATCAAGAGCTGGATGCGTTAGAGATTGAAACCGTACAGAAGGAAACTATCCATCCTCGGAAATCATATAAAATGAACAGTTCTTGTGCTGATATATTATTATTTGCGGCTTACAAATGGAATGTTTCACGTCCCTCACTGCTCGCAGACACGAAAGATACCATGGACAGTAGCACGACTCAAAAATATTGGATTGATGTACAATTACGCTGGGGAGATTATGATTCTCATGATATTGAACGATATGTTCGCGCGAAATTCTTAGATTACACAACAGATAATATGAGCATATATCCATCACCAACTGGTGTCATGATTGGCATCGACTTAGCATATAATTTGCATAGCGCTTATGGAAATTGGTTCCCTGGAAGTAAACCACTCATACAGCAAGCAATGGCAAAAATAATGAAGGCAAATCCAGCTTTATATGTACTACGTGAGCGTGTTCGGAAAGCCTTACAGCTATACTCCAGCGAGCCGACTGAGCCTTATTTGTCTTCTCAAAATTATGGTGAATTGTTTTCTAATCAAATTATTTGGTTTGTTGACGATACCAATGTATATAGAGTAACAATCCATAAGACTTTTGAAGGAAACTTGACCACGAAACCTATTAACGGTGCTATATTCATCTTCAATCCTCGTACTGGCCAGTTATTCCTTAAAATAATCCATACTTCTGTATGGGCAGGACAGAAACGTTTAGGACAGTTAGCCAAATGGAAGACTGCTGAAGAAGTTGCTGCTCTTATCCGTTCTTTACCAATAGAAGAACAGCCGAAACAAATTATTGTGACTCGCAAAGGCATGCTAGATCCTCTAGAAGTTCATTTACTGGATTTTCCTAACATCGTAATCAAAGGTAGTGAACTACAACTACCGTTTCAAGCGTGTTTAAAGATTGAGAAATTTGGTGATCTTATTTTAAAAGCAACTGAACCACAGATGGTACTATTTAACTTGTATGACGATTGGCTGAAAACGATCTCTTCTTATACGGCTTTTTCGCGCTTAATTCTCATCCTGAGAGCCCTTCATGTAAATCAAGATAAAGCAAAGATCATTTTAAAACCTGATAAAACTACAATTACTGAGCCTCATCATATCTGGCCATCGCTAACTGATGAAGAATGGGTGAAAGTAGAAGTACAATTAAAAGATCTAATCTTAGCTGACTACGGTAAGAAAAATAATGTAAATGTAGCTTCCCTTACTCAGTCTGAGATCCGTGATATCATTCTTGGTATGGAAATTTCTGCACCCTCCCAGCAACGGCAACAGATAGCAGAGATTGAAAAGCAGACAAGAGAGCAGTCCCAACTTACTGCTACTACTACACGTTCGGTCAATAAGCACGGTGATGAAATGATCTCAACGACAACGAGTAATTACGAAACGCAAACCTTTTCCTCGAAAACCGAATGGCGTGTGCGTGCGATCTCAGCAACCAATTTACATCTAAGAACAAATCATATATACGTATCATCGGACGATATCAAAGAGACTGGATTTACTTACATTATGCCAAAAAATATCTTGAAGAAGTTTATCGTTATAGCTGACTTGCGTACTCAGATTGCAGGCTATCTATACGGTGTTAGTCCATCAGATAATCCTCAAGTAAAGGAAATAAGATGTATTGCCATGGTCCCTCAATGGGGAACTCATCAAACAGTGCACTTACCAAACCAACTACCTCAGCATGAATTTCTCGAAGTAAATATGTTGCATATATTTGAATATACGTATATATATACTCATTACGCTATTATTACTGTGCTATTGTATTTATAACATTTATGATACAATTCAACCTGAAGGAGATGGAACCATTAGGCTGGATACACACTCAGCCAAATGAATTGCCTCAATTATCGCCCCAGGACGTTACCTCGCATTCAAAGATAATGGCAGATAATTCTACATGGGACGGCGAAAAAACTACTGTTATTACTTGCAGGTACCTTTGTAGATGCAAAATTTAGAAACTATATGTAATGCTTACTATCGATTACATGAAATGATATTATTAAAGATATTTACGGATTTATGTTATTAGTTTCACGCCAGGTTCGTGTTCCCTAGCTGCATACAAATTGACTCCATCTGGATTTGAATGGGGTAGAAATAACAAGGACACTGGAAATAATCCAAGAGGCTATCTTCCCTCTCACTACGAAAGGGTACAAATGTTATTATCGGATCGGTTTTTGGGATTTTTCATGGTGCCAGGTGTTGGTTCATGGAACTATAACTTTATGGGTATGTCATTACGGCATTTTATTATGCGTATTCGCACATAATATTTAAATACGTTTTTATCAATACTTCTTAAAATCTATTCGAGCGCTACCAGAGACTACTAAAAGAAAGCCTTTTATAAGTCCCTGATACGTACTACATAACGGATAGTTTATGTTAGGAGTAGCATTATCATTAAATAAACTGAAGTAATAGCTAGTGCGATGAGATATTACCTCGATACTGGCACTTTCGAAGCTCACTTATAGCTTTAAGCAATAATTATGTGGGTCAAAATGTTGCCTAAATCATGAACTTTCTTACAACGGTCGCTGACTTACTGATTGAATTCATAGTTAGCCAGCATTACCATTAGAAAATACATTCTACAGATCTTCACCAATGATCGTAGTCACACTGATTTAAAAATATGCTAGACTATAATGACAAAATTACCGTAGGAAAGCTAATGGCATATCAACGTCTTTCTTTAAACTGTTGTAATGACTTTTGGCAGTGATAATTATCTAATATAGAAGATGCTAATTGCGTTTATAGGTGTGCGACATTCAGACAGTATGAATTATGAACTTCGATTGGCAAATCCTAAAGAATTCTACCATGAAATTCATCGTCCGTCGCATTTCTTAAATTTTAGTACAATAGAAGAAGCAGATATCGCTTCAGCGGATCGAGAAGATCTCTTTAATTAGTTTTTTGAATTTTTGCCTTAATTGTGAATCTGTGGAGTTACTACCTTAATTATGGTCATTTGTAGTTATGTACGGTTTCACTGACTTTTTCCGCATCGATGGTGATATAATAGTAAACCATATAAATCTTCCCTAATTAAGTGAACTTTCCGTAGTTTACTGTTGACAGATACCGATCCCTTCAGTCACTTTTCTGATTTTCAACGATTATTATGCAATTTCATCAAGGCAGTTTATTAAACTAAACTATCTTATATGATAACGTTGTATACAGTTAGTCATAGCGACTAAAACAATAAAAATTTATAAAAGCTTGCATAATTTTGAGATTGCGTATTGTATTTGTGTATTGTTATAAGTATAATAGCGAAGACATTGTGTATTCAGCTACTTGGGATTGAGACTGTTCGCATCGGTTTACATCGTATATATATATATATACAGTATAAAATAAAATTACTATAGATAACAGTGCATGACTATAGCTCTACGAATCTCTTTGTAGACAACTTTTTATATACTTGATCCTATGATCACCAGTTTAATGTAATTAGCTGTATACCGTATTTGCTAGGAACTTAGTGGAGTACGATGTAATGAATTTCTAATCGGTAGTTAGTAGTATTTATCTGCGATCCTTGTATGGTTTAACGTTTGAAAATTCAAGCAAAATGTCCGATCGTTATTGCATTATCGATACCGATTGCGGTATTGATGACTCCCAAGCGATTATGATTGCAATTTGTCAAAATGTCAACATCCTAGCTATTACATGCGTTACAGGAAGTGTTCACGTCGATCAAGTAGTAAAAAATGTCGCTTACGTCTTAAAATTATGTAATCGAAGCGACATACCTGTTTACAAAGGTGCAGCTAAGCCTATTCTTGGTAAGCCTGTCTATTCCACTGAGTTTCATGGACGAGATGGTTTAGGTGATATACCAAATCGAGAGGACGATGAGGCTTTCTTAAACCAAGTTTTACGAAACGAAGACGGTATCAGTACACTAGTACGTTTAGTAAACGATTATGAAGGAAGGATAGATATCGCATCTATAGCTCCATTGACTAACATTGCTTTAGCTCAGCGGCTTGATTCTACGTTCGCAAGTAAACTATCTAGTATCACTATTATGGGCGGTAATCATGAAGGTAAGATTTTTATTATGTGAATATGTTACAGTATTTAATTTACTAAGTATCAAAAAAGTACATAACAAGTTAATAAAATATTTTACACGAGTATATCTTCATAACGACATAGCTGTAGATCCTCTTGATCGGTATCTGTTAATAATTCGTAGTCAATTTTTTTCTTTGTGCGTATCCTTGCTCTAAAAGAATGCTTCTTACTCACATTATACTTAAATTAGTCATAGACAACGGTAATATTTCTACGTATTAACTGTAGTTCGTGGTGGTATTACTATTTTTATATCACAATCTCGCCTTCGATGTTTTCAAATAACTAATTTAGTAAGATAATTAATAGACTTTTATCCAATAGTTATCGAATAGTGTACATCTAACGGTAGTGTACACAATCATTCATGATTATGTTATTAGCTGTAGTGAATATAAAGAAAGCAAATTTTTTCTAAATACAGTATAAATCAAGATATTAGTAAATAATAAAATATTTCACTCGATATTGTTCGCTGAAATATCATTTATCTAATTCATCAGTAATTTTTAGCAGCGAAATCTAGTGTATACTTCTATATAAAAATGAAATTTTATTTTTATGCATATATACCAAAGTCGTATTTTGTGTGTTACTTTTTCTGATTTTGGTTTCTTTGAAATTAGTCGCTTTCTATCTCTATTGTTCTGGAACTGTACCTATCACCTGCACTAAATATAACTATATACGATCATATTCGACTATCAATTGTCAATGACTTTGTATCTAGATAAGTTCATTTATAATTTAATATTTATTATTAATCTACTAAGTAGACTTGATACATTCTATATAGGCAAAGGTAACACAACACCATCAGCAGAATTTAATTTTTATAGTGATCCAGAGGCTGCTCATATTGTTATTAAAGAATTTCCTTCTGTTTGCATCACTCGACTTGTAACATGGGAGACGGCATTACTTCACTCAGTTAGTTGGCAATGGGTTTGTCAATGGCTCACATATCGCAGTGAAAAGGGTCGTTTTAATCATGCAGTATTTTCTAGCAATTTAAAGTTTTATCGTTCAAAACTTTTCACAGGTATGGCTATTTGTGATCCTATCGTGATGGCTTTAACATTTAATCCTGAATTAATTATTAAGAGTGCTAAAGTGAACGCCGAAGTCGAATTAATTGGTAGATTGTCTCGGGGTCAATTAATTGTAGATTGGCTTGAAATTGACACTAGTCAAACGCCAAGATTAGAAATCATATTAAAACTCAACATTGATGCAGTTAAGAATATGATGATCACCGCAGCACAAAATTAGTCGAAAGATTCTATCAATATGCCTTACTAATATCGGCTTTTGCTACATGCGAATTACGATCTTCTCATGACATAAAGCTATTATTTGTCAGAGTAGATCAATTCGTAATTCTGGTTAATTTATAAACTTTTCATCGTCTTCCTTATCCAATATCTCACAATTTAAATGATATCATGAAAATATGAACTAGACAGTTAATTGAAGTGCATTAACATAGTAGAGTTCTGTTTTATGATTCTTGTTAACGTGATTGTATTTATACATAAAATAAGGTCTTATACTTTATAATTTATTTAACTACTTCTTATACTATTATTGCCCATCAGATATTGCTTGTACATGATTTCTTACAAATATTATACTTAATTAATTTACTGCCAGTGTTAGCATATGATGATTGCACGTACGACTGATTTAATATCGATTATTAAATATATATTAGTGCATATAGCTATTAATTATCTAACTTAATTTAAATAGTCTTTGTGTTTCTTATCTCATACGATTAAAATTAGCAATATAAAGGGTTTATAACTGAATTTCAGATTTAAATTTCGTCTTTTGGGTCATTTTCAGTATGAAGATTGATAATTTAATCAGGGCGGACCGATATTTACCTTAAGTTATGCTAACAATTCCACTTTGACATCGAAATAGTTTTATCTTTACGTGTTTTTATATTATATCAGTGTTAGCTTGATGCTATTTTTAAGTGACGATAAATACATATTTCGGTCTATCAATGTCACCATAGGGGCAGTAGTAGCAGTATATGGAATTAAGTAATTACCTCTAAAAGAGATTAGAGATGTTATGCGTATTCTTTCAGTTCAATTTACATTACAAGCCAGAAAATTTGAAGTGATTGTAGGTTTACATTTTTAGTCATGGATGATTCACTATAATAATGTCTGTGTTAGAGCGCGCTATTAATTAATATTATAACACACGTCTATAATTAACAATACGTCTATAATTAACAATTGCATCATATAAATTAGTAATGCCGCTATTGATAACGCAAATGCGGAGAAAATATCATTTTATTGATTTTATATTCCACAGTATATTACAATATAGCCATTCGAAGCGAATGAAGATCCATTATTAATAATGAATGAAAGACCATTGACTACACACTAACAGTAAACACAGTTATGCTGACTAATATACAGCGGTACGCTAATACCTTGCAATAACAGTCATACTTTTACAATAAAGATTATCAAGTTAATTTGTTGTATTATAAAAGAAAACACAGATTATGAAAATGTTTTTTGTAGTTCCTATTAGTTTTACTGAGTAAAAGATGCATTAGTACTCCAGTTTCCTTGCATCTTAAATTCTTAACGGTGACATGTTGTAGTAACTCTGAGTATGCAAAGTAGAATCATGGAATGTAGTTATGTAAATAAGGATAATGATAATTATACTGTATATGAAGTACTTAGTTGCAGAGTACACGCAATGTAGTACGGTGCTTGTAACTCTGTATGATAGCAACTTAATTAATGATCGCTAACTAATACTACAGTTTAGTCTTGCTGGCATTGCATTGCAGACGGATCGTGACTCATAACGCTAGTTTATGTTGCAGTTATTGTACTATTGCAAATATCTACGTAAATATATGTCATAGAATAGTAGCACTTAGCAATTTACCCATCGTTCATCGTCTCATCATCAGTACGTGCTCTGTTCCTGTATAGCGGAAGACCAGCAATCGATTGTCAAAATATTTCCTAAGATAGAGTCAAGGGTATAGAACTTGTAATTTGGTTGTGATAATTCGTTGACAACGCTATTCTTAGAAGTTTTAAAGCTGTTTAACAGTATCTTGCGATAGTATAGTACAACTGTTTTCATCGCGATGATAGCAAGCAGGTGGGTAGTGTAGATTAATGTAGATTAAACTATACGCTTATCTTACGTGTTAGACCGTATTACCACTGTATTATGTGTGTATGTTGTATACTGCTTTACAGCGTATGTTACCGCTTATCAGATACCTTAACGTATTACGCGATTACTGTAATCTTACGGAGCTCTACTATAAAAGCCTAACGGGCTTTCAATAAACTTCACTTGTACCTACAGATCCACTTAGCTTATTGATTGACAGGTAGTACAGTAGATAGTAGATAACAAAATTTTATTATCTGATAACGGATAACTGACATCACTAGCTGTAACACAGTCGTGCGATTGCAATAAAGCTTATTCTAATCCTGAATCATCTCTGGATCTTATCTGACAGTTGTTGCATTTAGTTTTGGACCTACTGTCTGACTGCGTACATTACATTCGCTCATGATAGTAAACTATAATTTATAATTTAATCGTATCAAAATTAGAAAGAATCTACAGTAAATTACAGTACTGATTATTGTTGTATATGGAATATTAATAATGGTAATTATAATACAGTAATACATATAATAGACTACTAAATTATATGTCGTAGTCTATGACACTATGCTATACCCTGTAGCAATAATAATACGTATATTAATTAAATATAGTAGCTCAAATTTTACTCAACGATAGTTGTAAGAGTAATACGAGTATATCACTCAGACTTTAAAGGCCAGCGAATAGTGATAATGGAATCATGCAACTAGTCTTTATCAGTAATATACGTACGCAATATTTCCGTGATACTTTATTTGAGCTATCGCATGAACGAAAATAGTCGAACAGACGTAGACGTTTCTTCGTATTACCTTACTCATATCCAGTATCGTTCGATACAACAAAATTAAAGAATTACATTATTAAGCCCTGCTCGTCGCATATGTACAAATATAGTCCATAGTATAAAAGACCAGTTATCATTGTTATACATGTAAGAGTAAGGAGCAGGACAGGCGCTCAAATGAAAACTTAACCTAAAACCGTTACAGCAAGATGATGAGTCATTTTAATGCATAACGGGTGTAGGTAGACTCGCGAGTACTATTCGTGGTTTGAGGATAGTTGCACAGTATACTGTAGTGTAGTATGTCACTCATACAAACGTAACTTAGCGAATAATAATATAATATTTATTAATATACCGTATTTATTATTGTACCGTAGCTTTACACACAGTACAGTAGAGACCCTTATTTAGAGACTGTACTGTACACTGTCAGGTGTAGAGTACAGTAAAGTTAGTTTTTTAAATATACGCGTACAGTATTGTATAGTATGGATTACGTGAAAGTGGGAGGAGGAAAAAGCATCTTACTCCATGAAATGTGCCAGTTAAATAAAGTAACCGCGAGAGAAACGAAATTATTATAACAATTTTCGTAATACAGTATCTATTGTACTGTACTTATAATAGACCCACGATAGGTTACATATTGTACAGTAATCGATTCATTTTGAAATTATACAAGCGTAATCACTATTTTATTAACAAACGAAGAATGAATTTACAGTACTGTACTGTACGAGTATTAGATGAAATTTTATATTCTAATTTAAGAAATTTTTTTACGCAGTTTCCAAGAAAAACAATATACGAGCACAGTACCTACAGTATACTGTACGAGTACAGTACACCTAGCCATACTTTTGCACAACCTCTGATTGTACAGTAATGTAATCGTCGTCGATTAGTTTTTCATCGCTTTTGTTACCAACTTATCTAACATCGATTTCATCTCAGAAATAAATGAGTGTTACCAATGTGGATCAACTGTTTATTCATTAATTAATTCATTTAATTATTTACAGTTAATTCGTGTATTTACAGTACTGTTAGTACAGTACGTGATACTGTATTCAGTAAACTGTAAGACTTTTTATACCTTTATACAAGGGGTGTCAAACTCATTTTACCTCTGTTTATACACTAATTAATACATGTACACTGTACATTGTACAGTGTAGTTATACCGGCACAAGAACGATTTTTCGTACTTCGTACAGCACAGCATCGTGATTAAAATAATAAAAAAATACATGCTATCTTATTACACTCTGCCTAAAAAGATGAGTGGTCAGATATATTGGTACGATTTTTGTAAATTCCCCAATTATATGATCTGACGAGATCATAGAGGTAATGGACCAGACTTATCTAAGAGCTGAGATTGGTATTTGCAGACTGCCAACTGAAGGACTAGGTACTGTACAGTGTACAGTATAGTACAGTACTGTACAGTACAGTATGTACAGTATTGTACAATATACTGTACTGTACTGTACAGTACTACAGTTGTACAGTATTCTGTACTGTACAGTACAGTGCACACTGTACAGTACGTACTGTACTATGTACTGTAAATTAAAACTTTTTAGTACAGTACTAAGCAGTGAGTAGTACAGTACTGTACTGTAGTCCTGTAGTATAGTACTGTACAGTACTATGGCAGCTAGTGTTACTTACTAATGGCAGTATATTATATTTATATACTGTATATTTTTTATTATATTCAAGTTAATCTACGACATCGCGTGCTGAGCCAGAGCGCTCACGCAGCCGCAACATGCTACAGTATTGTACTATGTATGATGCACGATACTGTGCTGCAACCTTTAAAAAGCTAACAAGCAGTACTGTAGTGTCTCTTGAGCCATTGACTTCTAAAATCCAGATCGGCGTCGTTTTGCATTGCACAGTGCTTTCGCGTACAAGCTGCAGAGGTTATGGATAATACTTTTATTTATTAAATGCTACAATTTCCAATTTATAGGAAGAATTAAAAGCGATTGAACAAATATAAGAAAACCGTTATTGATACATTATATATTGTAGGTAGGTTATTTTTGAATCCAGTGTTAAACAATTTTTATAGCAGCGGCCTCTTATTAATTGCATTTTTACGCAAACGCCTTCTATTACGTACAGTATCTTGAACATGATTTGCTATTTCAGTTTTAGAATTCTCGCAAAATTTAAAAGTTTCACGACCTATTTTGATTGAATTTACTGACAAATTATCGTTAGTTTATGGCACTACGACGCTATCATTCTTGACTTTAGTTCACACGGTTATACTTATAGCACCTAATCAAGTTTTGGATTGTACAGTAGTGATGCTGTAGTTGTAATATTTCCTTGATCACCTTGATCGTGGAGAACAGAAACACTACGTTTTCCACTATTCAGAGACCATGTTAATTAATACTGTACACGCACTATACATTCATGGTATGTTAGACAGAAGCAGTGCTCTAATGTTTTTGCCTCTAGTACAGTAGTACTTTCTGCATTTACATTACTAGACCTTACAATTATTGCAATCGATCCCTACATACTAGTAAGGTAACGCAAATTCATTGCGCCTGAGTATCTTATTCACTTAGTAATTAATTAATTCAGGATCGAATACGAGTAAATGGACAGTACTGTACTGTATACATACTTTATAAAGGTGAGGAATATCGTTTAAATATACTGTATACATTATAAATTATCTAATTTCACATTACAACAAGTCGCGGTCGGTTTACACAACTGTTTATTAATGAGATCCATGCTATAAACGGTGTTAAATACAGTTGTCCTTCCATTAATTACAGTATTCCGTGGGTGCGAAAGAAGTAAACTGCTAGTTGGGCATGTACGCTTACATCTCAGTTTGTTGATTCGTTTACCGCATGTATGAGTATGAGTATGGGCCGCTATGGCTGATTTGATTCAGTTCAACCACGAATGCAAGGTGGTCTACAGAGCACTCTTCTCTGCACCATATTCGTATGACAATTTTAACTTGAATGAAGACTTATCTTTTGGTCTGTATCCAGTAGTCTATATTTTATGAATCGCGAGAGATACTGCTTATACACTATGCATCTTTCTTGCGATCCAGTTAAAAAACTTTATGTGATACGATACACTGAAGTACATTATTGTGCAAAGTCCCCTCGACAGAATTGTCTAGTAGCATTGAATAATTGTACTGCGTTACATGCTAAATGATGTATGAAATTAGAATTATTAAAATCTTACAAGAGCAATCTCTATTTGAAATATTTTACATCGTGACCTAGAATAGTCTTAAATGTCCTATTGCTATACTACAGTTGAAATACTTTTAGTAACATCTCAAAGTCCACAAGTATTTTGTTGTTTTGAAATTTGAATGAATACTGTATTCGAAGTTTAAGTTAGAAAACAGTGCATTATTGCATCTGGGGAAATACTGTATTGATTCTATTTACATTAAATACAATTGTTAGGGTTGCTTCCTTTACCTCTCCCATTGCCATTGGCAATACGTTACGCGTGTACGGACACTTAATATAGACTAGAAACAATACAGTGCTGTAGACAGAAGTTCTTAGCAAAATAGCTCCCAATATAATTTGATACGTCGGGTTGAGAGATTGCCCTCATCTGATACGGTATTTATTTAAATGTAAAGGGAATTTTACTACATCATTGCATTTCTTGATTCAGGTTAGTTAATCATAATAGTCTGCCTGATGATCCGCTCTAATAAACGATTTAGTAAAAAATTACGTTAGTATTATTGTAAAGCGTCTGTGACGCACGTTACGATTTGATGATCTACGTGAAGAAACGCATGCATCCTACCTACAAGTTCTTATCTGATTTTTTTAAACCATTAATTGAGTTGATCAAAAACAGACTCAGATTTATTTTATTATAGTATCTATTTATAGCACAATATATCGGCGACAAAGTACGAATTATGGGCAATTTCGTCCCTTTTGGCAAAGTTTTAGTACTGTAATTTATGATTTGTGATTCTGGAATAGATTTTGCCTAGTAGTTATCTGGATATTGTATAACGTGTGCTTTATTTTTAATGGCTCCATAGTGTATTGTAGGTCTAAAGTAGCTTAAAAGGAATTTTTGTAGCGTAAGTATACCTGCAATCTTTGCGTACAACTATCCGAATATGGTACTATCACCAAAGCAAGAAGAAGAACTGTAAGTTCCAAGCTTTAACCCCTAACCATAAGCTGATATTATATATAATATTAAAATGAGATGGATACAATGTTAAGTATTATAGCAATGAAGTTTTATTATATTGTCTCTAGAACGGTCACTAATCTGCTTATTTTAATAAAATGTACTGCACGCGTATGTGATATACAATTTTTATTGCGATAAGAGACTTGTTAGCTATGGATTGATGAACAGATTATTTTAACTCTACCATTTACCAACGCTAGGCGTTTCGCTGTCGCTGATTACCTTCAATCATGTGGATATACTAACGCCCTGGAAGCCTTTAAAAAAGATGCATCAATTGTACGTGGCCATAGCTACTCTTATAACTTCTATTTACCTTTCTTAGTCTGCTGGATCCTATTTTTCTTTCTGAGGGCGCTATACATTGAAGGAGTAGTTAAAATAGATTAATTTTCGTTTTGTAACTGTACTAGAACCATGAAATACTGTTGATGAAATTCTATATTCGTTTTGATCTTGTTAGCCCAAGGAAATTGATAACAAAAAGTACAGCGGCTTATTAGAGAAAAAATGGACCTCAGTAGTAAGATTGCAGAAGAAAGTAAGCATAATCTTAAAATTGCCACAAATGATAAATGCCTGCGTAAAAGTTATCAATTACTAAAGAATTATAATTATCCTCATTATTAATATGAACAAATGAACCATTATGAAGGATAAGATTATTTTATGATGATAGGTTATGGATCTTGAATTAAGGCTTAATAATACAACAAGAGAAATGAACAGCGGAGGTTAGAAGATTTATCTGTAACATTAGTGTTATCATTATGGTATTAATACCATCTACTTAACTGTGCAGTTCCAACAAGAAATTCTCGTTCCTCAAACGACTGGATCCCCAGACCACCGGAAAAGTAATTTATCGAATCCTCTATTCTGCTTCTCACGTTGAGCCAAGTGTTATAAAACAAATTATCGATTGTACTTTATAGACATAGTCTTTCTGGTCATCGAAGTCCTATTACCTGTGTTGTGTTCCACCCAGTATATAACGTTATGGTTTCTTCATCAGAAGACGCCTCGATGAAGGTTATATTAATTTATATTAGGGTATAATTATTTTATGATAAACGATAAGCTTTTACAGTTGATTAACGCGCTATTTTTCTTAGATCTGGGATTATGAATCTGGCGATTTTGAAAGAACATTGAGAGGACATACTGATTCAGTTCAAGATTTGGCCTTTGATTCTAGTGGTAAATTACTCGGTAAGCTTTTAATCTTGCAATTTTAATAGCTATTTTACAGTAAATTTATTAGATATTTCTTGTAACACTTTTCGACAGCATCTTCCTCTGCTGATATGACTGTCAAAATATGGGATTTTCAAACTTTTGAATGCAGAATGACACTTCGTGGTCAGTGTTATAACGGCTTGTTAATAATCATACGAACATTACTCTAACTGGACATTTTTGTGATATCAAAATGATATTACTTTAAGGTCACGATCATAATGTTTCATCGGTATGCTTTCTCCCGTCCGGCGACTTTTTATTATCTTCCTCAAGAGACAAAACTATTAAAATGTGGGAAGTTGCAACTGGGTTAGTATTAGCCTCTAAGAAATCGTTAACGTTTATACGCATTTAATCGTAGTATGATTTGCCGTATTCTGTTAGGTACTGTGTTTATAATTTCGAAGGTCATAGGGAATGGGTGAGACGAGTTGCTGTTGCATCTGACGGTTAGCGATATTATTAGCGCAATTTGAATGTTACAATTTTGTAGCCCATAATTCAACAACTGCACCTTAATTCTTTAGGATCTCTAATGGCAAGTTGTTCCAACGATCAGGTGAAATGCTCCCGCTATCGTATAAACGTAAATATTAAAAAATTTTGTAGAAACTTTAAGATTTATTGCAATCATTTACCTTTCTAGACTGTTCGCATTTGGTCACTATCCAGTAAAGAATGCAAAGAAGAATTGAGAGGTCATGAACATGTAGTTGAATGTATTAAGTGGGCTCCAGAAAGTTGCAATAGGTATATTAATGAGGCCAGTGGTACAGAAGTGCCGAAGGGACAAAAGTCTGGCCCATTTTTAGCTTCTGGTTCTCGAGATCGTGTAATTAAAATATGGGATGTCACTACTGCAGTTTGCCTATTTTCATTGGTATACCCTTATTTTTGTGTATGACGCTAATAGCCTTAAAAAGAAGTATCTTGCGCTCATAGTTATTTTTAATTATCATAGGTGGGCCATGATAATTGGGTTAGAGGTTTAGCATTTCATGCTGGTGGTAAATACCTTACTAGCGCTTCGGACGATAAGACTATCAAAATTTGGGAATTAAGACATAAAAGATGTTCAAAAAGTCTAGAGGCTCATAATCATTTTGTTACTACAATAGGTACAGAAGCAGCGTTGTTTAGTAACGTGCTTCACAATAATTATTGTTTTGACGTTTTAATTAAGTTGGTTAGATCCTAATGTCGTTGTTTTTTCAGATTTTCATCGTTCGTCACCGTTCGTTATCACAGGTAGTGTTGATTTAACGATTAAAGTTTGGGAATGTCGCTAGCAAATCTAAAATTCTTCTGGTGTAAAGACTTGAGGATGGCAAAATTTGTTCATAATACTTTTCAGTGAGTTTAATGTTGATTGACTTCCATCGATGCAGATACAGAAAGTTCATCAAATGTAATATATGCCGCATGGAAAATTTTAATTTCGTCCCTAGTAGTTTTGAAATGCGGCTTAATTATTTATAAGCAGTATAAGCTATTATTTTAGTTTTTCCCCTTGACATTGTTATTGGCTCCTAATTAAATTTAGTAATTCAAGTCAATATAATTATAATTATTGAAGACGTAAATTAGTCATTTACGAAACCTTCGTTAATGTCTAAATTAATTGGTAGCCTTATATTGTTATGATATTTTTTAATCACTAAAAAGGATTTGAACATTTTATTGGCTGTTTAAGATTGGAAATTACATACAGCTAAATATCTTTGTATACATAAATTAGTTTGCTATAAGAGCGTTTCTAGAGACGAGCAATATTATTTTATCTATTGCATAAAGTGTTGTATAATCGCCGAGTTGACTACCGTGATTAATATTCTCCTAAGGCGATAACTGCTTTAAAATTTGTTCATGTTTTGGTTATTAATTTTTTAAGTTTATTAATAAAGAATCGAGGTAAATGATTGCGTGATAGCAATTTTATGACTGGCTAATTAATGATATACTGTAGTACATATATCAAATTACTATTAATAACTTTAAATAGATGATAAATATATAATTTCTCGATAGTTAGGGACATTAATATGGCTAAATTCCTTTCTCTTATGCAGACTCAACTAGTATTACTGCATTTCGAATTGATTTTACAGTGACTGTATTAACTTGCACTTACTTAATCATAATTTGTAACATCTAATATTGGTGCATTACTACGTATATCCTTAGTATTACTTTAGAAATATTTGAGTTATCACTAGTAATCATCCTTACGCTAACGGATTTTGCACGTGCTACCGGTATTTTTAGAAACCCTGCTTACTTTAAGCTAAGGGAACTAAAAATATTTTCCTGTCTACTATATGCAAATATGTATCTGCTTCTATCCATGACAAATTATATCGATTTAATAATTCGTAATAACTTAAATCTGTGTTTTATACCTTTTGCAGTAATAATTAAATACCACTACGAGTAACAAATAAACTTATGCTAAATATTACTTAGGAATAATACCGTGTTTGAGACAGACAAATAAGTCTGTAAAATAAGGCTTATTATTATCATTTAACTGTGTTCCAGAGCATGTCTTTCAGCACATCAACGTTAATGTTTTGAACAAGAAGTAAATTTCCATCTTCCTCAGAGCCTTGCAACTTAATTTCTATATGACCTCGACAATCAGGATCTCTCAAATTAACTTCCACTTTGATTTGAGTAGCACCAATGACGATATGTGGATCAATAGCAACAGCCGTTGCTGTTGGATCAAAGACATAATATCCGTTAGTATCTCTCCGTCGATAGAATTGTAAGGCTTTACTAACAATTTGTTCAACAAAACCACTTTTTTTGGTATCATTCTTCAACCAAACATCATTTGTCCACTGGAAATTTATTGGATGATGGACTACTGTTTCTCCATTAATGATACGCGTAGGGCACATAAGGGGATATTCTTTTAGCACTATGTGAGCGGCTTCTGGATCTATCAGAAAGTTTGATTCTTTACTGTTTAGCGCATCTTCCAGACCTATCAATTACAAATTGATTTTATAATTGTTTTTCAAGCACAAATCGTTAGATGACTCAGCATTGATCACACTAGCATGTAGTATTACCTATAATCACATGAAAGAATGCTACAGAAATAGAGTATATGAATATACACCTGTAGTAAATAGCCTCATACAAACTGTGATAAGTCAATTTTGTAATAAGAAAATTAGCTAGTAAATAAATCATGTGCAAAGAAAAATAGTTACAAGTAGTAAATAGGACAATAATATAAATGCTGTAGTATAAGATGAAAGTTCACACAGTATACGAACTTTAGAGTGAGATTCTATTATATAGAAAGCAGGAAATTGTATTGGAAGATTTACAGAAAGTAAAGAACTATAACGTACATGAAATTGAGATGAGATACACGGAACGAATTTATTACGATATAAATATAAGAAATAGATTTTGAATTATCATTTATATATCAAGATATATTAACAATAAAGTTAATCTAGGATATTCTGTATTGATGATGAAAGGCAATTTTGTTAAGTACGATGGAGCACACGAGGTGTGTACATAGAAACTAGCGTGGCTAATATAGTACATTTTTAAGATATCTGTTTTAAAATTTAAGATATATTATATGGAACACAGTAATATATAAAACGTATTAATGCTAATTTATGTATTGTACCTACAGTATATACTATAGGAAATCAGACTAAAACTCTAGAGACGTCGCGCCCTCTATTCTAAGAAAAACTATATGTTGCATGTGTTTCGATACGTACCTGGACAGTACCTTCCACCTAATATTGTTAAATCTCTTAACTGCCGAGGAAAATTTCGATTTACTTTGCAGGCTAAAGCTAAGTTAGTCAATGGACCTAAGGCAATCAAACTAATTTTTCCTTCATACCGGCTGGCAAGTGAAACCATGATATTAATTGCATTCTCCGACCTGACGATTTTATTATAAAACAATCTAGAATCAAAACGATCATGAATATCACCTAAACCATCTTGACCATTATAACAGGGTTCGTTTGCCAATCCATCTCCAACAAGAGGTCGATCTGATCCTTTATATATTGGAATAGTATCACAATCACAAATATTAAGAACATATACGACATTTTTGACTGCTTGATCTACTGTTACAATTCCGTTGACGCACGTGATAGCTAGAATATTACCCACATCATCATGATGTAGAGCCAACAAGATCGCTAAAGCGCTATCAATACCAGCGTCTGTATCAATAATTAGCCATTTTTTATCCGATTTAAGCATACTAGGTAATAATTCTTCTTTCGGATGTTCATATCGTGAATACGTTTTAATACCAGGGTCACTCGAAACATTATGATAACGGTAGACTTTTTTTGAAAGATGACAACCCATTCTCGCTTTTATTCTAAAATTCAATAGACAAGATGCACTGGGACAGTTTGCATTATCTGCGAACACTAAAGTTCTACAAGTAATAGAAATAGAAACGCAAAAGCAGTTGCTACAAGAAAAATTAATTGATTAATGAAATTACCGTACCGTTATACTATTTAGAGGAATTCATTGGATAAAAGTGTAATAAAAACAGCTGTTTCAGTTATGAAACTAATAAATGTGGAACACATAGTACTACTAGCAGTATCTAAAAAGTTGACAATATTTAAGGTGAATACTAGATAATAAGAACTTATTCTGATTTTTATTATTATTATTATCAAACCATATGATTTATCACATCGACTCCCATTCAACTAACAACTAAGCCATTACGTTATGTAATGGTCTCGTAGTCTGTCGATTTTAACAGCAAAAGTTATGGAAAGCGCTACAGTACAGTAAATCCGAATAGACCGAAACCGTAATAAATTCATTGCAAATGCAACAGGCTTAAATTGTTGAAAATCCATCTTATATAACAATTTAAAATATCATACTTAATGCATCTGGTATCCAACAGATTGAAAAGGTTCACCAATTAGATATCATATTTATTTATAATTATAAGAAATCGATTATCTTCATCTACAATACTTCGTTTCACTTGAAAAGTTTAAAAACATTAACAAAATATGTACAGTACAATCTTGTAACGACAGTACCGCACTTGATGAATACAGTAGCTGGTAGTTACACAGTCCTGTGACCATCATTAGGGATAGCTGCAATTTACCGCAATTGCTTATTATGCACCTTCCGTAACCCTAAGTTTATCTCCATATAAGAGCACTTTGTAAGAAGGTAATCGACCGAAGGTCAATCAAAACTCCGCTAAATCACACATTCATGAATTGAAGGACGTGGGGAGTGTTCCGTTATAAATTGTAGCATCATAGACTATCTTCGGTCGAATAAACTCAGATAGCAGGTTGTTTACACGGTATAAAGTTACTGAACCTCTGACTGGTCTATCAAATGGTAATACTATACGGTATAAAGTTACTGAACCTCTGACAGGTCTACGACAAATGGTAATACTATCTGTTAAATGAGCACATTATCGTAAACCGTCAGCAAAGCGACGGGAGTTTGCACTAGTAACAATAATATAAGCAAAACTGAATACATAATACAGGTGTAACATTGTGATCTTATATAGAAGATGCCTAGTATAGTAATATCCTAATATACGAATACTTATCATATACCATTTAAGTACTGTATTGCATTACATTCATAACACACGGACATGATGACGACATATAGACGACATGCTATACATATAAAGACATTATCTCAATCTCATCTAAAACCTATAAATACCCTTGTAAGCTAACTCGTTAGTCAGTTCCTACGTTCCTGCTATCTCAAATACCTTATCTATAACAACCATATCATTGTTAGCCTATAACTATATCTCAATAAAATCCTTTATACCTTCTATCATCGTCTAGCTTAAACTACTTTACGCTACTTAAAGAAGATATTATTACAGCAGGTATTAAATTAGTTAAAATGTGCAATGGAGTATAAACTAAGATTTTTAATTTTATTACATGTTATCAAGATAACAATCTAAGAATTACTAAAAGTTATAAGACAAGTCAAATTGTTACAGGAACTGTCCCTAATGATGATTACAAGATTGTAACTCCAAAATTACACATATTTTATAAACGTACATAAAAGAGGAGTCATCCTTACGCCTACGAGAGTGCATCTTATTTACGAAATTTTACACTTAAAAGAATAGGTATTTACAAATCGAGAAGTTTGCCGCAGGTAAATGAGGTAATGTTAATTATCATCCGAAGATCTATTTTACTTCACATTGACAGGTGTAAGATGGGTTCGATTGTGTATTGTATGATCAAAAATATTTTAGCGTGGCTCTTCATTAATTAGTCAAGTCATTACTATGAGCTAACATGACTTTCCATTGACATGGTCGATTTATATAACATTTCTCGTAGCAATTCCCTATCAATTTTTGTAATTACTTCAACTGGGTAATCACATTTCATCCTTCGATCTATAACAGCTTGTCCTCTCGTCCTGCTGCCATGAAGTTCCACGGTCATAAAGGTCTTGAAACTATCACGAATAAAATTTGGTTGCAAGGCCGTAGCAACAGCTAGCACATCCCAGGCTGGATAACCCTCCGGTATCCCAGATTTAATTTTTTTCAGTAGGTTTTTCGTCATATCTCGATTCAATGTAGCTTTTGGGGAATCTTGTTTAAGCCATGTGTCGTACATCCAATCCCATTCGATGCTACAAGCATGAGTAACTTCTAAAGGTACAATCTTAACGGGACAGGATTTTGGAAATTCATCTAAAACTATGGCAGCCGCCTCCGGATCGACGACAAAGTTAAATTCTCCCGTTGATGTAGCGTTACCCATAGCTAAAATTTAAGTCAGAACAAAGTTTTCAAATTAATTAATTATGACTACAGTATATTAATTATAATTATTAGTCCATTAACCGGAGAAAGTTGCAGGAATAATTATATTATCTAAGTTAGGTTAGCTAACCAAACATATGACGATCTACTCAGAGTTATTCTGGGGTATAAATGTTATAGTACTGTGGGCATGCACAATATCTCCTACCTGTATGGCTACCTCCCATAACAATCAATTCCTTCAGTCTTGAAGGGAAATTCCCATCAATCCTGCATGCTAATGCAAGATTCGTCAATGGTCCAATAGCTACTAAAGTGATTTCTTTTTCGTATTTTTTACTTAAATTAATCATAGCTATTGCGGCATGCTCTGATTGCAACAAACTATCTATCCATTCCTTGTTATCACAACGATATTCAATATCGCCAAGACCATCAAGGCCATGAAAAGCTAAATCTTCGTATGTCCGCATTAGGGATGCTTGTGCTCCTTTATATACTGGAATCTTTCGATCATACCACTCTAAAATATAGCTAACATTTTTAACAACTTGATCGACTAAACAGTTGCCGTAAGTACATGTAATACCAACAATCTCACGGCAATTATCATGAGTTAATGCAACCATTAGAGCATGAGCATCATCAATACCGGCATCGGTATCCAAGAGCAAAGTTTTTCCAGCAATCAATGTTTCAATTTCTGACATCTTTTTAGTTCAAATGCCAAACTGCTCCTTCTAAAATTCAATCACAGTACAGTACTGTACAATACAAAGCCTACAGTATACAGTATACAGTACAGTACAGTACTGTACACTGTACAGTGTCCACTAGCTCTCGCTATGTACTGTACTGTACTGTACAGTGTACAGTACATTAGGCCCAGCCATAATAACCCCGACTACTCAGATACTCAGCGTAAATAGCTTAAAGACTCTTAGAATAATGTATCATCGTTTAAGCTATTTACGCTGAGTATCTGAGTAGTCGGGCTTATTATGGCTGGGCCTCCTGTACAGTACATTCAGGTGCTGCATCACCTGTACTGTACTGTACTGTACACTACGGTGTCAAATTTAGAATGGATTAATAACGTTTATCCCTCAACTAAACGTTTATATTATTGTTAAGCTATACAGTACACTGTATAACACTAGCGGACCCGTCGCCTCACTACCTACATCTCTTATGAGGTTAATAACCATAAAAAATTACATAATATAATCGACTATTAATGTACAGTAGATCTCAGGATGTCTTTTATGCGATGTTTTGGTAATCTTCTAAGCAAAAGAGTTGTTAGCCGATATTGTAATGTTCAGCAGACATTGTCAACATTGGCCCACGCTAAATATTCGAATATTGCAGAGAATAAACAAAGTGAAAATCTTTTACTCATGGATGTCGATTGTGGTATTGATGATGCAAATGCAATTATACTTGCATTATCCGCATTTCGTACATCGAAATTGTTGGGTATAACATGTGTTAACGGTAATATCAGAGTCGACCAAGTTGTAAAGAATGTAGCCTACGTTCTGGAAATTTGCGAGCGCGACGATATTCCAGTCTTCGCAGGAGCTGATCATCCATTGGTTACACAACACGTCCATGCGCCTCCTTTTCACGGGACCGACGGATTAGGTGATATCAAAAAAAGGAATGATAACCCAGAATGGAAAGACAAAGTACTACGAGAAGACCATGCTGTCCATGCTATGATCAATTTAATTAATCAGAATAGGAATAAAGTAAGTTTGATTATGATTGGACCACTGACTAACCTTGCCTTAGCATGCAGACTTGATCCCACATTTCCGAGTAAAGTCAAAGACTTGACCATAATGGGAGGAAATTATCAAGGTATGCTATTAATATAACGTCAGCCCCTTGAAATTGAATATTTCGTGATCATTACTGCAATTAAGAAACCCTAATGACGTTTTGGACCTACTGATCATGAATTGTTTCTGCCTTAAGACTAATGCGTGGATTACCCTTGTTAGAAATAATATCTGCCAATGCCCAATGGTAGCTCCAATATACTGTACTGTATTGTCAAATCCAATACATTATATTATGTCTACAATATGTTAGGGCTGTCAATTATCAATCTATTAATTAATACTAAATTATTGTACATGTACGAGCTCGTATACGGGTGTGCAATACAGTATCATCACAATCGCTATTGTACGTACGGCGTGTTTATTTGCGTTTCCAACTTTCGGATAGCAAAGTACATAGTGATTACTATGTGCTTCGACTGTTCTTGCATGGACAGTCGGAGTAAAGTTAAGTAAATATGACCGTGATGTTACATTATTAAATTAAATGATCTAACACCAAAAAAAATCTTGTTAGTACTTATCTACAGTATTTCTTTTAGGTAAGGGTAACATTACCACAGCCGCTGAATTCAACTTTTATGCCGATCCGGAAGCTGCAAACGTTGTCCTAGAAACATTTCCTGATGTCTGCACCACCCGTATTGTACCTTGGGAAAGTGCTTTAGCTAGCTATCTACCCTGGGATTGGGTTACAAAGAAATGGTTTTGTCAAGGGACCAAAAAAAGTCAATTTACTCGCAATATACTGGCTAATGTCCTAGACAATTGGAGAAACGAATCTCCTAAAGGATATACATCAAGTGATGCCGTCGCGGTAGCAACTGTGTTAGATCCAACAATAGTAAAGGACTATGTAGAAGTTGCGGCCAGTGTTGAAACAGATGGAAGATTAACCAAAGGCCAGGTTGTTATTGACTGGGATAATCGTTCAAATCGATCACTTATCCAAGTAATAACCCAAATTAACTTGAAAAAATTTAAGGAAATGATGTGGAATTCGACTTTATGAGTCAGTACTTTCAGTACCAGTCTTGTGCCTTAAATATTACTCTAAATTAACTTTAAGTGCATATTAGTAAATCTAATATTGCGTAAAATATTGATACAATAATCACTAAATGATAGACTTTGTCATCACTGAGCTAATGTTGTCTGATTCTTTTGTATTAAAAGAGTTATATAGTAGATTAGATAAAGAAGAGCGTCTTTGACAGCTAATTTACGTACAAGTTCGATTCAGTACATTTCGCAGTGATACCCATTGTGGTTAATTTATCTATTTTCTTATTACAAAAAGCATACACTTCGAATACGCTCCAGTGACAAAATAAAGACATCTCACACTTGCTTATTACACTTTAAGTTCTTTTTTTTGAATAAAATCACAGTTGATGTAATTGTACATACGTGCGAATATCTTCAATAAAAGAAAGTATATCGATTTCAAAGGCGATATTACGCAAGATTAATATATTAATATCACCACTAGACTTTACACAGTACTGTTACTTCATACCAAGGAAGCATCATTCTTGAAATTTATTTATCTGGAATCGTTACTCACTTTATAGATAGATTTTATCAAAACGATACGCGTATGGCCTTATATTTGTAGTTGATGAAAAAGTTACAAACATTAGTAATAATAAATACCTTACTAGTCATTAACCACGAAAAGTAGTGATCAATTAATTACAAATTATTAATTTCAAATAAGATCACCTCTTGCTATAAAGTAGGCCTATGTGGCCCTACACGAAAGTAAGAGTGCACTGTATTACTGGGTGCGGCTATTTATCGTTTATTGGACTGAAGGAGCTTACCTTTAGGTTAATTGTCGAAAACTGCGCTAAGAAATCGGTAAAATAAATCATCTAGTAGTTAAATCTAATTCATTGTTCGGATCATATTTTAAGAAAATCCGGTTAAATAGTAAAGATCGACTTTAGGTATGAAGTAATGCAGTTGTTTGTTTGATCAATAATAAGTAATTGATTAACTTATAATAATCAATATTCCCGACTCAGTAAACTCAACACCGAGGCAAAAGATCTCAAAAATTTCTGATTGTGATAACACCACACTGCTTATTGTCAGGGGACAATTTAAGAAGTTTATGGATGTAGGTTTGTCATTTGTACCTATTAATATCTTCCAATGAAAGGCCGAGAAGATGTAAATTCTACATGCATAATATCATCTCAACTATCATAACAATGCACTTTATGGAGCGTGAATATATAACTGTATTTTTATACTGCTAAGCATAATTCGTTACAATCAATCATATTGCTAACTTTCACTAACAATGGCTGAATCAAATTAATAATTAATCTACCGAAATAATAATAAAATTTCAATAGGTACTCCTAGGATACATACTTTCATGATACTGTATAGCTGCAGAGTTACAGATGCAGCAAGAGGATGACATGACCTTAAACATTACGAAATAAATGTGAAAACTGATGCCTTTTAACTGCTCTATTAGTGTACTTAAAGAACCGTTATAAGCGCTATAAAGCAGTAATGCCAGCCATAAAACAATTATCGGTCCTGTTACTTGTGCTAATCAACAGAAATAAGTACGATACCATATCGAAGCCTTGGTTTCAGTTTGTAAGCAGTCATGCAAGAACGTGAAAATTTCGTACAATTTATGATTTTAATAAGCTTTATGGAAAATGATAGAACACTGATTGCAAATTACTCCATTCCAAATGACAAACGCAGAATTGAATTAATTTTTTTGATGAAATAATTCTTCAACCACAGTTAAAAAATAAACTGCCAATTAACGAATAATACGATAAATTGGACTGATTCAAGACATGATCGTAAATAAGATTCCGGTCCAATCAATATTGTCACATACGACATATTTCCATCAGAATATGCCATACTCGTACAAGCATTAGCTGTTGTTATTGATGCAATCTTATATTTGTCATGCTTTTAAGATCATTCAACTATTGCAAACAGAATCATCGAAAATGACGATATCTTGTATTGGTTAAAAGAACATAGGAAATGTGCAGAAGATATATGGAAAATTATTGTTGGCTGAAAGAAGAAAAATCAAAGCAAGATAATCCAAGTTGCTGATTAATAAAATTTTTAAGTAAGGGGCGACAAGTTGATTCTGTAAGACACATTAGACAAATAATAATTGGGATAGGAAAAGTAATTACTGTAGTAATTAATCCATGCTGCTATCATGTTAAAAAAAAAGGCATTTATCTAGTAACTGGCTGAGTAAAAATTACAATAATCAATCACGGTAGTTTATAAGCTAATTATTTTACATCTACTTTTACTCTATAAGTGCGCGACAAAAAAGTACCAAAAATCAGTAGAATTAATTATCATTGTACACGTATCAACTCCATACAATGAAATAATCATGTTAACCTCACAAAATAGAGTTTTATACCAAATACGATCCGATCTAAACGTTTAAGCCAACAAATTAATGTCTAATAGAGAAATATAGATGAAATTGGAAGCCACTAACACAACTAAATTGGGATCTCAAGTGATTGATTACTTGCTCGTTCATATTTGCCGCCCAAAACTTATTACACAAAACCTTCTAATGTTGTTTCTTTACAAAGGAGGAAAATTTCTTTTAAAATTGAGTATTTACTCTGTTACTATTTTTGCTTCTTCAATTGTATTATCAACGGTCATCTTGGAGTGTTGCAATAACCGTAATTTGAAATATTTTACTATAGCTTTATCCTCTCTGTAAATAGACAAAATCAATGGATATAATAATCAGTAATAGCTATACAGTAGTTACCGTCCTGTACCGTAGTGTAACTGAAACAAGTCCATTAATCAACGTTAACAATATTATCTAGGTGTGTACTTACTGTCAATGTTGAAGGATGATAGCCAGCTCCAGGTTGCTGATTCGAAGCTGAAGGCATTGGATTATATGTAATAGATCCATTACCAGCCGGTTGCGACTTATTTGAAGCTTGACCATATGAATTATTGGCTTCAACCACTGGTCCAGGACTAGTAGTTTGTCCGTAGCCTCGTGCTCCAGGTGAAGTTGGTGGTCCATATCCTTGTGGTGCTCCATAACTATTCATTAATCCTATCGTAGGTAAAAGAGGCATTTTAAAAATAATCTCAAATCTAATCAGTGATATCTTTTAGAATAAAGGTATTTACAAAAATTATTAGTGTGGCGTCAAATTAATATTTCAGTACCATAATCAGCCTGATGGATAGGGCTGGCATCATTGCGTGGACCACCTCTCATATTACTACCACCAATAGGATATTCGTGATAATATGCGTTAGCAGAAGTTCTTCGTTGATCTGTACCTACGAATCCCCCCGGATAGCCAGGAAAGCCTGTGATCGTAATAGTTACATTAAGATATTTCTACCGTTATATATTTATATACTATAGACGTATAAGCATATCAATCTTGTCAATCTATCATCTTCGTAGAGAAATTATTGCGTTACTGCTGTACCATGAGTTCCAGGACCAAATGGATTCATAAAAGGTCTGCCCCTTCCACCTCGGCCTCGACCGTTGTAAGCAGCAACAGCTGCAGCGTTATAGCCTATGCAAACAATTAACATCCAATGATGATCGTTAGGAAATAATCACCTCTAAATTGGCAAAGATAAAACTAGTCCAACCAGCAAACGGGAATCCTGCAAATCCAGGGCCAAAACCTGGGTAACCACGACCAAACCCACCATAAGAAGCGTAATTTGCTATTTTAATTATAGAGTTTTGTTAATAAATTATCTTTAAAGACTATAGCTGTTACATAACAGGCTGATATTAAATTTCTACATACGGTACAGATATGGTATAAGAACTACATGATAACTTACGAATTCCACGATTGTGATTAGTTTTGAGATGACCCTTTGTTCCACTAGTCTGGGAATGCATGACTTCTTTAGGTTGTGCTTTCTTGACTTCAACCTATGAAATTAAATTTAGTTGGAGCATCATTGATAAAATTATGCATTATAATTATTGAGTCAAGTAAAATTTCTAAACAGTTTAGTTGTGCTATTTTACTTTTTTATTGTTGATTTCGTGGAAATGAACTTCGCAAGCCTTATCAGCAGAATCTTCCGATTCAAATATTACGAATCCGAAGCCTTAATGATTGATTTGGCCGTAAAAAAAGTAACGAAAATTCGATTAAATCTTGTGTAAATTTAGACCTAATGGAAATCTCCACTGCCCTTTATACGAGCAAACGATTATAATAAGTTCTTTTAGTAACTCATTGACTTCAAACCGTACCTCGATGTCTTTGAGTTGATTTGTCGAACATCAGCATAGCATCCTCTATCTATTGTTTATCCATGATCAAGAAAGGAGTATTTAGCATTTAGAAAGGAATTAAATTTATTATTACTGACGTATTATTGAGCTCATAATTATTTTATTTCAAGTTGAATATATGGGTCATAGAAATAGCCATAGATATGTTCTTTGTCAATCAAAATAAAAGCAATCCTAACTATACAGGCACATTTGTGAAATTGTTGATTAATAACTCTATTACATTACGCGGATAAATTAAACGAAATCTCAATAGTATTATATTAAAAATTTTGTAATAAGTCACTATACAGATAAAATTTTATTTTATCCTGAATTCAAATATCTACAAAATCCCAGGGATATATTACTATTTGTTTTAGTTCAAATCGGTTCAGCGCTAAATATTCATTATTATTAAACTGTGGAATAAAATTATTCATTGATCACACCACAGGAACCTACGAAGTATATGACTGAAAGCATGGACGTTGAATTATCCAGAAATAACGGATAATAAGTTACTTTCTTGGTTTATAATTTACAGAAAATCTTAATTCGTAGCTGTATGACACTTTGCAAGTCAATATTGCTGTATTCATAACGTTGGTATTGTCACATGAGTGTCTAAGATTACAATCTTATTTTTTATGTACCATTTGTCTAATACCAACCAGTTGATTTAGGGAGTTTTTTATTCCAGCATAAAATGAAGTCGATTATTTTACTCTGTAATTTATTTTTCACTTTAGATATACTTTGATAGAGTAAATTGGATAAAGTACGAATGGATTGCTTACTAAATGATGTACCACTTTCTGAAAATACCGAAACAAAGTTAAAAGCAGAACTAAACAGATGGCTAATTTCATATTAGTAAATCAACTGAACACTATTTATCTTATAAATTATCTAAATATCAGTAGTAATTAATACTAGAAGATAGAAAATGAGTCATTACTACGTATTTGCATACATACATTGCATGTTATTATGTACTGTGGTAGTGATTATAGCGCTATAACGAGCAGAAAGATCGAATATTATCGTATATGCGATTTAATGACATATCAATTATGCTTTACAATATCAAATATAATTGGATATAGTATACTTATCCCAGCCCCTCGAATATCCCGTAAAATTTATATTAAATATCATCATTTGATACTCGTTTTTTATAGTCGAGAAAAAGTATTCAATGATAAAACACTATTATTATTGGAGCAAATGAAAAGTGAATTGCAAACTCTAAGTAAATTTAATATAAATTCAAGTTATAACAACTAACTCATTAGACGATATCCTCCTTTCAATAAAATAGAAAAAAACATATTAAGACATCAAGTTGCTGAGCATAAATCTTTTAATTTACCTGGCCAAAAGTTTCAAAATACTTTGTAATATCTTCTGTCGTGGTATTGGTAGCAATTCCGCCAACGAACACCTTCTTCGTTCTAGTCACCAGCTGATAATAGAATGAGTAATAACAGAACTATCTTAACTTTTATAATCCTACGTTATCTCTACACTTTGAAAAATTATATAGATCATATCAGTTAGGGTGACTATCACTGATATTGAGCGCTGGCTAAAGCCACAAAGTAAGCTACGAATTTCAACGATATTTTGGACTAAGACAATTACGATGTGCAACAAAAATATTTTCACTTTTTTGTAATCTAGGTTATAATTCACGAGTTGAATGTCTAAGTTTTACTATTTGAATTAGGAGTTTATGTGAAATCATTTATCGATGATTAGCATTAATTTGTCAGTATTAGAATACTTGATAAATCACTTAGCCATTAAAAATTCAAATTGGCAATGTATAAAACGTTTTCACAGATCATCACTCACCTTCTGCCTTTGTTTTTTAGGATAAGCTACCTTAGCATCAATCTAGAATGATAATTATAATTTCAGTATTACAAAATTACTATGATTTTTTTACATTTAACTAAATAGATTTATGATATGTCATCAATATGTCAGCTGAGATTATGTTGCTATCATAAAAAAATTGATCTCGAAGTGATAGTGACATATAGAGTATCATTTTGTCATTACATTTCGATAAATCTGATATTATCGCAACATTGACATATAAATTTATTAATAGACAATGCTGATTTTTTAGTCATTTTAGAATTTAGGATATATTTATCATATCTTATATAATACAATATTAGCTAGCTGTTTCATATTTAATTAGCAATAATAAGTTCCCGAATAGGTAACTAACTAGATTACGGTATACAAATACTATAAATAATATTATAAAATCCTTCAACTAATGTATAAATTTCTTACTTTAGAACTATAAAATGTAATTAGATAATATTCGAGTTATTGATATATAAGGTAAGATTCGATTTTATATAAAAGTTAGAGGTAAAATTAAATAGCAGATGCAACCTGATTGAATAAAGAATAACTCTTCAGATTATTTAGTTTCTTTAATCAGAGTAAAGTTGCAGCTATTCAGTGATTTTTTACTATAAATACCATGTATTTAAAAATAATTGAAAGGATCTACTTCGACAAAGAATCTTAAAATATTCTTTAAATAACTATATAGTCATCTATAATTCAATTTATAGCAGCAAGAATAAGTATGAATACAAATAGATTTCTATTTATCCATTATATAACTAATAAAATGATTTTTGTTACCGCATAGAATTGACTAAGTCACTCATGCTCATAGTATGAAAATAATTACCTTTCAAGAAATGGTTCAGTTTATACTATATTGCCTGTAATTAAGTTACGTAAGTATAAATTATAATGAGCCCTACAATGCAGTAAGGCTAAGTTAATGTAAAATATCTGTCAAACTTATTAACTACAGTACATGTTAATAATCCAACTTCATTTTGCAACAGAGGCGATATTAGCTATAATAGTAAGTACGCTATGATTTTTTTGCCTTTTCATTTGCTGCTACTGATCTTATTTCGAGATATACACCTCCATTTATAATGTAGTAGGGTTCAAACTGAGTGTAACTGTCCATTTTCGGTCTTAAAGTCATAATAAATTGATTGATGGGAAGTATATTACTAAATCTCTTTAGGTAAAACTTAAATTGATTAACTTCTCATTCAATAGGTAAATGTGAAAGATCAAATAACCTATCACATATAAGTATCTTAAGAGGTGGAAGATTACATGAAATAAAAAGTATTGAAAGGAATAGTGAATATGATTTATCTATCAAATATCTGTCTAGAAATATTTTAATCAGTAGTCCCTTTAATTGATCAAGTGTACGACGTAAGTTTAAGGTAAAAAATAAAGAGCATAATTAGTAATTTAACGATAATTTGAAATTACTATTTATGAAAACTGAAATAACTTTGATTGTAAACTTTTAATGGATAGCGATGTACTCTCAAGATCACTACAATCTATCCATTCCAATTTCATGTTCTATCATTCTAGCAGAATCTTATCAATCTATCATATGTTTTAATTTCTGAATGTACATTCATGAGATAGATTAAATACACAGTTATTGATCCTTTAATTAGAATGCATTTTTTAATGACTAAATATCTGTTTACGTATAAACTATGGAAATTTAGCTCTTGTCAATTTATGCCTTTACTTTTAATACGTTTACTATCAATATGGACTTGCAGTTTTCTAAAAGCATTCTTCATTGAAAGGTATTTTCATCATATGTTATTTAATTCAGATTTAATTCTCATATTGTATTCATATATAAACTATTAATGACATATTTATTCTCAAGGCTATTTCAATCGCTAAAAAAAGTAAAAATTAATGAAAGCCAATAACAATAGTTAACTTTAGCTAGCTATAGTTACATTCTATTTGTATCGTTACATCTATTGATATTGCAAATGGGAAATTGTACTATTTGAATTCCAGTAGTTGTAATAGCAATAGAAGTAGTCAATATTATCTGCCATAAATTAGCTACATGTTGTAGTATGAATACTATTAAAGAAATCATTGTGATTAAAATGGATAATAAAGTAAGTAAAGAATACAGTATTATATTTAAAATGCTGGTAGCTGAAACCGTAACTGCAACTGTCTTTTCCTCTAAACTAAAATCCCTTTGCTGAAAAAATTATGATCGTTATGTAGAGCCCGTTTAGCAAAATGTATAGGAAATTGCCTTAGCATAATAACGTTAAATAATACATATGTAGGAACGGGACGAAATATTAATGTCCTGATGATATACGGCACATTTTTAAGGCATAGCGCTTCTAACGATTCTACTATACTAGTGTTTTACTAACAAGGACATGCAGTATTACTAGACATACTATAAAGTAATCAAAGCAGAAATTATATCGAAATAAGTATATACACGCATAGGTGCACAAAAGATCACACGCTGCAAGTCATATAGATTATTCCAAAAGCAATATAAACTATTCTAAAACAACTCACTACAGAATATTTTGATGTGATATTTGAGTATTCTGATCATCGTCTGTAACCTTTAACAACACATCACGTAGTAGTTGCTATTTATTAAGTACTTACATTTTTATCATCCAACTTATGTGGCCCGCTTTGCAAAACTTTTTCCACATTATCGGCATCAGTGAAAGTAACGAAGCCAAATCCCCTGTCAAATAAATTATTTCATATCAGTATAGTAAAAAGTATCATCGTTAAACTAACCTAATCTGAAGATCTGATAGAATGATCATTCATAGTGTATTTTAAACGTATCTTATGGCAATACAGCACAAAATTCAATATAAAAATCATGGGAAAGAAGCTACATAACATATTCTCGAAGATTTTTCATAAGAATGTATACTGCAGAACAGAAGTCTCACAGCATTGCGTATTCGTGGATAAAACTAAATATAGTCAAATAGACCCTTACAACTAAGAGTAATAAGGTCTAGTTTTTAAATATCGTGTCGAACGAAAAATTAGAATTACTAAAGGATTTAATTCGTATACAATCATTAAGATAGGAAAATTAACATCAGGAAACATGTGAAATAATCTAAAGTACGAAGGCTTAACAGATAATTTGAACGAACACAGTGAAGCTAGCTAAGTCTTCCATTGAAAATGTTCATACAGTATTTTTTATTATTTAATCTTAATATTATAGCGCAGAAATACAAAAGGCTTTTCTCTGTCAATGAGTGAATTTAAGTATTTCAAAATGATAGATCTTAAACATCAATTTCTTTCTATTCTTGAATAGAATTTAAAGATATTGGTCTATTTACTGTCATGCTATTCTCTCTATTAAATATGCCTTTTAGCAATAAGTCGAGCAAATATGGTCATAAATCAATAACATTAGAAAATTAAGGGAGTAGTAATAATACACACATAATAATAATGACGCCTATCAATCAATAACTATCCTGAATTGATATTCATAAGTTGAGCGATACTGTATTACAAAGTGCATTGGCATGTTTGAAGGCCTATCATTACCGAGTTTTACTGGCAATACTGGTAACTTTTTCGAACATTTATTAAAATGAAACACGACTGAGATAAAGAGAAGTAAAAGAGCTTACTAATACGGTATCTTATAACTGAGTGAGTGTAAATTTTACATTCAATTGGATTTGGACATCATTAGTTATTTCTTAAGGCGACTATCACTACCGAATAAAGGCTACACGATTTATAGCCCCTCTCCTAACTCTGGGTCGGAATTAGATACCCATATTTGAGAATTATAACCTAATAGTTATTATTACGAAGGCATAACTTAAAAATTTAGCGTATTTTAAATATGACTATACATAGATTCATCGCATTAAAAAACAGAAATGAAATTGATCGTTATGGATAATACAAATATTGCGATCCTAGCATCGTAATACTGAAAAGCAAAGTTTGTTGAATCTAAAATTCCGAAAAATTCCGTAAGTTATTTGACGTTTCGGGCACGATCAAAAGCGGTAAGATAGATTAAAAAGTCTCAAGACTTTGATAATTAATCAATTAACGGTGATATGGCCATCAGGTATGAATGATTTAACCTTCTATGATCTAAATTCTAACAAACCTTGAGCGTTTGGTAATGGGATCATGCATGATAACGCATTCAGTGATTTCACCGTATTTCTCGAAGTATTCCCGTAATTTTTCTAGTTGAAATTGAAACATAAAGAAACGTTATTAAAGCGCGATAAGGGAATAAAGTGGTTGTTACAACTACAGAGATTCAGATTTTAAATTTGTAAGGAGTCGTAACATAGATTTTTTGCAAATTAGTATTAGCTATTATACTGCAAAAGAAAAATATTTTGCCGTAGCAGTCTTACTGAGTACCATACTATTGAAGATTATGCAATTAAATCTAAAGATTAGCAGCAATCTAAAGAAGGAAATGATTTAAAAAATGCTTTAAACTAAAAACAAGCGGTGAGATTAGATGTGTATAGTAAAGCGTACGGACTTAATATTCCTTAATGGCAACAGCTTCATCTATCATTAAAACTTTTTCAACAATTAATTTTATATTATGGCGACAAGCTATTGCAAGACTGAATTAGATTTGTTGGACTGTTATAACCGAAACAACTTCCATAGTATGACAATAACAAGGAAAGAAGAGAATAAGAATACTAGTAAAGATACAATGGAGGAAGATAATAATTGACACATAACGTAAAACAGGAATGTCGTTAAACTATGCTGCTAAGGAATAGTTGATGATAAGGTAATAGCAATAATATTGAAGTGTAAAAGCATTGATGTATTCGACTCCATGTAAAACTACTAGTATTGCGGATCGAATTTAATTGTTTTATTAATTTGAATAGTTTATCTTGTACTCGTATCCTACTGCTTCTTATAATCACTGGAAATAGATACTGACCTGTGTTAGTCATCCAACTTAGACCACCTATAAACATTTTGCTATTGACCATGAGCGACAACCAAAAGCAAAGTAAAGGATAGGAAAGAAAAAAAATTAGATTATAATGGATTTGTTGTTAAATTAGTAAAATGTTAAACCATAGTATCAAACTTAGAGCGATAAATTGAGTTCTCCGAAAAAAGAAATGATACGGGAACCGATTAAGTTAGTTGATATAAAAGTTTTAGTAGTGTATCAACCCCCAGAGTTACAGTACACGGCAGGTCATTAATTATCTTGAAAAGGCAGCGATAAAGTTAGTCATCTGAGAAATATCTAGCTAGATCTATCGATATTGTACCAGTATTTGATATAAAAAATAGTATCCCATGCCAATAATGATCTTAGAGTGAAAAGTTTACGATAGTAGAGTAAAATAAGGATTGTTTGAAGATAAAATTATAGTATAAAAAACAGTTCAAGTTTAAACTGACAATTTTATGACAGCAATTGATCTAATTTGAAGATACTCCGGTTAGGAATGAAAATTGGATAAGAATAAAAGTGCTATCATAGATTAGGTGTCAAACTAAACTGTCGATTAAAATTACTGACCTGAATAAACAAAAAATATTTGAAGACATGCCCAGGAAAACGTATTATGACTTACCCTGGATCCTGCGATAATTCACTGCTTGACGCGTTCGCTGCCAATTCGTTAGCATTCGCTGTACTACTTGAAATCGAATTAGTAGACGTGGTCGTAGTCATCGCTGTTGTTGATGATGGTGGTGGTGAACTTGGTGCCGAAGTTTGCTGCTCGTCTTGCACTTGCTGTTGTTCTTCTGGTTTATCTGATTGTTTTTCTTCTTGATTATTTTCCATTGCTAGAATATTTTTAAATTCAACCGTTAACTGACTGATAAAAGTAAATGGTATGCCGAGGTAGAGTTACTGGTAACTTAGGTAAAGGCAGTCCTTTTCAAAAATAATAAGAATATTTTGTAACTAAATCGTAGTGAAATTAAGAATGACTTTAAGTGCTGGTAATCTTTTAACTTCCAGTAGTTGGTAAGATAGAATCACTTTATAACAGTTTATTCTATCTTTCTTGCGTTGTAGAACGGTATGTAAATCGACCAAAGGGTGATGCCAAAAGCGTTCGCGTATATTTGTATAACGAGGTTAAATCAATAATAGCGATTTCGACCTAAAATGACGATAGTGACTCTATCGATATGGCTTGTCTTGCGATGAGCTGATTCCAAGGGGCTTTATCTATGTATAGTATAGATAGATATCACTTTCTTCTATATACCATATATATCTATATGTCTCGTTATATAATTTTAATTGCTAGATAAATTCCGGCTTACGAAATATCTACAGCTGATAGTTGAAAAATGGTCTAGATGAAGGTTAACTATAGCAGCAGTTCAAACTAGTTTTATACTAGAAGCTGAAATTATGAATGTAGCGCACAAAAAACTACTAACCAATATATCACTAACTAGAATCTGTTCCTACTGTAATAGAAGTAGATAGTTTGAAATGCTACTAGCCTATTTGTTGTTGTTGTTGTGCTTTACTAAATTTTAAAAAATTTGAAGCGTAAACTACCAAAGCTACTGTACTGTAGTAACTGACTACACCTTATTTTATATCGTGCTACTCTTTTTGTCTTAGCGCAATAACTCTTTCCTCTTAGACCGTTGTTCTCATCAGGACTCTACGTAGTGGCGATTTACGGGTACTGTTCTGTATACAGTAGAACAAAAATAGTTTTGTTACGGTAGCACCAGCCCCTTCTTTTCTCCTTTAACCACGTGGATTAGTTAGAAAATATTTTACAAGGTGGGAATCAATTGCCCATTTGGCGCTTGATTTGATTGACAGTGTATAGTCAGTACCGATAGACTACTACTGCGATGTACTCAATCGATTTTTAACTTTCATGAGTTACTTTTCACCGTAATTAACGATGATATTTATACCCTATACTCTCTATTGTTTAGAACTGATGTCATATTAATCGATCATCATTCCAATTCTATAAACTCCCCATGATCCAACTCTTTTTTATTATCTTCTATACAATCAGGTAGTCACTAGCTCTCTTTTCATATCTGTATATGTTTTTATACAGAAATTTTATTTATCTTAACCATTTAATATGGGGATTTGATGTTGACGCCTGTGACCTGACGCCCACCTTTCAATTGATTGTACTGTATTTCAATCTTCGCGACAATACATTGCTTCTATTATCCAATTAGATGTTGCTGACAACAGCAATCCTACCAATTCCGTTAATTCTTTTGATAATTTTTGTTCATCATGATCATGTGACAAATGCTTGATCACCTCCTGGAGGAGTGTTTTCCTTCATAATTTATTCTTTTTCTGATTATAACTCAACTATGGAGAGTATGCAGCAAAATCTTTAGAAGAAAATATAGAAGACGATTGGTTATTCATATATATCCCTTCTATTAGATCGTAATGGTAAATGATTGTTATCCCTTTCAGAAATCATTGTCGTCTTTCAGTCAATAATATTTTATTTTGTTATTTCATTCCATTTTAATTTTTATTGACCAAAAGGAGGTACAGTTCATCATGAATTGAAATGTGATGAGGAAGTTATACTTAACTATAAGGCATGCATAAAGATTCGGAGTTAATTATTACTTTAGTAGTACAAGATAATTAATCACAGTAGATATCCAATTGATCGCATTTCTAATGTTAATTTAACACTTATGCTTACTAATGTATAATATTTAATCTTCGATCTCTTGATTTTCCGTTATCCGTTTTATTTTCATTATCTAGCATTCCTAGATTTCTGTAGCACGTATACATATAATCGTTCAAATTAATCTCATTTGAGTATGGCAATCATTTGCAACATCTTAACTCTCCTGTATTAGAGTATCTACAGTGTTAATTCTTATATCAACAGTAAAACTATCGTGATTCAGCTAATATCAGAAAACATTGCATTTTGGCTTTGTACGCTTTGAATGGCAACAGTTGCTGTATCATGTTTCAAAGCAATAATCATTCACAATCTATATTATCTCTATGTCTTACAATAATAGATTATGTTGTAAGTAAAGCTGAAAGCACAGTTATTCGATAACAAATTAGAACTACAAAATGAATTAATTTTATTCTGTTATAATTTTTAAGGAATTTTCATAGCTAGGCTCTTATTTTCCAGTAAAGTCTTTATTCATGTTGTTTTGAGGCATTAGGATTATTTTCTTCTCTCAATTTGTTGGTATGTTAGCAAGTGATGAAAGAATGTATGCTGGTTATACTTAATTGCTTACGGCGATATGAATAGGTTATAATCAATCGTAGGATACCATAACCATAATTGCGTACTACTCGTTCGATAGGCAACCACAACACCCTATCCAATATCCTATTATATAGATAGCGGTAAAATTAGGATATTAGCGTTATTACATTATCGCCCTCAACTCGCTGAAATATAATTTAATTTGATATATAATGGCCATAAAGTCTTGATTGAAAGTCTCCTATTCTTTTCTCTGGTTATATTTTATTAAATAAATCATTCATTCTTTCTGCTATTTATCTTAGCTCTTTGATATGTCTACGAGAGTATATCGTATGATATCAGTATATATTTTAATAAAGTAAATGTAGGAGGGTTATATGCATAAGAACATGATGAGTTGCGACCGTTAAAGGTTAAATAATAATATACACTCCTATGCAAGAAGATATCTATTGCATGGTTATCAATCTAGCAGTTGCAGGTAGCCTTCTTTGAAAACTCAACTATAAAAGAATATTTCTATAACTACGTAAATTAAAGGTATATAGAGATTTATGTATTTTCCAGACTAGAATATTCATGTCTTGTGGATAAGCTATTTTATGATTGTATCATTTTATAATGAAGCGATGGCTATTGCCTTAAAATTGCATACCAAATGTCTTATCGATCGTTGGTAACTTAGTAGATCTAGCGTGAACAATTACCTGTGCTAGGGAAATCAGAACTGAGATAGCATCTGAAGTAACCGTTTCTTAAAGACGGTAAAAGATCTTTCGTGCTGAATGTAAACCAATACTAAGTTCTTTGTATATGGTAGGTGAAGGTATCTACAGAAAATGTTAGCAATTAACATTATCTAAGCGTAGCTGCGTATGCAAGAAATGTGTTTTTAGTGCAGATTGATTCTATACGTTGCGGTACATATTTAAAACTTTGTTGTCGCTATCTATATTTTGCACATCATTCGGATTCAGAAGAATCATTACCATAAAAGCAATTCATAAGATTGAGTGACCGCCGATGGAACGATTAGCACAATTGGTCAAAGCGGCATTTTGCCACATTCTGCTCTGATTGGACATATTTCAAATTTAATTGAAGAGTGGCTCATGAATATTAAATTAGTGTTCTTAACAATGATCTTTTCATCGAGATGTCATTAACAAGTTAATTGAATGACTGATGAGAGAGTTAGCACGCTTCTCATATGACTTTCAGAAGATAGCTAAGATTATTTTATTTAATGCTGTATTGAACTGGTCGTTTAGAAAAAATGTTGTGATAAAAATTTTGTATTTTATTAGTAGCAGAGGCATCAACGATAGATGAAGTAGCTCTCTGTATTATAAATATCTTAATCGCTAGGAATGTGAAATTAATTAAGAGCCTAAGTCAGAAGTACTAATAATGATCATAAAGTTACAGCTAATAAGGGATGCAATGGCGATGAACTTGACGAACGATGGAATAACTGATATCATGCTGTGCTTAGAGTGTACTATTGAAGTACAAGTAGAGCAGCCTACAAGTTTCATTTAAACGAAATTGTAAATGGCTTAATGTTAATGTAATAAAGAAATAGCTGGAAGGGATACTAGATATAATGTTACTAATTAAGGTTACAAAACTTCAGTATTGGTAATATATAAAATTTAGTCGATTCAAATTTGAGCATTACGCTAGCATATCACGAGTCGATAGATGCGGAACAACGTCTAAAGATTTTAAATGTATCCAATTCTGATGTCTGTATAAATAGCATTTTTTGTTCTATAGTGGTGTAGTTAAATATGTAAAAAATTGACAGCCTTGTGTAAATTAAATGTGAGAGAGAAGCCAAATTAATACAATATGATGTACACGTATTCAGAATTGATCGGAGTCTATAACACAGCATGCAAGAATAATATAATTGGTGTAATTTATGTTTATTTTCAGTGTACAATTATTGCTTTTAAGAAGAATGCATTTTTATCATTAGTGGGAAGGCCTATCAACATCAATCAAATCTGCACAATGAATTTCGTTTCACGTCAATAAAAATAATTTAACTCAGCTGTTTTTATGCACCTCCTACCTTCACGATTTTATTGAGTGGAATTCTCAACGTGCCTTCTTTTCATAAAGACATTTATTGACTAATAGCGCAGTTTTAATTATCATATTTCAAATTACAATAATTGACATAATCGATAATAGTTTTATCTATTGTGACTACTTCAGTAATGTATTGGTTTGACAGCTCATTCCATCATAGATAATCCTTTTGCACATTAACAACTAATAGTTATCTATTCCAGTATAATAGATAGATTTTATTTTCCCAGTACTTACTATCTGATAAACTAGCTTTCATTTTAAATCTAATGAAATGGATCTAGTTCAAATGCAACATCTTAAACAGCCCAAGTACCAATAGAGACTGTTTGATAGGTGTATATATAAACGTAGGTTACCGTGTTTAATGAAGTTATAGGTTGAAATTTTGAAAAAGGATGCTAAATGTTTAGCGACAATAATTATATACAAAGATAAGAATCATACTTAACTAAACTCGATCGTCTAGTATTTTAAGTATGCTGAAATAAGGGATTATATGGATATACACGAAGATAAATCGGGACTGATTAATTATCGATAGTTGCTGTTAGATTTAACTGAGTTTAGGAGGGGGAACTTTACTCGTAAGAGAACCTGATAATTCTAGTAAGTCAGAATGTAATCCTCATCCAAATCATTTTAAAAAGTTCTTTAATTCATCGTAACTAAAAAAAGTCTTATTTAGTAAGCACTTCCTGATTGTAACACATATTTACATAAGTTATCTCGAATCAGTAAGATATATGTTAGTAATCACAACACGTTAGTCGCAGATCATTAAATGAAGCTATTGCATAGCATAAACCTGTAGTGATGCGCCTACATTTGATTGTATTGATAGCTATATTTGATATATATAGTGTATTTAGAATATACTGTAACTATATTCTACTCTTAAATATAGACATGTTGTATTACTCTTATATTTAGACATATCTACAGTCCACTTACTTCACATTCATATATAGGTTACTGTATTTAGTTATTACAGTACTCGCTATTTTCTACAATCATCTGCTATTCTATAACCTGTAATGGTATATGTTGTATCTAATCCTACAATCATGTTCTCTGCATGTGTTTGTAACATTATGATCTTATATAGAAGATGCCTAGTATAGTAATATCCTAATATATGAATACTTATCATATACTGTTTAAGTACTGTATTGCATTACATTCATAATGTACGACATCATGACCACATATAGACGAAATGCTATACATATAAAGATATTATCTCAATCTCATCTAAAACCTATAAATACCCTTGTACGCTAACTCGTTAGTCAGTTCTTACGTTCCTGCTATCTCAAATACCTTATCTATAACAACCATATCATTGTTAGCCTATAACTTGTATCTCAATAAAATCCTTTATACCTTCTATCATCGTCTACCTTAAAACACTTTACGCTACTTAAAGAAGATATTATTACATGGTGGCAGCGATGTGTTCTAATGCCATAGCCATAAATACCACCATTTTCTACCTTAGATTTCTTGAGTAGCATTATTAGCTACAGGTAGTATTCACAATTTACTCACGGCAGCTACCACGTTGATCTACCGTAATTATCACATTATACCTAACTACTATCTACAATAAAGTATTCTCTTTTTCTTAAGCTCCTTGTGCAAGTCTCTGCATGACAACTAAAACCACATTATCCGACTCTTCGAACCCTCCATCACAATATAGTTAGATTTAAAGAATAGATATTAGATATTGTTGCGATTCTAATATTAGAGGACGTTAATTACGGTATTAAAAACTGTTGATTACTGATATTTGTCAGTTAATTACTGGTGGCATAAGATTTATATGACTCGGTATAAAGTTACTGAACCTCAGACAGGTCTATCAAATGGTAATACTATCTGCTAAATGAGCACATTATCGTAAACCGTCAGCTAAGTGACGGGAGTTTGTACTAGTAATATTTTAAGCAGATTGAGTCGTACTATAAAACATGTAGAAATCTTCTGTTTGATGACTCAATTCTGATTCAAGCAACAAAGTTTTGCCATAAATAAATAAAGCAAATTGTATTTAAGAACTGTGGAGATGAGCTCACATAAAACTTCACTTCACTTTGAGCTCAGAATACTTTAGAATTGGTTCTTATCTTATTAATTATTACTCTATTATTCTTAAACTTTGTAATAAAGCCTTTTCTAAAATTCCTCCTGAACTAGGATAATTATGTTTATGAGATACTTTTATTGCACTTACAATTTTAATAATAAAAATACCTGTTACAAGATATCATTGCTGGTCAATTTAGTCTATTTCATATGTCTTACTGATCTCAAAATATTAAGATGAAGGTACCAATATCCATTTGATGTACGTGCTTTTATACGGTATTCTTATAGTACTTAAATTAATAATTATTACGTGTGAACGTATATAAAGATTAATAGCAATCCGTTGAAGTAAATCAGAATACATCAAAAGTTGAATTTTTTTAGATTTAAAATAATTTCTACGGCTAGATTCTGATTTATTTTTCAGATAGTCATTCGGTAATCACAACAATATAAAATTAAATTGCATACATTATAATATTTTGGAATAACAATAAGCGTATCTCTTTTCGAACTAACCTGTTATGGAATATAGTATATATAATTCTACAATCCTGTTCTCTAATTCAATAAATGTAAATTCCGGCATTTTCTACCATAGAATTATTAGTGCCTTAGTATTCCACACGCTAATTCACGACAGCTTGCACGCTGATCTACGCTAGCTCTCACACTGTACCTTAATTTCTATCTCTATAACTTAGACTACATACTATTACGAGAACTTTTGCAAGCTATGGCATATCAGTTACGAAGCAAAGCCAAATTTTCAACAGTATTCTCATAATTGCAAATATTTAGATTGTATGTATTTGGACACTTTAACCTGTCCGTTTATTCCGAAAACCAATCATAGTATCGCGAATTTCGTTTTATGATTAAGCAAGAATGCATAAAATTGTCGTTATTTCCTTAAGTTCATATTTCCATTATTGGTAAGAGACACTACTTGAGAATTCTTACAATAAAGTTTCAACATCTTTACATTAAAATGCTAAATGAGTATATGAACATTATTTTATGACAATACTATCTCTTAACAAGGCTTATTGCAAAAATCTGGCTGTTAACCATTTGTTCCTTAGCTTCCCACATACGCATAAATATATGATCGCTTTTCGTAAGTAATACGGATATACGCTTACACACGGGCAGTCGATGATGTTGTCATTATAGCTGCAATATATACACAATCATATTGCGGAATTTAAGGTTTGGGTAAAATTTTTACCGGTATCCACTATTGATTAGTGTTGCAATATCTATCGGATTCTGTAATAGACCTTATGAATATCGGTATTACTAGTATGCAACAAAATATACGTCGACAGTCATTGCACCCGAGATAAGATGATTATCAAGTAAAAAGTAAATGAAGTTCTTCATTCAACCACTTGAAATTTTTCATTTATGATTGCAAAGAAATAAACCTACTTACTTTCTAAGAGATATATTTTCTAGGTCATAAACACATACAGCGAATATCATCAAATGAGGCTATCTAATTGCATCATGCTTTATACCCATAAAAGTCCTATTCCAATTTTATTCGCCTTAGGACACATTGAATTAATATTAATCTAAAAATATAGCTAACGCTATTGATTCAGTCATTTTAACATTATCAAATATACAATGGTATCATGTCATCAGCGGTATGACCTCTATATATATTTACATCAATAATTATAATTAATTAGTCAACATTTGCCATTCTCCACAAATAAATAATAGCTAGCGAGAGAGCCTGAGTTACCTTAATGCTACGATTGGAAATAAAGAATCGTAACTGCCACGCTGGAATATTTATATCACTTCGTATATTAACCGCAACAGTGAGCAGAAGCTCGGTATAGGCAAAAATTGTGATAAGAATCTGTAAAATGTTCGGAAATGATGACACATTCTTATCTACTGTCACCATGGGACTTTCCTGTTAACAAAAGAATATTCGTATAAGCGTTAACGTAAGCTATAAGGAGCGACTAAGTTACATATACTATACTGTATCATATACGCGAAAATACAAATCATAAAGTATCACAGTACATGCAAAGTAGATTTTATATAGTGTAGTGTGCAAAGTGAACTATACATTCACCTGCACATATTGCATAATAATGCTTAGCATATAAAGAAAGGAGCTTATTCGAATGAAAACTTGTAACAAAAACATTCCCGATAAATAGTAACCCAATAAGAGCTTGCCGAAATCCGCAAATGCTGTAAGATAAAGTTAAAACTTAGTAACGCAAAGGATTCATCGAAGGAAGGCAATATCTGTTATGGATTAAAAGTGTTTGAAGTTGCGTACATATAACCGAATTAGTAAAAATCCAAAAATAAGCAAGGATACTTGTTCCTGCGTCGTCAATGGATCTACGTATTTATCAATAGAATTTGTTAATACAATTGCGTATGCAATTATAGGTTCTAGTTATTCAGGCTAAGAAATTAATATTACATTAAATGCCTTTGATCTGTAATTTGGAACTGCGTTTTAATTGAATTTTCAGTTGACAGCGTACTGATAAACCAAAACATTCCCACAGTAATAACAGCAGCATCCGAAATGATGCCTGAAGAAGTTAGTATTGCTAATATAAGCACTTATCATCGTTAAATTAGATTCTTGTAACCCTTACAAAACTTTTGTTTCATAATATTACGATATTTAGCCTTTTCCTGTAAGAAAATTGGACAAATTCCCCCAAAATTTGATTCCAGTGCCAAATTGTGTCTCAACAAATATATACATACTAGAGGTTGGTCATGGGTGTAGTTACCTTCATCTTTAATGATAGAAGCTGTGCCGATAAGGATAGCCAGAACCACAATACATAATATTGGCCTGTTTCACCAATATATCAATAATAGCATCAGAAATCAAAACATAACTTCGTGAATATTCACTCTTCGTTTCATAGCAGTATTGATATAAATAAATTTTAAGAAAAATGTAGCCTTATTGACGATTAGCGTAATTACAGCAGCAATCACATTAGCTTTAGATACCAGTATAGCATAGCTTCGCCCTGAAACAATAGAAGGAAGCCCAACTTAACCGAAGCTGTATAGCACGTTACAGTAATGGCCAAGATGATCCCCTTGAAAAGTTATAAACATTAAAATCATTATAACTCATTTATTTTTAATTGATGATACTAGAATATATACGTATGTATGAAAGTTGTTGTGAGTATCAACATGGACAATTCTAGAAGTCAACCACACCAATAACCACGTAATAAAAATTTTAAGGAGTTACTGTAAATACTTAAGGGCAATCTTGAAGGCTACATGATCTGAAATATTCTTACATGTACTGATATCAAAGTATGAGACTGGATATATTCGTACATTGTTTTTAAAGTTAATCCACCTAACTTTCATGTTACACTAATAAACGGACTGATTGTAATTAATGATGATTTTAGATTTCAACTCGACTAAGAAAATGTCTGCTACATTGTTACGAATAATAAGTGTAGCTCCTGATCCTGTAGATTTTGGTGGGTTCAAAAAGGTGGCGAAACACTAACCTTATTAAAGGTTGGCCATTGCAACGATTCATCAACTAGCTTTTGGCTGTAAAGCATACTTAGACTCGTAATAGCGTAAGGCTCTAGGAAAGCAGTTAACAGTCCAGAGAGGCCAAGGAAAAAACTATACAATGACATCGCGAATGTTGGAATGACGTTTACCGGCACGATTAACAGTAATACTAGTACCGGGAGGAATAGCACCGCGCAATTGCTACAAGATGTTTAAATATTAATTATTAGATAACAATGTTATTAAATTAATAATTTTATTTCTCGTAGAATATCGACTATCGTAAATAGCAATTTCCTTACGAACCACAGATGAAGTGCATCCATTACGCATATAAACATTGACGTTAGTATAGCAAATTTGATGGTGACCACAGATCCGATAAATGTAACACATAGAGGCATGGCTACGAAGAATATTGCCAGGGTTATCATTTTAGCGGAGAATAACAACATTAAACACATGGTAATACTGGTATTCTTGCTTCAACGAAATCAAGTACGAAAGCTAAATGAAAGATGCTGTTCATCAACCTCAAGATACTGTAAATCATAAGCGTATCACTGATTGCTAATTTAATAGTCAATTCGCTGATTTATGTCTCGACATCAATTTGATTATGCCATGCAATTCATCAAAAAAGGCTTAAGGTGCATTGAAATTCGGTAAACGATCTTAAGAGTTCCTTTCGCGTTATCCAGGTAGTGATAGTGACACAGTCTAGAGGCCTGCATGCAAACGATTTTACAATTATTAAGCAGTCGCATGATTTATTAATACTAGTATAATTGACTGTAAGAAGCAAGCTGATATTGATTATTCGAGCTTGAATATTAAGGTACAGTGGAGCAAACCGCAAGTGAACTTGCTTCGGGAAAATCTGCGTAACGAGGAGAAACCTTTTTCCGTTAAAATGTCCTTT